>NC_080758.1:2646658-2947532 GCF_020826845.1 Diceros bicornis minor
AGAGATCAGAGAAGCCAAGAGGTTTCCCAACAGTCCAGTGCAGTGGCAACATGCAAGATTTAGCACTAGATCTTGGTCAGTCATGTCTTTGTCTTCCTGTCTTACTCAACCTCTCAGAGAAAGCCAAGAGAGACACTCCATGTCCAAGGAGAGGTATGAACAAGAGCAAACGCGAGAGGAAGAGGCAAGGAGGCAGGTTTCCACTTGACACAGGAAAGAATTTCTAACAGAGCGTTCTAAGATGGCGGTGTTGGCCACGCCTTCAGCCACTGGGGGTGCACCATCTGCAGGGAGCCACCTGGTGGAGGTGGGGGCTGTGTGTTGAGGGCACCCCAGCGTTTGATTTGGCCGGAAGCAGATCACCTTTATGATTGAGCCTAACCCTGAGACACCCTGAGGAATCTGAACCTGTTAGATTACCTTTCTTTCTTAGAACATGTGATCCTCGTCAGAACCATCTCTTCCTCCCAAACAGCTGCCAGGGGGAAGAGGCGAGACATGAACAACCTCTTTGAACTTCATTTCACATTTTTCAAACTGTCCAGTTAATCTCAACCTAGATCCAATCCGCTGACTTTAAATAAATATCCCAAACTGGCTGATTTTCAGTTGCTTTGGCTTAATTTTTTTGAAAGGGATATTTTCCAATAGATGAAAAAAATTCCTTTTCATGCTTCACTAATGCAAAAACAGCTGAACCAATTTAGCTCAAACTTTCTCAATAGCTTGTTACAATCCTAATTAAAATATTCACATACAGCACAAGCTTTGGGGAACATAATATTGCACTGTCAGTCAAATTCTGGATGAATATTTACAACCCGCTATATGGAAAAGCAACGATGGCTTCTACTCTTTGCTGCCTCTTGAAGAAAATAGAGTCAGACAATTAATTCTGAGGGACTAACGCAAGTAGGGAGCATGGTGTCCCTCTACTTGGCTGACCTCATAAACAACTGGGCATCCAGATTCTCGGAGTCCTTGTCTGAACTGGGGTGAGGTGAACGCCAAAGACCTTGTTTACCCAGGATTTCCAGGTGGGAGAGTGTAGGCGCCCTAACAGGACAGAACAGGTTAGAGTCCAGCTGTGTCGCCTTCCAGTTGCGGGACCTTGGGCAGGGGGTTAACCCTCTACATGGATGGATTCCTCACCTGTTCCGTGGGAATAATGAAAACTCCCAATGAGAGGCCACGTGTCTTAGCTCACAACCACACACAATAAACGCCCTATAAATGTCGTCACTAAATGTCTTTATTCTACCTCAGTGGAACACCCAGATCAACGAAGATAAATTCTCGAAGTAAAAAATATTAAGGAAAAAAATGTTTAACCTTTCTGGAAACAAACTTTTACAAGTGCATAAGCTTCATGCCTTCTGAAACACCACAATGTTCTGCTGACAACTCGATCATTTCCAGAACAATCCATCAGCATCTTGTTCATAGATGCTGATGTCCTTATAGGCTATGAAGAAAGTAGGGGATTTTCCAAATTTCCTAATGCTTTTCAGTTCTCATGACTGTTGTGAGCATGCGTATGTACGTGTGTGTATTGAAAGACAGACAGATGGACACATAGATGGATAGATGCATAGACCGTGCATGTACTCACACACATCTACACACATCCATGTGACTTTTCCCTCTGTCTTAGCCATCAGCTACTATATCTCAGTGTTCTCCACGGGCATGTCTTTAGCAGCCCCCATGTTTCTTCTCTTAAACCAGAAGACCAGATGACTGAACGTGTGTGCAGCAGAGCAGTCCCTTGGTGAGGCCCATGTGGAGCTCAGGACGGACTCTGGTTTCCAACTGGATGCACGGGTTGTTTTGCCTCGTTTTTGGCGTTTGCCTTAGATCTAAGTCTCCACAAGAGGAAGACCCATCTGCACCCGCCCCGCCCGGGTCCTGCCGAGGTCTCTTCTGAGCCCCGAGGACATTTAAAACACTCTGATGACTGACTTTGCTTGGCTTACCTCTAGACACGCATTTTTTTATGTGGCAAAGGCAGAGTGAGAGTCAGGTCCTCTGCTCCAGCCTTTCTAAGCTTCTGCTCTCACGGCCCTCTCCCTGACATGGAGCTCATTTTGGGGTCCGCAGTTCTCCATGGAAGGTTCATTCAGTGTTTATTGCCTCAACATTAAAGGATTGGGGATCTTTGCTAACGGAACTAAAATGGAGTGTTTTCCTTCCTCCTCGATGAACGGCCACATTTGAGGAATTTTATTCCCACAGCGGCTGCATCAGTGTGCTGAGCGTGAGGCCGAAACCCCAAAGCCAGCAAGAATTAAGTCAGCTCTGCTTCTCTTTAGGAGAAAATGGCCCATAAACCATGAATGCGTGACTCCCAATGAGGCCGGCGACGCCTATTAACCGGGCACTCCTAGGTGTGGGAGCCAGCCTGTGCACGGCCAGCCAGGGGTTCTCTGGATTCCGTCCTCCCCTCAAAGACCCTCCTCCGCCTCTACCCAGGGGACCCCCGGCCGGCTTCCCTGACACAGAAGTTTGACTAGGAGCGTGGTGATCGCCTCTGGGACAGTGAGCTGACAGAAACCAGCAAAGCCCAGCGCTGGCGAGGGACAAAGCCTCTCTGTGGGGGCCATGTGGTGCTGCCTGCCCCCACGCAGCCAGGCCAGACAGAAAAGTCTAGACCAGAGGCAAAGGGGGTGAGCATCAGGGATGTGACAGGATGGCCCGGCCCACCCAGAGCCTGGGGCAGGGAAAGTCTCCCTCTCTCTTTCCCCTTGATGATTATCTTTGATTTATATCAAAGATATAAATTTATATCTTTGATTTATATCCCAACAGCAAACGCCATTGGGATGCGTGCCATTTGCAGATATTTTGCTAAATTCTAAATATGAATTCTCCTATTGATCTTCACAAAGACCCATCACCGTGGGTAGTTAGTTATCTCTAGTTAACTTATCAGGAAACTGGGGTTCAGAGAGATTAAGTTGCTGATAGGAGGTAGAGCTTGGACTCAAAGCCTAAGTCTGTGAGCCCCGAGTCCAGGGGAGTGCCTTCCTGCAAAGCCTGTGCTCTTCCCTCGACATGCTGCCTGAAGAACCTTCCAGTCCCACGGAGCAGTGAGCTCAACACTGGTACTGTGGACACTGGGGCCTCTGTGGGGGGGCGTCCTGCGCACTGGAGGCTGCTGAGCAGCACCCCTGGCCTCTACCCACCGGATGCTCGCAACACCCTCCCAAATATCCCCAGATATCATCAACTGTCCCTTGAGGGCAAAATCACTTCCAGGTGTAAACCAGTGCCACAGAAGCTTCACAATGGTCACCACTGCTGTGAGTCACTGACTCCCCACACCTAAAAGCAGGAAAAGGAGTCTTCCAGTGCTGAAACCAAAGATGAGTCCTCTAAACACAGGCAGGGCTGTCGGGGTGCAAAATCACCCTTCTCTATTGGGCTCAAAGATAAATTTGCTTAAAGCAGCCAAGCTAAAAAGCAATTTTCATTTTTAGATGTTTCTAAAGTGGCACATTCCAGACTCCGATTTATAGTGCTGCCTGTCTATTGGAAGGTGAACCGGGACGAATCATAAATATTGCACTTTCATCAACTTTTACAGGCAAAAAAAAAAAAAAAAAAAAAGAGTAAGAAGAAGGCAGAATTAACCTGAATTAACAGCCAGGCTGCAGGAGGAGTGATTAATTTGAACGGTGTCCACTCTCAATGCTGTGGGATAAAATCTGGCTTTCTATGAAGACTATATTCCACGGAGCCTCAGTATATTAAGGCAGTTTACAAGGTAATGAGTTAGATAACGGTAGTGGAATGAATTTACAGGCCAGAGTCGCAGGCATTATGCAATCCGCGATGACTTGGCACGCCGCCGGAGAGTCTGAAATTAATTTTAATGGAGGAGGCAATGTTAGTCGGGGGACAGGCTGCTTTGGAGAGGCCTGGAAGCCACATGGCCCCAGGCCCTGGTGCCTTTGCACCCCCTGGGCACCACATCCTCAACCTTGACACCTGTCCTTCTAACCAAGCTTTGCCTCCAGTGGAGGAGGAAGCGAATTTGTCACTTACACACTGCAGAAACCTATGAGGTATCAGGGCAAACTCAGTCAGCGGAGCGAGGTGGGGCAACAAAAGTAGAGAGACACAGGGAGGTGAGGGCCCCTGCTGGGGATCAGAAACCCGGGTTTCTAAGAACACCTCGTTCTTCATTTGATCAGAGTTGGAGGGAAAAGCAGGAAAAGCAGTGGTCCAACCCTGAAGTGGTGGGAGAGCAAGAAAGATGCTCCCGGGGTCCCCAGGGGCCTGATTCCAGCTAGAGGCCCTGTCAGTCCAGCAGGACACAGGCAGAATCAATTGAGCTCCTTGGCCTGCTGTACTTTGAGGTTTCAAGGTCTCCAGGGTCCTCTGCCCTTCTGTGCCAAGAGCTGAGAACAGAAAATTGGCCTGGCTTCTCGCCCTCAGCCTCTCACACATTCACAGGGTGTCGGGTTACTTGCTGTGCTGATCAGAAGAGCAAAAAAAGGCAGGCAACAGACTGCCAGGAAGTGAATGTAACTTGTGTGACAAATAGAAAATTAATTTCCAGAATATGTAAAGAGCTCCTACAAATCAATAAGAAAAAGCCAAACCATCCCCAAAGAATACATTCATCCAAGTAGAAATATAAACGGTCAGTATAAAACATGAAATGTTCAACCCTACTAGTTATCTGGGAAACAGAACTGAAACAAAACACAATGCCCCAATTATCGGATAGCCAGAAAACAAAAGGGCTGAAAAATAGCAAGTGTTGGAGAGGCTGCCCAGAATGAGCATACTCATGTATTCTTTCTTGGTGGGCACTTAAACCGGCGAAGTCATTTTTAAAGGCAATTTAACAGTGTTTCTCACATGTTTAGATGTGTTTACCACAAGGTAGGAGGACATTGGTTGTAATAAGGGACAACCACTGTCAACAATCTAAATGCCTGGCCAGCCCCGTGGCTTAGTGGTTAAGTGCGTGCGCTCTGCTACCGGCGGCCCGGGTTTGGATCCCGGGCGCGCACTGACGCATCGCTTCTCTGGCCACGCTGAGGCCGCATCCCACATACAGCAACTGGAAGAATGTGCAACTATGACATACAACTACCTACTGGGGCTTTGGGGGGAAAAAAAGGAGAAAGATTGGCAATAGATGTTAGCTCAGAGCCGGTCTTCCTCAGCAAAAAGAGGAGGATTAGCATGGATGTTAGCTCAGGGCCGATCTTCCTCACACACAAAAAAAACAATCTAAATGCCATCGATAATAGTTAAATAAATTACTGGAGCTCCCAATCTACAGGATACTCTGCAAATTTTTAAAAGTGAGGTAAAACTCTCTGTTCTGACATGGCATGTACTCCAATACATATGAAATTTAAAAAGCAGTTTGCAGAAATATATGTAGAATAAATTCCATTTATTATTATTATTATTATTATTCCACACATAAGTAATATGTGTGTATATATGTGTGTATATATCTATGTAAATGCATTGGAAAGGTGCCAGTGGGCGTCTCTGTCAAGGGGAGTGAAAGAAGGGGGCAGATGGGGCCCTTAGTGTTTCCTTGATACCCTCTGAATTTTTGACAATGACAACATACTCATGTATTACTTGTGGGGTGGAAGACAGAGAGCAAGCGAGCAAATCTACGACACTGAGAATCTGTTCATGTAATAATTTTATATGCAATAGTTTTTAAAAATTTAAGATCATGGATAGAAAGAGAATTTGCAGAATAATATGGTTTTTACTCAGCGTTTACTTTCCCTGCCCCCAACCCCATTCAAATGACACTCGGGTCATTTTCAGCCACATTTAGAACTCATTATACTTCCACACCGAAGCGGGTATTGGGGTGGCACAAAGCACCACCCGCTGCCCGTGGGGCGTTCACTTTCCCCAGGCGGATCACACAAGGTCATTCTGGACTAGTGCCCCTCCCAGGCTGGAAGCTGGTACAATCCTTATGCCCTCCTGGAAAGGACACTGTATCCTGACACCTTCCGGGGAGCAGTCACAGACCTCAAGGTAGAAACGCTGATCTGTGCCCTTCTCAGGTCTCATGTTTTACATTGTGGGTTTTTTCCTCCTTTTAAAGAAATTTGAGTCATGCATTAAATGAAATGGAGGAGATGTCATTTCCAAAAATGTCCAGACATTTCTGACACTGCTTTGCATTTATCTGCTTCTTCAAAGTTTAAAATGATTGTCTGCGGGTCTTCCTTGAACCCGCTAGGAGCGTGGCTGTGCAGCTCGCTCCCCACGAGGAGGACCAGAAGGCCGAGGCCTTGGGAGGCAGCTTCTCCAAGCCATGCAGCTGGAAAGGGCTCAGGCAACCCAGCCAGCAGGACTAGACGGTCTGCGTTCAGATCCCACCCCAGCCCCTGCCCTGGCTCCTCCAGCACCTGAAAACAGAGATGACCACAGTCCCTGCAGCAGGCCTGCCCTGCGGGCAGAGGGAGTGGGAGGCTCACGGGAGCCCCTCCTGCAGCAGAGCCCCGCACTGGACGTCCAGTGCGGATCCCCCATGGCGAGCACAGTGTGTCCACACTCAGGATGCAGTTAACCCCTGGTCTCCATCTCAGATCGGTTCAGCCTGGGGCACATTCTCTGTCTTGCATGGTTCACTCCCTGATTTGCACAATGTTTCCTTTCAAAATTATTTCTAGAAAATAGAGAAAAGCAACAGCGGCACGCTCGTGGAACAACGATTCCGAGTGAGGCCTGGGTTCCCGTTTCCACGTCTTTCTTACGAGAACCTCAGAGTTTCTTCCCTCAACACACAGCCTGTCTCTGGAGGCCCCTGTGGGCGGAGAAGCATGCGCACTGGGCGCGGGTCTCCGCGGACCGTGGGTGGGGCGAGGGCAAGGCCACAGACGGCCGGCCGGGTCAGAGGTCTCAGCCTGGCGTGGGCTCGCGCTCCGGGCTGCAGCAGCGGGCGGGCCATCTCCATTTCCTTTCTTAGTGACCGCCCCAAAGGGCCGGCGCCCGGCAGGGTGGAGGGCGCCTCTGGCTCACCGCACTGGGCCGTGTCTGACGCGGATCCGATGGCGCTGGACCCCGCGGCGGCCACGCAGACTGCAGCGCGGGCTGCGCCTGGCACGGAGCGGGCGGAACGCCGACCCAGCCCCCACCTGAACTGGGTTTTGCCCCCGCGTGGCCGAGTGCCGCGTGTACGCGGCCTCCCTCTCTTCGGCACGTGCCCGGCTTCAGAGGGCTCTTACTTTGCAGGGGAACCAGCAGGGCTTCTCCCAGGGAGCTGTTGATGCGTGTAACTGTGTGTTCTTCTTCAAAACAACGGGCTCACTATCGTGGCACAACAGGCTGAGCTCCGGACACTGAAAGGAGCTCTGGAGAGCCCCTCACCCCACAAGCCTCTCCACGAAGGTGTGTCTGCACCCCGAGTCCACACGTGCCCCCAGCCCAGCGCCAGCCACGGTCCGGCCTCAGCCAACACCTCGGTTCTCGGCGTTGCCGACGAAGGAGGTGGAAGCAGGGGAAATGGCTCTGCTCACCCTCCAAGGTGCCTGGAGGGAGTTTTCCTCACCGACCTTGTAAATTAGCCGGCTCACAACTCGCGTGGGCGCTTTCTCCCCATGATTCAGTTCACAGCAAACATCAGCCGGTGCTCAAGATGAAAACTACCTGGGCAGATATGGTCCATCCCACCCATGGCGGGGAGCCGGCCACAGCCCTGCTCCAAGGAGGGGAGGAACGGATCCGGGGTCCATTCTCCCTTGAGCCACAAACTCAACTATTACAAAGCAGCCAACCGTCAGGGGGTACGTGGGGCCTCTCGGGGAGGGCGGTGGGCTCCCCACCATCCATTCACGACGACCACCATCTGTGCATCCAGATCACAGGTCAGTTCCAGAGATTTGGCCCATGCTGTGTGTAGAGAAGCACTCTATCCCAGGACTGTATGATTTTCCCAGCACAGAAGCCGGCATGCCAGGTTACGCAGCATAAAACGGAACACGAAGCTGGAAACATGCTGGAGTCACTGTGACAAAATGTGGCCCTCCGCTCTCCCCGCCCCCTCATCACTCCCAGGGGCCCTGGACTGCCGAGGAAGGACAGGGGCTCTGTCCTGCCGGCGAGCTGGAGGCAGGTGGGGCATCTGTGTGCTTTTTTTTCCCCAAAAAATGTAGTTTGAAAACAAAACCAAAAGGCAAAAAACAGGAGTTTTTAGAGACCCTGTGTCATATTAAAAAATCCAAAGGGTTTTCTCTCCCACAGAGGAAATGAGAAGCAGCTACGGCTGTCATCTCGTTGCTTCTTTCAACGCTAGGAAGGTTCACTTCTGAACGACAGGTCCTTTTCTACTTCCCGAAGTCTCACTTTGCCTCCCACACTCATCCATCCTGCCTGGGGAGCCATAATCTCCAGGCCATTTGGAGAGATTTGGCCAAATCATCAAAAGAAGGCACCACACGGTGTAAACCGATCCTGGATTATTTAAACACAAGAAGTAAAAGAAAATTAGAGAGAAGGAAAATGCTGTTCTTAGTGGAAGTTCAGTTTTAAGGTTAGAGAAAGTCTGAGCAGAATTCAGTCTTCCTACTTTAAGAACCGTTGGCAGTAATTTCTTTGTGAAGAGAACAGCTAGTTTTCGACTCTCTCCTGACTCCCTCACTCCAAATGCAGAAATATTTACCATTATGGTGGGCAAGTAGCCCAAGGGAAGTCGTCATGTTACAGGCTCCCCTGTACACTGCAGAAAGTTTCCCTGATAATCACAGGCGTGGGTTCCAGACTCTTCTTTAATCATGTAAGAGGCTATCCTTAATTTTACAGAATTGATATTCACTCTGGAGGATAACACTTGACAGCTACAGGATAATCTGATGATTCCATGTGTGACTTGAATGCCCGTGCTCACACACCCTGAGACATCTATGGTTCCTACTCCCAATCAGCCAGATCAGCTGAAGCTGAAGAGACCAATGTCTTGTTCCAAACCAAGAAGACAGCCTACCAACTGTGGCAAGACAAAGGGAGGTGAGCTGGCATTTCACAAACATTCAAGCTGGGTTTGTTTTGCTGTATAAGCACCTGTGATTCCTGACTTAGCGGAACGGCATACTTCTAGGTATGTGATGAATTGGAGGAACCTTCGATGTCTCTCTCAGTATTTGTTATTAGAGGGAAAACTGGAGAAAGATCTAATTCATTTTAAATAACATGGACAGCTGCCATTAACGATTCCTTCTGCGATCTGTCATAGATATTTATATTTAGTCACCTCAGGAAGAATCGTGGGAGTCAATATCCTGTTACATTTTTTTCTTTTTGGTAAAGTATGAAGAGGGAAAAATGTGTTGATAGCTTTTTTTTTTTCTTCTTTAAGCAAAATCCAAGTAAGAACGTTTAGAACAACCTAAAACAGAAGGCTGGTCTAACCTGATCAGATGTATTATGCTAAAAATAGGTCAGCCATCACAGGCAAACTCAGTTGGCATTAATCAGATGTGTCGACTGAGGGTTCTGTCAGGTCAAGAATGGGGTGGTAAATGGTTCTTTTATATTAAAGGTAGGGTCTCAGGGCCATGCAGGGGTGAAGCTACGAGGCTGGCCTCAAAATGTCAGGTTCCAATAACCAGAGTCAGGGGTGCTGTGGGTTCCTACTGTGAGATCAGAACCTACATGGGGTCCTAGAGATGAAACGTAAGTAAAACATGGCTACTGACCTGGAAGAACGCACAGGCTGGTGAGGGAGACAGGCGCGAAACCAAAGTACTAGACAATGTGATATGTGGTTTATTAGGTGCACGTGCTAATCTGCAGGGGAACAGGAGAAACTGGTGAATTACTCTGGTTTGGGGATGTGCGATGGAGACAAGGGGACAGACTGGCCAGCCACCTGGATGTGGAATCAACAGGACTTACATCTGATCCTGATGCAGCTCAGCAGGCCCCCTCACCCGCACCATGCACAGCCGCGATCCTGGCTGCCTGCTCCGTTCTTGCCCCTACAATCCATTCTCCGTGTGCAGCGGAGGGGCTGTTATAAACCACAAACCAGACGGCATGCTCCTGCTTGGGACCCTCCCAAGCTTTCCCATTGTACTCAGAATGAAACCCAAACCTCGTGCTGTGGTCCCCAACCTCTCCAACCGCAAACAGCCTCCTTCCTCTGACTCACTGTGTCCCAGCCACTGGGACCTTCTTGTCCCTCTTGGACTTCCGGTCCATCCTTGTCTCTGCTCCTCTGCCTCTGCTGTTCCGTCTGCCAGCACTCAGCCCCAAGGCTTGACCAAAACAAATGCCCGCTTCCACCTCCCTAGAGAGACAGACCTGCCCTGGGCACTCAACCTGAAGCAGCAATCAGCCCCATCACAATGTTCTGCTTTGTTTTCTTGAGAGGGCTCTTCTACATGAAGTCATCTTGCTCATGCACTTACTTGTGTGTTTCTGCCTCTCCCCCTAGAAGGTGATCCCCACAAGGGAAGGAGAATGTACAGCTGGAATGCCTAGAAAAGTACTGGATTAAATATTTGTTGAATGGAAGAACAAATGAGCTTAAATAGGGACCCTGAGGAATCAAGTACCTTGGAGAGCACCTCTCATATTTCCCAGGTCTTTCGGGCCAGCAGTGGCGGTCCAGCTTTCCAGCCCATGGCCCAGTAACTCAGACGCACAGGACCCCTCTCTGAGCATGAGACCTCAACACCATAGGTCCTGACAACCGCTTTTCTTTCTCTCTATTTAAGTCCCAAGCATATGGATGACTACTCAAACTCTCTCTTGTAATTGTAGATAAAGGTGAGAGTAAATCTGACAGAGTTTACTCAACATTCTCTCAGTCTAATAAGATTATTAGCAGTGTCCCAGTGAGGACGGCTCCCATTGTGATTACAGAGTTGACACCCAGTATTCCACAAAGGCACAGTTACTCCATCAACGCGGGCTTCTTTTAGCCCATACTGCATTAAGCTGAGTGAAAATTAAACACTGACTGTTCAATGAAACATTATATTCCCAAGGAAACATGGCTAGTTAATTACAGGGACTAACATTGCTTTTAAAAACTGGAGAGTTTGGATTTCACTAGGCTAATAAGTGCTAGGTGGCGTCACTTGCGGGTTCAAAGCTCCTCCGGGGAAGAACTTACAGAAGAAAATGGCACGTCGTCCATCGCCACTTCACTGGGGTAGAAATATCACTGCTACAGATGAGTGAATCAACAAAGATGTCAACAGTGAGGAACAAATTAGGACTGGCACAAAACGCACACACTCTTTGTGTTTCTCATTAGGAGAATGTGGACTCTTGGTAGAATTTGATTATTTACCAAAAGAGACAGCTAGGAATCAAAATGACACAGCAAACATTTCTGGCCCCAATATTATCTGAGCGTAGGCAGTTCTATCCTAGACTCTCACTCTAACCTTACTCACTACACAGCAGAAGTGAGCATCCTGGACCCAACTCTACAGGTAAATGGCTAGAGTATAAAATTATTTTGTTTCAAAGGAGATACACCCTTTGATGAAGTGTTGAAGTGTTACATAATTTGGCCAATTTTGTCCCCTTACAGGGTGACTTCATATTATTAATATTAAAATAGTAAAGTTAAATATAAGACACTGGGAAATAAGGATTCAGCCAAAGATTACAAAGAAAAATGAATATAGGAACTGGCAAATGTTTGGAACTTTATAATTAATGAGCAACAGGGAAAGACAATTCCTTCCTTCTTAATGAATAGGTAGTTTGGCCCCTGGTTACCTTGTCACTGGGAAAAAATGGCAAACCTAGAAAACAAAAATACTCGGGGACATCCATAAGAAAAGAACAGATGTAAAATTTCAATGAGTTGCCTCTCTCTCACTTTCCATTTCAACAACCTTAATGTATATAGTATTTTATTGCAAATTACCTCAAATTCTTTTTGAATGTGGACAGAAGAATAATGACAAATAAACAAATATGGAAAACCCAACAGACTAGCTAAGTAATTCCCAAACCTGAAGTAATTCTGGAACAAATATGTAAATTGGGGGTATAATCAAAGTGCTCCCCCTTATGTGATCACAGGGAGGGAAGCCTTAGAGGAGACCCTTCAAGGAAGAACATGACAGTACACACAGAGCAAGGTGGCAGTGTCAACTGGCCAGCACATGACCTGCCCCGCTGGTCCTACAGGCTGGCATGACCCTCCCCTCTCTCCCTTGGGCTTTCTCTTGGCCTCACACTGCACACTCTCATAGAACTTCCGGGAAGTCCTTGGCACACGCCAAGATTTGTCATGTCTCTGTGGCTTTGTCCAGAGTTCTTCCTGCGATATGCCCTCTTCGTTCTTCACGTAGATACAATCATTTAATTGAAGTCAAGTCAGTTTCTCAGGGAGCCTCTCGTTGTTTGTTTTCTGTCTCTGCCCCTAGAGACAAAAAAGCCTCAGCAGGCCTCATTCCTCCAACTGACGCGACCGACTGCCAACTCTGCTACAGCATGCTGACACAGGGGCCCAGGCCTTCTTGGAGCGTAGAGCCTCATAATCATGCATCAAAAATCAGTCCATTTATAACATGAACTTGAAAAGTGCTTTAAAGAAAAACACAGAGACCAGAAGAACAGCTAACATCTTTAGGCAGGACCCCAGAACCAAGAAGACGTGAAGTCAGCCCACGGCGTGCTTGTGAGCGAGACCTAAACCTTCAGAAGCCAAAGAGAGTCTGGGGTCATTTGTAACTGCACCATAACTTATCTATGCTGACTAATACCAGAACCATTGAAGGTGTCTATGCTGGAATGGGGTGGGAGGCAAGAAAACTGGAGAATAATCGGACAAGTTCTTACTGCAGATCCGATACATACATGCAAAACTAGTTTCTGGAACACACCGTAACTGCTGGGTGAGATCTGTCTGGGTTCTTATATGGATACACAACATACGCACGCACACACACCTGCACACACGTTTTCCCACATAACTGTTCAAAAATGCTAGTTAAATATTGTTCTTTTTATGTTCTTGACTCCCAGCCAATTTCTTGATACAATCTGAATGAAAATTATTTTTTGGCAAGGCTTACTAACCTGAAGTTTCTTTTACCTTAATTCATAATCATTTTGTGTCTCATTTTCCAGCCTAGAAAAGATATTCATCTACTTATCCACTTTACATTTGCTGAGAGAAAAAACTCTGCAGGAGCATAACCAATTCCACCAGAAGTATAAATAAATGCTCATTTCCCAGCTACTCTACATTTAACGCAGAGTTTTGAGATGATGCTATGAGACACTCAAAGTCCAATGAACTAATAAATATGGGTACCTAGACAAATCAGGCAGAGCAGAACCTTCCAGTTCCATTTTCTTAATAATCGATGGGGTCATTTATGAGGGTCAGTGGAAAAGTAAATTTGACAATATTAGGCCATGGTTGGATGACCTCAAATATTTAGGATTCTGTAATTCCCTGTGCTACTTTGTTTTTTTTAAAAAGGCTAAATGTACAAGCGGGTAAATTTCATTTAAGATGCCACCGTTACGTGTGGCCAGAATTGACATGCAGAATTTTAAAACAGGGACTTTCATTCATGAATTCACTTGCTGACCCTAATCCGGCTACCACAGCCTCGGTGATTGGGACGAAATCTCTTCCCAGCCAAGAAGATAACCAGAGACGCGGCCGTGTGTGTCATCCACCCTTCCAGTCCATCTTCCCCACCAGAGCAGAACAAATGGTCTGAATCATACAGCCTAATCTTCGCAATCAGTGCTCTCCCAGGAAGCTAAAGCTCTCCATTCTTCAGACCCGGAACACAGGACTGGCAGTAATCCATAATCCCATCACAATGTCCCCACTGCCAGCACACTCACAGACTGTGGCCCATGCACTTTTGAAGAGTTTTATGATCTCTAGACCCTTAGATCAAACAACCAGGCTTCAGCATGAGCCCCGCCATCCACCAAAGACCTGGCCAAGAAAAGGAGCCATAGACGCTCGAGAAACTACTCATCCTGGATCCTCTCAAGTGAAGCTGGCATCTCAAAGCCCAGCACGCTTGGTCTCTGGTCTGTCACGATTCAAGCTTCTCCTTCTCGCCTTGAAGATGTTCTGCACCAAAAGTGGTCATAAAAATGCAGCAAACAGATGGGTCTATACGACCTTCTGCCAGTCACTTCCAATTACTCAGCTTCCCATTCCTAGCACGCGGGAATTCATCAACAAAGGTGTTGATCATCTTAGAAGAAGGGGCTTCTGTGGCGGAATAACGTTATTCACCAATCTTCTCATTTGCCAGTTTCCAAGCCAGTTTCTAAGATTCACAATCTGATCTCCTTCCCCATCCAGTTTGTCTTAAATAAATAAATACATACATAGGTGTATGAAACCAAGTACTCTTTTCCTGACAGTTCAAACAAAGGGAATGCCACTTTTCGGCTACTTCACAACTCCCCAAATTGGTCAATATTAGGCCATAAAATTTTCTTTGTCACTGGAGTCGCTGGAGCCATTTAACTCTCCCCTGAGTTTACACAGCTGCAGAAAAGTTCAGTGAAAGTAACTGCAATGACTAACATTGATTGAGATCAAGCTTGATGCCACGTTTTGTGCTGAGCACTTACTTCACCTCTGTGAAATCGCAACCAACTGTGACACCTTCAACCACGGAAGTTTCTTCCTTGGAAACAGTGGGGAAATGCGCAGAACAGCCCTGCAGCAACAGTCACTTGTCGGCATGCATGTGTCCAGGGCTCATCCTCCATCACACGGAGCTAGTGAGCAAGCTAATTGTGGAGCACAGGATCATGTCCTTCAGGTGGAGGAGACGGATGTACGTGGGGTTTTATCCCAAGTCTCCTCACGGTGGATAGCACCAGGCTGCTGCCACCTGCTGCTGCTATCCAGTGGAAACGTAAGGAAGCCCCTTAGAGTTCACATTCTAAAACTGTCATCACAGCTTTGGCCAATGTGGTCCTTACTGGGCCAAACATTAGATAAGACGATTTGTACCTCAAAATGCAGGCCTTCATAAGTAAATAGAATCAAACTCCAACAAAAAGGGCCAAAGAAATGATCATTTGTTTCATGGCATCTCTAAATTCTTGGTCCAGCAATTACTTGATGATGAATAACTTTAATACAACTCATCATAGAATCGGATCTAGAAAATCCAAAATACCATCGCATGGAGCAACCTGACAGATGGACGCCAAGCCTCTGCTTATTCATCCAAGATGGCGACTTCTTTCTATGGCAAACAGGGGAGTGTTGGCAGGTGGCCCACTATTGGAAGGCTCTGGTTGTGGGCAACTCAGCTATATGTTCACACAAAGCCATCTCCTGGATGTCACCCGGGATGCCGGTTTCTGTGACCTCTGGATCAGAATGGGTCTGCTGCCTCATCCACCTGCCATCATCCAAAGGGCTGATGCCTCTTCCTTTGCTAACTCCCCTTGCTTACCCCGACCCCCACACTGGGGTTACTTGTATCATACAGTTGAACTGCATTTTGTAGTCTCCCATTCTATTTAAGGTTTTAAATGATGGGATTACGCTTACCTGGGTTTTTTAATTATGTGAAAGAGGCTTTCTGGGAATTATGATTTCTTAATTAACTCATCTTCTTAAACTCAGTGATACTTTTTATATTCATAAAATGAACTCAGAAGCAATGAGGTGGCATTTAAAATCTTCAATTAAATAACTCTTTAAAGGTGCGACTAATTCAGAGGGCTTTTCCTTTCAAACATCCTAGCTCGGCTGCTCTATATGGGATACCGAATTCATTGCTCTGATCCAGCACGTGGAGGGTCCCTTCTCAAATTCTTCATCAGATAATAAATCCTTCTAAGCTACATGATGCCCAGCTATGCCTGGGAGAGGACTGAGCTTGAGGAAATAGCAGAATGCCCCCATCACAGATCTGGGGAAAGGCAAGGAGCAGGCAGAACCCACGTGCTAAGATCTGTTTTGGAATCCTCTCTAAAGTCCCATAACCTCTCTTGTAGAGTTCAGCATGACCCAATTTTCCACATCTTCTGATAGATTCTGATAGATGTTTAAAAACAATCATGTAAAATCTTTTCATCAAGTCCATAACAAGACCAACAATATTTAACTATGAAATATTTCAAACCTATAAGAAAGTGCAATAAATAATCATACAGGCACACACCCCATCTAAATGGAACAAATGAGGACAGTCATCCTAATTGCTTTAGATTTTCAGGAACTATGACAATTACAACAGAAGCCGTCTTTGCCCACCCTCTTCCATTCACAGCTTTAGCCACTATTTGGAAATGGGTTTATAGCCTCTCTCTTCAGGTTTATGCTTTCATTCCATATGAACACATAAACAAAATATAGTATTTGATGGTATTTTTAAACAGCATATAAATGGTATCATTTAGTCAATATCGCTCTGCAGTTTTATATGCCATTATGTTAGAGATTTATCCACGGGGATATGTATACAAAGACAGTTTATCACAGAATCACATTGTTTGAATATGCCACAATGTACATATTTATTCTCTTATCATTGGACATCTTAGTTTTCTTTTGTTTGTTTGTTTTTCCCAAACAGTACAGCAGTAACTTTCCTGTGTATTCTCCTTGGGGAAGTGTGTAAGAACGTCTCTAGGGGATATGCCTAGAAGCAGCAAACTTACTTAGGACTTCCGTGCACAGAAAATGAAGGATGGGATTTTCTCTAAGATTCTCAGTCTTCCTATGAGGTTAACTTCACCCTAAGGATAGTTCAAAGATTGAAAAATAAACACTTTCTGGAGAACCATTAGTATAATTAAGAAGTCTCCTTTCAATCCAACTTAAGCATTTGCGTTGGGCAAGTGCTTGATATTATTATTAAAAATAAACAGTAATGGTCAATCAGGGAGCAGCAGAGTCTGGAAGATCATGGGTGACTCCTTGAGAAAGGACAGTTAAACCTGGTCAGAGGACTGGGCAAAGTGGAGGAGGGGCAGGTGTTTGGGTCAGAGCAGTGGCCCGGCCCATTCTCTGGTTCCCATTCTTCTGTCTTCACAGTGAGAAAACTAACTTCCTCGTTCTCCCCCTTCATCCTTGCTCAAGTCTTATTTACACCCCTCAATCCGCCAAGACACAATGTTCTCCTTTGTGGTTTGTTGTACAAGAAAAGGCTTTTTGCTGGTTTTAAACCCTTGATTTTCTTCTCTTCAACCTTTTCCCAGTCTCTCTCCTTAAAGTAGCTTCATAACTTGAACTTTTTAAAGTGTTTGAAGCAAAGTATGTAGAAAATGAATAGTTGAACAATTGGTCTACAAAATGGCTGATATTTGTCTCCTTGGTCAAACCAAAAAGGCAAACCTCGCCCTGTCATTTTCTTAGGGACAGCTAGAGGCAATTCCAACAATTCAAATCTCTCCTTGTCCCTGGCTTCTCTGCAAGCCCCATCACCCTCCCGCCCAGCCCTGTGACGAAAACCTTGCAAAAGACCCCAATGAGGAGCAGGAGTCCTTGGATATCTGCCCAGTTAATAAGAAAACTGTAAACGCTATTGTGAAATAACCAGACTAATTAACCTCCTGCAGTCTGAGAAAACTAAAAACTCCAGGGCAGAAACTCACACATTTCAAAATTACCAGAGGAAAGAAGGAAGGAAGCACCATTTCTATCTTCACAGCAGTGCAAATCATTGGTGCGGCACGGGTTTAGAGAGTAGAAAAAAGTATACAAAGTAAAGGAAAAATCACAGCTCAAAGACACAGAAATCTTAAAGATCACAAAGGTCACAGAATGGGACATCTACCTTTCCAAACAGAGAGGATAACGCAACTGGATGTGAAAGTGTAAGGTGGATGCCCTACAGGAGAGGGCTTTGAAAACGGACACACGCTAGACTCTTGAATACAAACATTGAAAGACTTTCAGGACTAGATCCAGGGGCTATCTGCACATCGTCATCATCATCACCATCATCATCTTCATCATCATTTTCTTCCTCATCATCATCACCATCACTATCATTGTCATCATCATCTTCAACATCATCATCATCATCACTATGATCAGCATCATCATTATCATCATCACTATCATTATCTTATCTTCATCAACATCTTTATCATCAACACCATCATCATCATCATCATCATCATCATCATCATCACCACCATCATCATCATCACCATTATTTTCATCATCATCATCATCTTCACTTCCCTCATCATCACCTACATCATCACCATCATCACCTGACAATGCATTCTGGGAGCACACTCAAGAAAATAACTCATTAGGCTCTCAGGCATCCCTGGGATGTGGTTACCTGGTCTACCCTAATTTATAGCGAAGACCTGGGCACTCAGAGAAACAGTAGCTTCTCCACGGCCATCCTGGCCAAAAAAATCTGAGTCAGGCCTGTCTTTCTCAAGACCTTGCTGTAAGCCTCATGGAGAGAAGGAGTGTGGCTGTTCCTAATCAGCCAGACTGAGGCCAAAATCTAACTGCTTACCCACCCTGACTGCTTGTCCCCACCACTCCGTATGTGAGTGGATGTGCCTCTACTGGGTGTTGTTTCCATGGAAGAGAGACAGGAAGGGAAGAGAGACCCTTTCCTGTAAGGTCCAGTGGCGAGAGTAGGGCAGATAGGCCCCAGGACCTTAAGGGCTCTCAACTGATTCTCAATACCTTGGGTAATGCTTGCAAGGCAGCCTCTGTAGCAAGACCTGGAGATCCTACACTGACAGCATCCCCCATTTTTGGTTAAAAAGAAGCTGTTCCCTACAAGCACAGACAGCTGGATGTGGGAGGCACTGGCCTCCTTCCATTAAATACTTAGTGAGGACTTAGTGTGAGCACAGGATTGGCATTGACTGAGGCAGACTGAAAGAGGCCCACAAAAAGACCAACTTGGAAGTGATACCAGCCCTGACCTCAGTTCCCCTACATTAAACCCATCATATAGGGGTTAAAACCAAAAGCACTCATCCAATTTTCCTGCTTCTACAAGTTACATTCATATGTAAATATCATTTTTTTAAAACCTTTGTATCTCGGAATGTCACAAGGCAAATAGAAATTACAAATCATTAGAGCCCAGGTGGCCTCATGCTACCATTTTGGCCAGTTACAGGCCCTTTGAGGTTGTGTTACAGGGAAACTGACATCCAGAGAATGTCAAGAAGCTGAAGCTCCCAGACCCCAGCTCCTTGGCTTCTCGGCACGAGAATCCACCCTCCACCACGGGGGCAGACAACCAAGGACGCCCACCCGCAGTTTCCCTTGTCTCAACATCCTCCTCCCCACAAGCAGCCTCACAAGGCCACAGGCAGGCTGGTGGGAAAGCGCCAAACAGCAAGGCCACGTGCTTCTCTCCCCTACCTAACACCTCAAATAGAAACCCCTACCTGGTTCCTTCAAGGAGGTGGATCTGAGTTCTAACTTACTCCCATCTCCTCATCTGGCTGCCTTCCGATAAAACTCTTTCCCTGCCATAAGCCTGGCGTTCCTGTTTTTATTTTGGTCTCTCTCCTGTGGAAGGTAAAAGAACCTGAGTTTGTGGCCAGTAGAAGAAGGGGACAAAAGGAACTGAAGAAAGACCACGTGCTGTGCAGGGACAGGCTCCAGGAGGCAGAACGCCACCCAGGAGATGAGTGCAATAATCAGATTTAACAACAGCAGTGACGGTGGAGGAGGAAGAGGAGAAAACACACCCACCACGTGCTGGGCGCAGTGCCGTGTTACACGCATCATCTCACGTCATCCTCAGAACACCCCACGCACGAGGCAGGCGCTGCTGCCATTGTACAGATAAGAAAATGCAGCTTAGCAAGCTAACGTGACTCGCCCAGTCCTCACGGCCAGGAGGTGGGTCCGTTTGGGTTCTGTGGATTTAGACAGAGAAGGAGAGAAGGCACCCTAAAAAGAAGTTCCCAGTGAGGTGAGTTTAGGAGAATGCTCTCCTGGTGAAGAAGCACAGCGACTTCTTCTATGGTGCTATCAAAGACGCGCTGGATGATGAGGAAAAGGCTGAGAGGCTCACACGCAGGCACGTGGTTTAAGGGGTCACCACGGTGGGGATGGGGATAGTGTTTCTGTTTTCATCATAAAACAAACTAAGTAAACAAGGGCCATTTGTCAACAGACGTTTCTATCTACGTCAATGATTCTAACCCGACTGGAGAAGCAGAGACAGAGTCATCGGTGGGTAACCAGCTCTTACCAAAGTCAGCCTTTAAACAACCACGACAGCCAAGACCTGAGGTCAAAACTCTTTTTTTTGTTGTTGTTGTGAGGAGATCAGCCCTGAGCTAACATCCATGCCAATCCTCCTCTTGTTGCTGAGGAAGACCGGCCCTGGGCTAACATCTGTGCCCATCTTCCTCCTCTTTATATGGGACACTGCCACAGCATGGCCTGACAAGGGGTTCATCGGTGCGCACCTGGGATCCGAACCCGGGCCACCAGCAGCAGAGCGCTCGCACTTATCCGCTACGCCACGGGGCAGGCCCCAGTCAAAACTCTTTATAACTTACTCCCAAATCGCTGCCGGGATCAAACCCTGAACTTTGGCTCCTGGCCCAGGTGCTGCTCAGGTGAAACCCACTGCATTCTCTCTCTTCAAAGGTGAACTGTGATGCTCTCTCTCTGTGCGGGAAGTTCTCCCACCGTCTGCACAACTTATCAATCCCATCTTGGTCTGAATTTTCTTCAGATGCCTTGATGGAAATCTGAGTTATGGATTCAAAGTACTTTGTTGATTCTCTTATTCAGAACAACTGCTGGTGCAATTAGGGCCCCAATGGGACCACCTCTGGGCGGACGGACCATCTTGCCCCCAGAAGACCAGGTGGAGTAACGGGCTAGCAGGCATCCAAACCAGGTGTGATGCACTCGTGGTGCCAAAAATCACACTTTGTGCATCACAAAAAAGGGGTAATTAAAATTTTAAAATATCAAACCCATTTATCTGGAATCTTTAAAAGCTTCACGTGTGGCTTATTCCTAAGCGTTTGAACAAAATGAATATAATCACTTTCCATCGCCCTTGGACCAGATACACTGCAACTTGAACTGTTACATGGAGCATAGATAAAACGCTGACTTGGGCCCTGCTCGTTCCTCCCGGATCGCTGGGCCATTAAGGAGAGAATCAATATAAATACACGGGCATTTGTCCGCAGCCTCCCGCCCTCTGCTCCCTGCCTTTGTGGAGGTGCTCCCGCCAAACGACAGAACCACAACATTACAGGGAATTGTCAGATACGTTTTATCTCATTAGCTTCCTGTAGCAGCATTATCGCTGTCATCATGCTCATTAATAAGACCGGAACACCTCTTGCATCCATTGGGAGGTCTTTGCAATTTTAATGGTGACTGAAGGCTCAGCCAGCTCCTACACAGTCGCTTCAACCAGGGAGGGCGGGCTGGGCCCTTTGTTTAGGCAGGTGAAAAAGAAGGTCCTCCTTTTAGTTCTGGGAGTGCCTTCCTGGATACTGCGGGGTCTCTTGCCTTTCACCGGGAAGGCAGGTCTCATTTCCACACCACGGGAAGCGCCCTGTGGGCGGCGTCCATCTCATAACCATTTGGAGCCTCAGAGCACTGGACGAGACTGCATGGGGCAAGGCCAGGGAGTGATGCTACCGGTCAGGGCCTGCACATCCAGCAGCCGTCTGAGCACCTACTGTGCACCAGGCACCAGGCACAGAGCAGCAAGCAAACAGATGCCCTGTGCCATGGAGCATCCTTTATCGTGGAGAAAAACAGACAACAGACAAATACACAGAGGGGAGTTGCAGAGCCTGGGGAGCACCTGCAGCTCTAGGAAGGACACGCCATGGAGAAAGCAGAGGGAGTGACAGGGCTGAGGATGACCCGTACCGGAGAGGCGACATCTGAGCCGAGACCTGAGAAGAAGCCAGCTGCGGGAGGTCGGGGAAGGGCGCTCCAGGCTGAGGCAACAGCGCAGGACTGTGAGGTGTGCACGAGCTTGGGCCACAGGGGGACAGGCAGACTGGCTGGAGCGTGGGGGGGGGGACTCACTGTGAGGGGCAAGGGGGGTGGGGAAGGCGCGAGACGAGTAGGGCTGTGCCCCCGTGAAGAGGAACACAGTGCCATCCTAGAGCAATGGGAAGCCCGGGGAGAGCCTGGACGGTGACACTAGGCTTTTTTCCTAATAGCTTAATTGAACTATAATCTACATACCATAAAGTTCACTCATGTAAAGTATGCAATGCAATGGTCTTTAGTATATTTACAGAGCTGTGCAGCCATCGCCACTCTATTTCAGAACATTTTCATCACCCCATAAGAAACCCCAGCCCCATTCGCAGTCCTTCCCGATCTCCCCATACCCCAGCCTTGGCAACCACTAACCCACTTTCTGTCTCTACAGATCTGCCTCTTCTGGGCATTTCACGTGAATGGAATCGTGTACCGTGGGGTCCACGGTGTCTGCCTTCTTTCACTCGGCATGATGTTTTCAAGGTTCATCTGCGTATAGCACGTGTCAGGACTCCATTCCTTTTTATGACCAAACCATATTCCCTTGCACAGATTTCCCACACTTTGCTCATCCATTCATCTGCTGACAGGCTTCTGGGTGGTTTCCACTTGTTGACTGTTACGAATCCTGCTGTTGTGAACACTCGTGTACAAGTTTTTGTGTGGACGTGTGTTTTATTGTCCTGGGTGGATGTGAGGAGTGGGGCTGCTGGTCACACGGTGACTCCAGGCTTACCCTTATGACGCCATGCTTGAAAATGACCTCTGGCCGCTGGGTGGAGACCAGCTCTGCCACACGGGTGGTGGGCAGGAGGGTCAGACCCCCACCCAGAGGCCCCTGGGAGATGACCATGTTTGGGTCTAGGGTGTGAGGAGCCCAGGGTGTGGGTTTCAGATTCACTCTGGAGGTGACGGAGTTTGCCACGGTGTGAGGGAAAGGGAGGGCGTGGGGACAGCCAGGCCCTAATGTGTGGGCCAGCTGGAACCTGCAGGCCATCCCCACTGGACCTCCACTCCAGGTCAGCATCTATGGGGGAGATTAAAAGAGAGAGAGCGTGTGTGTGTGCGTGTGTGCACCCACACGTGAGCATACACACACACACACACACACACACACACACACCCAGATCTGCCCCCCCGAGTTCCAACCCAGTGGATCCGTGGGGGTCCCAGAGTCCATGTTCTTTGGCTTGTCATGCTTGGCCAGATGAGGGAGCCCCATGTCATCAGACTCTGTCCTCTTCAAGTGAGGACACTGATGTTCTGGGGCCATGGAACGTCCCCAAATCACAGAGAGCGGCCTGTGCCCCTGTAACGTGCTGGGTGAACGAGTCACCGACTCGTGAGTCAGCTGGGCCTTCTAAACCACCACAAATTGAGGACATTTACACTAAACCTCAGCAGAGGTGATCGGGCGGGGAGGACTGAGCAGCATCCCGCGGGAGGAGGGGAGGGAACTGAAGGGAGACAGGGGAAGGGAGCTCGGGCGGTCGCCTGCCTGAAGGCTCTCAGCCGAGCTTCCCCTTCACAACCTGAGGCAGGTCCTCCCCTGCCGTGGGAATCCACCCGCACATTCAAGAATGGAGTGGACGGTGGGCAGTCCATGCCCAGCACGGAACTGACCGTAGCAAAAGTGACTCCGAGCCCTGACCCATCAGGTGGAAACAGCTGGAAGGGAGCTCTGTCCAGTGGAAAGACAGTTAGAGCCACGTGCACAGTCCTAACAACCCTGGTGTCGCATGAGAAAAAGTATGGTGAAACTCATTTTACGAATATGTTTTATTTAACCCAATATGGCCAAAATACCATTTACACACGTACTCTACACAAGATGTTATTAACGTATGTTGTACAATCTTTTTTCATATAGAGTCTTAGAAATCCAGCATGTCTCCTACACCCAGGGCGCAGCGTGCACCAGCCGGGCCCCCATGCTGGCCAGTGTCCCTGCAGACTGGGGCTCTCAGGTCTGGAAAGAGGAAGGTTTCGAGGTCCTGTGCAGAAGACTCAGGCCATAAAGTGAGAGAGGGAGGCGAGACAGGAGTTTGTCAGCAAATCTAACCACACGAGTTAGGGGGCCTCCCGGGGAGCATGGGGCAGGAAGTCTGAGGTTAGGAGAAAGGAATGCCGATACCCTGTACAGACCGAGCAGAGAGCACGTGCCATCCTTTGCCTACAGAAGGTGAGGAACACAGACTGAAGTCCCCGTCCAGCTCCACCATCCACCGCTGTGTCACTTTGGGTGGCGATTCAACCTCTCTGAGCCTGGTCCACACATGGAAAGTAGGGATAACAGCTGGGCCTGCCTCGTAGGTTGGCAAGACTTACCTGGGATTATACGTCCGACACAGCCTGACACAGCCTGACACAGCCAGGGCTCCATCAGCCTCGCTATCCGGTCAGAGGAGCTTTTATAATGAAAGGGACGCGGTATCAAGAAGTGGTAGCAGTGGGCGTGGGGGCTGGGGGACGCTTGGCTGGCTGCAGAATGGCTCAGATGGGCCCTGGGAGGGCGCGGCCTGGAGTGCTTCTTGCCCCCCGCCACCTTCCCCTGCTCCTCCCCTCCCTCTGGGGCCCATCTTTGCCCAGACTGTGGCCTGTGCCACCCCCTAAGCCCCAACCCCTGGCCTAGTCAGGCTGCCTGCATCCTGGGGGAGGGGGAAGGGCCCTCATCCCTGTCCCACCCTTCCGGGACCCCCCTTCATCCGCTCACTACTGAACCCTCAGCAGGCAGCCTCTGGCCTCTGGGACCACCCACTGCGCAGAATACAGCAGGCAAGGGGCCTGCCCCTGGGCTTCCCCTCTAGGGGAAGGAGACCTCCGAGAGGAGACGGTAACCATGGCGACTGCTCTGGTGGGGAAGGTGCAAGAGTCCAGGAAGCCCCCCTCCCAGGGATGAGGAGGGGCCAGCTAGAGGGCAGATGGCCATGGGTGGAGTTCCAGGAGGAGAGAACAAGGAAATGGTGGGAGTCTTAACAACAGGAGAGGCTAGAACATTCCACTGACGGGATGGGTGGGAGGCCCGCCCCCTGTAATCCTCCCCCAAACTCAAACCATGGACTGAGCACCCCGAGCATCTGTAGCAGGGCGAGGCCCATGAGGGGGCTGAACCCGAGCCCCGTTCTGGTTGGCAGCAGACCTGTCTCCTGCAGAGGGAGGGGCTGGGCCAGGACGCCCTGGGCTGCCTTCCTGTCCCCCAAGGGTCAGGCTTGCCCATCATCCCTCCTGTCCCTCTTAGTCGGATGTCCCAGCCATCCATCACCTCACACAGGATGCTGCCTCCCCCAGGAGGCTGCCCCTCCCCACCCCCCTTCACCAAGTCCCTTCAGGCTGCAGAGGCACTACGTGCTAAACGGTGGCACTGGGCTGCATGGAACATGTTTTCACAGCAGGTCTTCCAGGCAGCGCAGAGTTTAATTTTGAGCCACTCTGATCAGGGGCAATAAACTTTACATCATTCTCACTTTGCCTGAAATATCAGCCTGGGGCTCTGGCAGAGGCCTGCAGGGCGTTTGGAAGCCACGGAAGGCGGCTCTGCTGTCCAGACGGCCCGGAGCACCTGCCCCTGCTTTCTAGGCCTCCTGCATCCGCACACAGGTCTACATACACCGGCCACCGGGGCAGCCCCTGCGCAGAACTACTTCTCAGAGCTGTGCCGCATTGATCTCCTCCTTTAACCAGCCGAGAGCTGCTGGGGCTGTGTCCCACTGGGCCTGGTTGGTTACCTGGAGACCTGGCAGTGAAACAGTGAACGGCGGTCTCCTGAAACCGGAGCCTGTGAGCGCGTCTTACAGCCGCACCCCTGCAATGTGGAAACGGAGGGTCGACACCCCGGATTTTGCTAAACATTCAGGAGAGAGAACCTTGCTGCCCCCCACCCCAGGTGTGTGCATGCGGACGTGAGTGTGTGTGACTGCAAGGGGTCATCACACAAATTCCTGCTTCTTTTCTTTCTCAGAGTTGCTGAAACTCCTCTAAAAATAATTCCCTGTTCTCAAAAGGCCACGCCAGGCAGTTGACGCCCAGGTAGGTTTCTTTAGAGCCGAGGAGTACTGCCCTTTATAAACAAACAAATGTCTAGTTTGGTCCAAAAATAAAGACCTCTCCCGGGTGTGGGGAGGGAGGCTGAGGGCCTGTTTTAGGATAAGGCTTTAAGAGGATCGCAGTCTGCGGGGGGGAGGGAGCCTCAGACCTCAAAGGGGGCTGCATAGTGACAAGCATTGAGATTGCAGCCTTGTCCCGAAATAGTTGGGCGGACCGAGGACACAGGATGAGGCCCAGGAAGGGCAGGGGCCCCCGTGGGCAGGGAGAGTAACACCCATGAAGAAGGCGAGTTTCTTACCACAAGATGCAAAAGCCCAGAGCCAGGAGTATAGACAAGGGGCTCTCACCCAAGGGAGGGGCGGCGGTGGCAAGTGAGTCTCTAATTAGCCGAGGACTGGTCCTGTGCTGTTAAAAGATCCATGAATGACGCCCCATGGCAGAGGGAAGTGGGGCTGTAACATTCGCTGCACCAGCCTGCAGTGTCTGCAGCATGGGCGGGTAAAGGAGGATGATGGGCTGGGAGGCACCAAGAATCCCCCATCACCAATGAGAAGCAGGAAGGAGGCCCCAGAGGTGGCGCCCACCTCGCGGCTCAGGGATGGGAATCCTGTTCTCACTGTGATGGGAGTGTCTGACCCTGCAGAGTCTGGGTCACTCTGAATTCTTGTGCTTGCCCAAGGCAGAGGAGGGAGCATCACTGTGGCCGGAACCCTGCCCCGCAGGCCAGCATCACAGAGGTTTCCTGGATTCTTTAGGGACTCAGCCAGACCTGGTAGGCTCTGAACCCAGAACCACGGGCATCTTGACATCCAGGACAAAAAACTATTTTGGCCAGGAAATCTGGGGTCTTTCTCCACCACCATCTGACAGCAGATTTACATTTTCCAGGCTCTTTCCAATGAACCCCTAAAACAAACCTACATTCCAACAGGCTCTGCTGTGATTAGAACAATCTCAGTGACAGGGCCGGTGGAATGGCGTGCAAAGGCCTTGTCCCCATGTAGTGCAGAGAGCATAACTTTTATAGGCATCTATGTTATCACCCAGGACCGGCCTCTGCCCATTAGCAAAGACCTTTTCAGGGCCAAATTGTGCCTGGCCCATTCTTGGTGCTGCAGAGACACTGCAGGAGAGCAGACAGATAACAGCTCCTTCCTCTGTGGGGCCCACCGCCTCGCCTCTCTTGGAAGGGTTTATTCATGCACTCAACAAATGCTTATCGAGGGCTCCTGGTGCCAGGCCCTGTCCAGTGCCAGAGATGACAGCAAGGGCTTACAGTCCCGAGGGAAGAGAGAAATAATTAAATGAGACAATTTCAGGTGGGGATTAGTGCTATAAGAAACTAAAACAGGTGACGAGAGGACTTGGTCTCGTCTGGGTCAGGTGGTCAAGGCAGGGGGCGGGTGTGGGCTGAAACATGAATGATGAGGGCCAGCCATGGCCATATCAGGCACAGGGATGAGCCGATGCACAGCCCTGATGGGGACAAGCTGGACAAGTGTGAGGAACAGACAGGATGATGTGGCTGGCGCACACAGACTGCGGGGAAGCTTGCCAGGGCCAGGCCAGATGGTGAGGATTCTGGAGTGTTTGCTAAGCACAGTGGGGCTGCCAGAGCCCAGAGTAACACAGTTTGATTCACACTTTCTAAAACGCCCTCTGACTACTATGGGGAATGGACTCCAGGGACAAGAAGGGACATGCTGAGCAGTCTATGGTTATCCCAGGGAAGAGGAAGATGAAGAGCAGGCTGGCTCTGGAGATGGAGATGTGCAGAAGTGGCCCTAGCAGGACGCACCCAGGACTAAGCATGGGAGGAGATGGTGGGGACAGTGAGCCCCCGGACAGAGCCCTCCCCATGGCACTTCGGGCAGAGATCTCTCCCGCAGCAAGGGGTGGGAGGCCAAGGGGAAATCGGCCCTCATGCAGATGTTGGTGAGAGTACAAATCACACATCCGCTGACAACGTCCACCAGGAGGGAAGACGGACACACCCTGTGACCCAGCAATCCCACCTCTGGGAGCGTATTCTACAGATGCTCTGATGTGCTCGGATTTACAGCAGGATTGTTTCTACCAGGAAACTGGGAAAAACTCAACTCTCTCTCAGTTGGGACCTGTTTCAACCAAGTCCGGAACATCCACAGAACAGGAAACCAGGCGGCTATTAGGAAGAATAAGGTGTAATTCCATGAATGGCCAGGGAACTTTGATCGATAACTAATCGTACATGAAAAAAATAAAAGATTCGCAGGACGATGCACACATTATGGCCCCATGTGTGGGAATCGGGGGCGTCCTGCTGGAGCGCATTTGTGGCACACATAGGAGGACTGGCCCAGGTCGCACAGCGGGGTGGCAGTGCAGCCTGGCAGATCCCGCCACAGGCAGCAGGTGCCGCTGCGCAGAAGGCAGGCGGCGAGGTGGAGCCATCCGCGAATTCCTCTTGAAGGGCCTGCGACTACAGCTTGAATCTGATTCAGCCAAAGCACAGGCCGCTTGGTGACAATCAAACAGTCAAAAGTGACCGTCCAGGCTCTGCTGAATGTGAGTGGATAATTTCCAGGAGGCAAGCACACACTCAACCCTCTGATGTCGTAGGAAGAACTATCATTAAAAGACAGAGCGGATGAGAAAAGCCGAGAGCGGGAGAGAGTGAGCACTCACTTCTCACGATCAAATAGTGGAGCAAGGGGCCGAACAACTGACCGCCACCTACGAATGGGCCCAGGGCCACAAGAGGATCTGTGCGAGTGGGGTGCCGGGAATCACAGCGTCTACTCCCCAAGCTCCATCTATGCACGGAGTTGTGAGAACAGCACGTTGTAACACAGGCGGGTGCAGAGCGACTTAGAGGCAAAATGCATGTGAATGTTTTTATTACTTATAAAGTACAATGGGAATTTGGTCCTCATCCTAATAGGAAAGACTGAATTCTTCCTTGAGCAAACTGTTGTTTGACTCAGCAATTTTATGAACAAGTAATTCAAGTCCACCGCGAACCGTTCACAACAAGAAGTAAAGCCCCTTCCCCCTGCTCCCCTCACCCACTCCCCACAGGAACGTGTGACCTTTCTTTACATCCTTCTACAAATATTCTACCAACATATATAAGCAAGATAGTATCAAACCTGGCGTCCTCTATTTCCCACAAACGGGGTCCTAACATACATATCGTCTTGCAAATTTGCTTTTTCACAGAAGATTAGTTATTAATCAAAACTGCACGGCCGTTCATACAATTAGACCTCATCTTCATAAAGGCTGCCTGGTTTCCTGTTCTGTACCTGGCTGAAACAGTTCTGGACTGATAAAGATTGGTATCGTTTCCAGTTTCCTATTATAGGTAATCCTTCAGGGAATCACCTGCACCCCTGGAGGATGTATACAGAATCAGTCTCTAGAAGTGGAGTTGCTGCATCAAAGGGCGTGTCCATTTTACATGCTGGTGGGTGCTGTCAAATGACCCTCTGAAATGCTGACTATAAATCTCCACCACCCACCTGCATGAAGGCCAACTTCCCACAGCCTCCCAACTCTGAGCACTGACTTTTTAATCTTTGCCAATCTGACCGGTGAAATGGTAGGTCAGGTTTATCTTGCATTTAAGTGAACGTGAGCACCTTTTAAAATGTTTCTCAACCACCTAAAATCCTTTCTCTATTAACTGCTTATTCACATAATTTAGCTCAACATCTCCCCCTTCGCCACCAATTTGAGCTCTTGGTCTTTCTCTCATTGATTTTAAAAAGTTCTTTATGTATTAAGGAAAACTGTCAAATATATTAAAGACATTTTCCCTAGGTTTCTATTTTTTTCTATAAAATTTAAATGGTATGCTTTTGGCAGTCAGGAGCTTTAATTTTTATATAGTCAAACATAACCGTCTTTTCTTATATGGCTTCTGGGCACATGAATTTTTCAGATCAAATATGAGACTTCAAAGCAACTATGTGCTTCCAGCAGACCACTCCAGGCAGTGCCCACGGAATCTCAGGGCTGCACCTTCCCTCTCCTGTGCTGAGGAACTGCTCGGGGAGAAAGGATGAAGAGGACAGCCTGACCCCGCCTGACCTTGCCTGGCGGAGGTAAATCTGAACCTCACAGCCAGTAAAAACGCCCCGACAAGCACACTGTTTGGAAGTGACATACGAGAAGGCAATACCAGAAATGGTTATTTCCTATATCTCACTGCACTGCACAGCCGCTGTATCTTGGTCCTTCAGCGACATAAGGATTCCTGAGATGAAAATCATAAGAAGCAATATGTGCTGCATTTACCTGAGCCTTCTCACCACCTACAATCAATAAATTTTTCCTCCAGGGAAACGAGAAACAACTCATTTTGTGCTGCCCACTGATGTGACCTAACACGGCCAAGGCTCTGTCCCGTGGACTCACCCACATGCAGCAGCACGGGGTCTCCAGTGACCCCCTGCCTCTCCCAGGATGCCCGTGAGCCTTCCGGATCTCAGAGGAATTTAATATACATAGCATAATTTTAATGCTAAGTCTATTTTCTTACACTGGATCTTTGAAAAATGGTCATCTACTTTATACATTGTGACACCCTCATTCCCCCATCCCATTTGATTAGCCCAAAATTCCATAACCTCCGACCCAGCCAGCCAAGAACGTGCTGTGCGTTTCCAAGAGCCTGTGAAGCCACACAGCACATTTGAAAGAGAATCGTGTATTTCATCAGAATAACCCATTTTTTTCTAAGCAAGCTTCCTGTTATGCATGCAATTTTGTATCAGTGAGCCAATATAGTTCAAAACATGTCACTCATTCATTTATTCATCCAATATATATTCATGGAAACCTTCCATGAGCTCAACTTTGGGCTAAATTCTTCCTGAAACAACTCACTTAAGTGGAGAAGTCTGTGGAAAGTAACGCTTAATTACCTGCCTGAATAAAGATTCCGAGAGGGAAACGCAAAGGAGTGACCTCATTCCTTCACTAAATTTGTCACCTAAAGTCAGTGTCTGAAAACAGAAGGGAAAACATAGTCACAACGTTCCCCTCAATTCAGCTTCTCTGTAAGATCCGTTTGTACAGTGGGGACGGCAATTTCTCATTTCCTGATGGGTCTGGAATGGCACCCCGACATCAGGGAGAGAGAAGGGTGGGAACGGGCTCTGTATTGACGAGGCCAACCAAGTGGGTTCCAGTAGGAAAAGGAGATCAAACTCGCTACCTTAAGCAGCTGTGATAAGCAGTACAAATTGTGTCCAGGTTTTCATATAATTTTCTAACCAAGACTGCTGACATCATTGGAGGCAGCCTTCCGAAGTTGATGGCCGTGGAATGTGTTCCAGAAAGAACCCCCTGGAGAACACAAGCACACCTTAATAAACCCACAACACGTCTGTGGACAGAGCGCATCATCCAGCCTTCCTGGGGGCTGACCAGTCACCCCACCCGAACCAGTGCTCCGGGGGGCTTTCCATTCCCCCCAAGGAACTCACACTCCCTCCCCTCCCAGCCCCAACTGAGACAAAGGGTGTTTCCTGCCTGGAATTTCCTCTCACTCCCAAAACACGTGCCTCCCATTCTGACTCCCCTCAAGCCAGATTCGTAGTCCTTACTTCTCTGTTTACCCTTTGTCAGAAAGATGAGAAATTTTGAGGCCCTGCCATCTACAGGTAAGGGAACGCTGACAGAATTTAAAACAGCAACTTCACATCAGGAAGGAGAGGACGCCCTTGGATCTGCCCCATGCTACACGAGACAAAATTTGGGCGCATTGGGTTCCTCTGAACAGCTTCAAGAGACTTTCTACATGAAAGAGGTAAAAGCTAAGACTTTCTTTTCCAGCAACCACTTATTTATGACTCACACAGGAAAGTGAAGAATGATGGTAGAGAAGCCAATGAAAACACTGTCCTCTCTCCGCTGACAGTTGGCCCTGTGCCAGGCGTCCTGCGAAGCACCTGACTGCATTATCTCATTTAACTTCCGAGAGAGCCCAGCGAGGACGGCGCATCCACGGCTGAGTGAGCTGAGGCTGCAGGAGGCTCCGTCTCTGGCCCGGATCGCGGATCACCAGTGGTGGGGCCAGGATCCCACCAGCCTGACTGTAAGCGTTCCTCCCAGTTTAAGAGGAAAGCTCGATGACCGTCTGAGAAGCTGCTCTTGCGTCTCCTTCTCTGATGGCCCCCTGGAGAGCTCCGTGTCCCAGAGTTCTTCTCCTCTATAAATGGGGGGCATGCAGAGTGACAAGCAGCCAAAGTCCCTCGTGGCTGGCGACTCTGAGGATGAGTGAGCGTAACTCCTTGTGGGTGCTGCTCCTGTCCGTATTCACTGTCGGTCAGTGCACTGGGTTAAACAGCACCACCCCCCGATTCACGTCCACCTGGACACCCAGAACGTGCCCTTATTTGGAAAGAAGGTCTTTGCAGATGCAATCAAGTCAAGGGGAAGTCATACTAGCTAGAGTGAGTCCTAATCCAACGGCTGGTGTCTCTCTAAGAAGGGGGAAGTGTGGACGCAGAGGAGACGGATGTACAGGGAGAAGGCCACGTGATGACAGAGGCAGATATCGGAATGATGAGCCTACAAGCCCAGGAACCCAGGACCTCTGGAGCCACCAGAAGCTGGGAGAGGCAGGAAGGATCCTACCCTAGAGCCTCTGGAGGGAGTGTGGCCCTGCTGACACTTCGATTTCAGACGTCTGGCCAACGGAACTGTGAGAGACAAAACGTCTGTTGTCTTGAGCCACCTGAGTTGTGGTAACTTATTAAGGCAGCAGGGAGACCTGCTGGGCCTGCAGCTGCAGAACCCCTGCATCCGGTGCCCTGCACGGCTCTGTGTGCAGGCCCCTCCAACTCTGTCCCCCAGGACCTGCACTCGGGACACATCTGAAGGCCAGGATCACATCAGAAGGCACATCCCAGAATCCTACATAGCACCTTGAGTGTTCTCACAGGCACTTGGCAGCCGACGAGGAGAGACAGATGGATTTTTACACACAGGTAAGTGGAATCATCGCTACATAAAGTTCCAGCTTGTTGGAAACCATCTGTGGTCTCCCCTCAATGGGCTGACACCAGAGCTAAGATTTTCCTGGTATTTCTGGAACAAAGGCTGTGTCTGTGGTAAGTCACAACTCTTATCTGTCCCCCTCCTACCAGCACAGGGTTTGGGGCCCATCATTTCCCCACAGGGAAGCATTAATTGTAATAAGCCTCTTTGGATGCTCCAGAGATCCATGGCAAACACAGTCCGCATGGACTAAAGGCCACCTCACTCATTCACGTGCTGAGCAGACCCCTCCTCTCCACCGACAGCCTCCCTTAGAGAGTGGACCCAATCCAGCCGCAGGCCAAGTGACCCCAGGGATCAACTCGGGAATACAGAATGAGCTCAGATCACTTTCCTGAAGTTGGCAACTAAACCCATCTGCCTCGTGGACTAGTTCAGTAAATTAGCACTGTCACGGCACGTGGGGGTGGCAGAGGCCACCCCACAACATGACAAAATGGTGACAGAAGCCAAGTGGCACTGGCTCTGTCTTCAGGTAGCTTCAATGGTATGTGTTGTATATTATTTTGAGTTTAATCATTTTTTCCTGGTGCATGGATGCAGCCAATTGGATAGAATTTTCTAAACTCCAGGAAAGCAGTGAGGGTGTGGGGGAGAAGGAGACCTCAGGCTGATGAGCGAATGTTGATGAGTTCAAGGGGAGGCCAAGACGAGGGGGGAGGGGCTGACCTGCCATCCACTCGGGTCACCAGTCCACATGGCCAGTGATCACTCCCAAGGGAGAGAAGTTTTCTGGACCCATACAAGACATGTGGGGAATCCGAGTCAATTCTCAGACAACCTAGTGTTGCAAGGGAATCTTCCCCCATTCTTGGTACCCTCCTGCCACCACTATTGTTAATATTCGAATCTGGGGAGGCAAAGGGCATGTCAGGGGGTGCGGTGTGGGCAGACAAGTTCAGGCTTTCCAAGCTGGCACCTGTGAGATGACCGTGAGGGCCCCCAACGCTCTGGAGCTCAGTTTCCTCACCTGGAAGATGTAGATGATAAGACCCCTGACTGCCTGGTTGGGTCATAAAGGGGATGACCTACGCGAACTTGTAGCACATTACCCGGTGCACGGAGAGCACCCAATAAACGCTCGCAGGAACTGCACTGTCTGCAGTGGGAAGTCTCAGGGTCTCGGCCTGCCATCGGCCTTCCCAGCCTCCTCACTGCACGTTCCATGGGAACTCAACTAGGGTAAGCTGCCCCTGCAGTCACTTCTCTCTCCATCGGTGGTGAGTGCTCTGTTCTGGGATCCCACCCTGGGGTGGCAGCTTCTCATCGGTGGACGAAGGGAGCATACTGTGCGGCTGGCACGCGGCCTCGCCTGGATGGGGCTCGGGGACAAAAGCTGCTCCGTGCATAGCATCGTGCTGCCTCAGCACACACCAGGATCTTAACCACCGTGGGGACACACAGCAGGGGCACTCAGGAGTGGAGGAGGTAGGCTGGGCATGCACCCCAGAACTCATCCTGAGGCTATGAAGAAGAAAGAACCCCCCGCTTCTTTCTCGCTCCAGGCAAAGGAGGAGGAGGAAGAGGAGGAACGGAGGAGGAGCGGGGAGAGAAGGAAGGGGAAAAAGGAGGAGGAGGGAGGAAGAGAAGGAGGAGGAGGAGGAGAGCTGCAGGAGCAGGGTCTCTGCTGGCCCAGCCTCCGCTCTGGCCCCCACCCCTCCCAGGGCTGCTATAAAAACAGGTGAGCATCACACTCTGCGTGCACGGAGCCAGGTGAAATCTCACATGTGGAATAAACCCCCGGCGTTTCTCTCTCCTGTGTATTTTTTTAATCAGTAAAATGGGAAAGGTAAGGTCCAAGACCTGGAGAGTGTGAAGCATACAGAAGGCGCTAACTGCTTGTGCCTCAAATGAATAAATGACCATCCCACAGACAAGGGAAGCCCAGGGCCGGGAAGAGGCGCTGGGCCAGAATCCTGGGTTCCTCTCCTGGCTCAACCTCTCACAAGCCATGTACCCTCGAGCAGCGATTTGCCTTCCTTGTGCCATGGTTTCCCCATCTGTAAAATGGGTAGATTAATGCTGCTGCTGCTGCTGCTAACACAGCCCTCGTCGGTTACAGAGAGGACTCAGTGACACGTGGTGAGCATCTGTGCCCGGCACAGAGCGGGTGCTCAATAGCTGTTACTTGTTAAGATTATTGCAAGTCACCTGTTCATCACAGTGTCACGTGACATTTAAGGTGGCCTAGCATCTGCCAGCCTGTCCTGAGCAGCAGCGACTCTGTAGGACGACTCCAGGGTGGGGGGCTCTGCCGTCAAATAATGGCGAAGGCTGGAAGCAACCAAGCCCAGAGTCTTTGCTCACCACACAGACTTCCTCGGGGTGCCGGGGCGCAGCGCACCAAATACCCAGGAGGGAGATGAGGTTACACGGTGCCTCCCAGGTGTCCTCGCTCTCAGATGCCCTGAGTATAGGAAATCCCTATATCCACACGCGCGTGCAGACACGCACACACACACACATGCACACATGCACACACACACATGCAACTACTCATATTTTTTAAGGAGAATCTCAATAGCATTAGCATTCCAAGGCCCATATTTTAGGAGACATAGGAAAAAGGAAAAAAAAAAAGCAGAGATGATTAAGGCATTTTTTGGTTAAAAGGTGACCTCACCTTCAGAATTCGCAAAACCCGCCTTGCCTCCTCCCTTTGCGCTCCTAAGGTGAACCCTGCAGCTCTCTAGATCAATGAGAAGACTGGATGCATTTCCCAGGAAATTAACTGGTCTAATTTGCAGAGTTAAATGAAAGCCCGAGCTCTCTGACCTCAATCGATGACTAATGAGACCCGCGGAGCTCCCCGTCTCTCTCTCTCTCCGGAAATACGAAGTGTGGCTAGGGTTATTTTTTGACCACTGGCCAAATGCAAGACTAGCCGGGTCAACGCTGCCCCATGGAGGACTCAAGTGTCAGGGACCTCGAGGACCCGGTGGTTAAGGGGCTGGAGCCAGACAAGGTAAGCACGCTGGCCAGACCACAGGCTGCTTCCCCAAAGCCGGGGCAGAAAGAAGGCCCCCTGCCCAGGCAGCAAGGCCCTGGTAATCCGCCCCTCTCCCCACGGTCCTGCCCACCCCTCCAGCCACCTGGCCATTTTTCCAGTTCCTTGGTCATGCACATTCCCTCCCACCACAGGGCCTTTGCACACGTCACTCCCTTTGCCTGGTACTTGCTTCCCTCTTCACCTGGTTGGATCTGATTCATCTTCCAGATCTCAGCTAAAGCCAGGTTTTCTCAACCTCAGCACTAGAACATTTTGGGCTGGATAATTCTGTCCTAGGGGGCCTCCTGTGCACTATAGGATGTTTATCAGCATCCTCGGCCTCTACCCACCAGAAGCCAATAGCACCCCGTTCTGCTAGTCGTGAGAAACATAAATGTCTCCAGGCATTGCCAAGTGTCCCCTGGGGGCGACCAGCCCTGGCTGAGCACCTGTGGAACAGGCTGTACCTCCCAGGTCACTCTTCCTCCCACGCCGTCCCGGCTCCACGCTCAGGTCTACCTTCACCTGTTAGGTTAGAGCTCGTCTGGCCCTCCAGGCTGTGTGCTCCCAGGGAGGAGAACCACCGAGTCAGCCCCCGTGCCGAGCGCAGCCCCACACTGGCAGATGTATGAGTAAATGAAGGGCCATGACAAAAACAGAGCAACCAAGGAACCAGAGGAACACACGTGCCCAGCACCGGAGACGCTCGGGGAGACACACTCACGGGCTCTTTCGGAACCCTCAGGCGCTGCTGTACCAGCAACACTGGGGTCCCAAATAAATCCAGGCAGTGAGCACCCCCCGGAGGCACTGCAAAAATGAGAGCGTTTTCAAAAACTGCAGTAAGAACATTTAACGTGAGATCTCCTCTCTCACAAATCTTCACGGGTGCAGTACTGCTGACTCTGGGCACAACTAGTGCAGCAGAGTTCTAGAATGTAGTCATCTTGCATAACTGAGACTTTACACCCGTGGGATAGCAACTCCCTCCCCCCAGCCCCTGGCAACCACCTACCATTGGATCCACAAACCCCACTTTTGGGTATTTATCCAAAAGAATTGAAATCAGAATCTCAAAAGATAGCTGCACTCCCATATCTACTGCAGCATTGTTTACAATAGCCAAGACGGGGAAACAACCCAAGTGTCTATCGGTGGGTGAACGGACCCAGGCAATTTTAAATCTGCCAGGATGATACAATACTGAAAACGTGATCTAGCCCCACCTCCTGGGGGGGTACGGAAGGAAACCTCTAATAGTTGAGTTCTCCAACTTGGGAAGCATGAGAAGTGTCAGTGCGTCCTGTTGATCCTACACACATGTGCACACCCGTACGCAGTACCAGCCGTGCCTAAGGCAAAGGACCTCAGCCGTAGGCCACGGAGGAGCCTTCTGCTCAGCCCTCCACCCTCAGGGCCGGCGCAGGCACCTGGAGGGCAAGCAGATGTTTGCTGAGTGAATGAACCAACGAATGAATGAGTGATAAGAAACATTACATGGGGAAAGGAGCACGTTATGTCATCAATTCAATGACTATCCAACGTTTCCTTCTCAACGCCAAACACACACTAGTAATTGATGATATACAGCCAAACAGGTGCACACTTCTTGACCTCACGGTACTCGGAATTGTCTGATCAGGTGCTAAGCGCTGAGCTTGTCTCCTGATGTGATCGGCACTGATTCCAAATTCCCCTGGGAAATGAAACGTGTCTCCCGTCTCCCGTCTCGTCGCACTCCGGCAGAGAGTGCGTCCACATCGCAGTTGTCCAGAGCACCCTGACTGATTCACGACCTAATAATATCACTATCGAGTGGACAAGGTCTCCTCTGGAGAGAGTCAGCAGCAATTCTAAGAGATCAGCAATGGAAAGAGGGGAGGGAAAAAGGGCGTCGGTTTGAGTAATTCTCACACGCTTAGGTTTTTACTGTTCAAAGCAGTAAATCCCGGACACAGTCGAACACAAGGCCGGGCTGCATCCTACTGTGGTGACGGCCGCTCGGCAGGAGCTGCGCGTCCTGGGCTGGTGTCTCGGGCAGAGCGGCGCCGTCAGGGAACTTCGCCCCAGACGCAGAGGGACGCGTGCGGAGGCTGCCAGCACAGAGAACCACGGTCTAAACAGGAGCCCGTATTTTTTTCCTAGGGTACGAAGTGCTGTTTTGCAAAAAGACATTCTGCAGTCAGGACAGCACAGGGTGGCAGAGCCCGAGAGCACCTGCACGTTTTAGATACAAAGTGTCCGTGGCCAAGGCCAGAGCAGGACCCTCCTCCGTGCAGCCGCGCCTATGTAGGCTTGCTGGGAATAAACAAACCTGTATTTTACTCCAACAAAGCACTTACAACACTACCCTCTGCAAGAAGGGCTGGATCGTTCTATTTTCCCCAAACGGCATGGGGCATTCCACTTTACCCACTTTCTGACACGTCCCTTCTCAGAGACCAAGAAAAGTCACACACGCCAGGCTGGATGGACACTCACGAGTAGACATGGAAAGTACCCCTCCCTGGTCTGCTGGAGGAGGTCACCAAGAGGACATGACCACAAACTGGTCCCGGAGTGATCAGAGGCTCCCAATCCACTCTTCTGTTCTTGGAATGTGCATCCCGTCCACCGGTCCCACAGTGGGAGCTGTGTTCAAGGACGCAGCCTTGAGAGAGCACGGTGGTGTTGAGACCGTCTGGACGGTACACATGACTGAACCCCGTTAAGGTTTCTCTATAAACTTTGAGATTCTGGCGGTGGGGACGGAGAGCTACTAGTCTCGAGGTGTCCAAGACAAGCCTTCTAAGTGAGTTCCCCTCTTATTACGCCTGCCACCTGCCAGTCTGGAGCGGCTGCCTCTTTCTTCCCCACTCCTTGCCCTGTTCAGGGGGCCTGTTTCGGAACCAACCCTTTATCTAGAACCGTGGTTATTGACCAGGAGGGATTCTGCCCCCACGGGACACTGGGCAACGTGTGGAGGCATTTTTGGTTGTCACAACCCAGGAGGTGCTACTGGCATGGAGTGGGTGGAGGCCAGGGATGCTGCTGGACATTCCACAGTGCCCAGGACAGACCCCAAACAGAGACTCATCTGACAGCGCCCAGGTGAGAAAGCTGGTCTAGAGCAAAGCCGGAGGGGGCTTCGGCCGTCCATGTGCGTTAGCGGGATGTGCCTTCCAATTGGGTCATGTGGTCGGGGTTGCTCGTAAACAATTTAAGCAGGATTTGATGGAATTTATAGTGCAGGCGCCTGGAGACTTGGCTGCTGAGGCACCTTAATTTACCCAGCTTTAGAAATAATGGGTTATGTGGAGGACTTACAGGGGTGCCTCAAGGCTTGTTCTTTAAAGGTGCTGCAAAATGCGCAGGTGAGGCGGCCTCATCCACCTGAGGGAGGCCCCGCACCCACGTGCAAGTGCCTCCCCACCCCGCCTGGCATCTCCCCTCTGACTGCTGGGTGGACGGGTTCCAGGTCTGGGCAACAACAGAGAGAACCCTCCTCACCCGCCCATGCAAAGTGGAACAAGGCCACTCTAGTGACAGCTGAGGCCAGATTCTCTTTCATCCTTTTCCACATGGTCAACATTTCTTCACTACCAATTAACCAATCTGTTTGATCAAAACATACTCCCAGCAGTCAGCAACATTCATGGCCTACTAAATTAACTGCGCTGAAAAGCAACCACTTTTCCTTTAACAGGCAGAGCGACTCCTGCTCAGAAGACATGGCATATGGTGGACAGGCGAGGGTGCGACGCAGAAACCTGATAAGAGGGAGCTGACGGCTTTATTTTCCCTTCCAGCCAAACGTTTATTCCATCTCCACTGGAACAACACATTTGTTCTGCCGCCTGAACCCGATTTGGGGGGACAAGTGGACTTTTTCAAACTCGTTAAAGCCTTCAAATTATAAACTGAGTTAAGCACAGTCTCCATCTGCAAGGAGCAGCGCCTCTTCCGTCTCTGATGTTCCAGAAAATTAGATTTTCCTTTTCTTAACTTCTCCCGATGGAATGGATTCTGAAAAATGCAGATCCATCAAAACGCCTATCTGAAAACACCCTTCTGTCTGGGAAGTGAACGTCCATGTCTCATTTCAGAGGCTTACCCGCGACCCCCCGATCCTGACCCGAGAGCTGCCAGCACCAGGGAGGTGAGAGATGAGGCTGCAGGGACGTGCGGGGCAAGGAAGGTCTGTGCCCGTCCTCCACCCGGGATCTGCCCTCCCCGCCCGCATCTCAGGTCCCCCTTCCGAGGCCCTCACGGAAATCAGCTTTCCCTGGAAGTGCTCCGCCCACCCCAGGACAGGGGGCGTCCTAAGGAAAAGTCGGGTACACTTCTCCATTCATCCCTGCTCCCACGGCCTGCCTGTGGGCAGCGTTTGCTATCATTCATTTCTCATGCTCTCGAACCTGTTAGTTCTCTTTCTTCAGCATGAGACGGAAAAGCCGACTCCAACTAGCTTAAGACCACATGGGACTGGCGGGCTCTCGTAGCTGAGAATCTGGGGTCCGGCTGGCTCCCGTCTGTGGTGACCACCTGTCCCCAGGGCCAGCTTTCTGTCTCTGCTCTGAGCTCTGTGTTCCCCAGAAGCACCACTTCCAGTGGCTTCTCTCCTGGATGCCAGAGTCCTGGCTGGCGCCCCACCCCAGCTCATGTCCAGAAAGCCGCAGGGTCTCCCTGCCCCTGTGGGATCACAATCCTGGCTCCGTGCAATCACGGTGGCCACAGAAACGAGAGGTGCTGCTGTAGGAGGCTGCATCCCAGTGGCCCCCACATCCCTGAGCCCAGGAGGACCCTCCATAGAGCCCACGAGCTGTGAGGGGGTTTCCTCAGATGCCAAACAAGGCTCTGTTTCCCAAGAACAGCCAACTGGTGAGGGGTGGACAAACAACCAGATGCCTCCTGTTCCCAAGTAGCCCAAAAATTCCTTCCGGTCTGAGAGGTCAGTTACATTGCTCCTGGGGCAAAGCCACCTGCGACCAGGGACATTGGGCATCGGTACCTTTAGTTCCCTCCCTCTGCGGTCCTTCAGATCAGCCAGAGGCCATGGGGAGATTGTTACGCTTGCAAAGGGCTTCTTCGGGCCCCCAGAACCAAGGCCCCTTCTCCCACACACGGGTCAGCTGCCACTCATCACCCAGGCTCAGCACCTCACCCATCACATCTGGAAGGAAAGAGGCCATCTCCTTAAACAAACACTGAGACTGAGCCACTTCCCAGATGTCCCTCTGCCCAGCGGGTGGACAGTCCTTGCCCATCTCACTGCAACCAGGCTGCCTTAATTTGAGCGTGAAATCCACAGCTCCCTCCCTCTGGTTCTGAAAACGTATTTACACAGAGGTTCCTGCACTGTGAGGGGTGACTGGTGCCGTCCCACAGGGTTTGTCTGTGCTGAAAACAAAGTGGGCCGAGGGCGATCCAGAGTCCAGCTGAAAAATCAGAGAGAAGTACGTCCCTTGATAAAGGAAATCCTGCAGCCTCCGGGCAGCATTCATGCCAACCGCCTGGGGCTTTCGCTGAGACCGACTTCCCAGCCCGGCTGGGGCTCTGCCCCCGGGGCCTCTGCTGCTGCTCCTGGCCCGGAGGGCGGGAGATTCACCAAGAAGCACCAGTAACGATGCCGCCTAAGCAGGTCCCTTATCCAACACTCCTGCTAAACCAGGCCCCGTGTAGTACACGGGATTAAGGAGGAAGGAATAAATAGATTTTAAACCCAAGTAGGCCTCGATAAGCCACAACAGGAAAGTCGTATTGGACTCAGGCCAGCCTGTAATAGGAATTCCTCCTGCAGTACCACAATCGCGTCTGTTGTGCAGGGAACCATGTCTCATCTTTGGAAGGCCCCGGGGAGGACTGCACTGGGGGAGTAGGGGGGCCTCAGGGGTAGAAAAAAGTCTCATCCCAATTTCAGGCAGTGAGGCCTCATATCGTCCATGGGGGGGTGGTTGGGACGCTGGATTGAAGATTGACAGAGGGAGAGAAGTGCAGGCCTGCTCAGCTCCCAGCTGACCTGGGGGTGGTGCTCTGTACTCTGCACTGGGGGCAGGGGGAGGGGGGCAGGGGGAGGGAGGCAGAGCAGGCAGTGAGCACGGGGAGGAAATGCTGGGTTGACAGGAGGGACAGGAGAGGGGCCTGGTGGTGCTGGCCTCCCACGTGTACCTCCAGGGTTCAGGGCTCGAGGTCCATTCTGGAAGGTGTCATCATAGCCGGCACAGAATTCACCACCACCCTTGGCCCATGCTTCCCCTTGCTCAGCACAGGCCCTCCAGGCATCTGTGCTGACCACTGTCTGCTTCGTGCAGTGGGGACAGAGGGACACAGCTCCTGCCTTCAGGGTTTCCCAGCTCAGGGGGCAGCTGCAAGGGGCGACGGGAGCCCAGAGGAGAAAGAAGCTGGAAGGAAAGAATTTCACAGTGGAGTTGCTGTCTAGGCAGAGACTAAGTCTGACACGGGGGCTGGGGCGGGGCCCGGTGCAGGAGACGCTGGCGGTGGTGAGCACGGAGGGTCGGGTTGCTGTGCAGATACCCGCTGTCCTGCCCTGGGGGCTGCACGTCCTACCCGTCCCCACCCCCACTCCGGATTTCTTCTTTTAGGATCAACTAGATCTGGAATCACTGAGTAAAAGCACATAATCATTTCTCTGGCTCTGGACATATTTGGTCACTTTCTGTTCCATCGCAGTTTAACATTGCCCGATGCAACGTAAAAGTGCCAACTCAACAGAGCTTGGCCAGTTTTGAGTAATATCACTTAAAAAAAAAAACTATTACATTGCTGGGACGAAAATGGCGACATACTGTTTTCAGGTCATCTCCTAGGTTACTAGTGAAGCCGTGCCTCTTTTCCCTCTGTTTTGTGAGTATCTGCTTTTCTGTAATTTTCCTTTTCATGCTTTGGTCGTTTTCCTAATTTGCATTGTTCTCACCAATCTATATTGCCTCTTTATATTTAAAGGTGAGAAATTCTCCGTCATATTTGTTGCAATTATTTTTCCCAATCTGTTTGCCTTTTAAGGTGAAAACATATTATTTTTTTATGAAAGTTTTTAAAGAATCTTTATTTTTTCAGACCCAGCCGTCTTTTCCTTTCTGATTTCATCTTGGGCTATTCTGCTCAGCAGGCACTTTCCCATCCCCACTCAGACTTCAGATGAATGCTCATCCCTCACATTTTGTGTTAGTTTTTTGTTTTTTGGTGGGCTAACTTTAAGTGTCCGACCAACTCATTTGGGTTTCAACTGACTATTCATCTCACGCAGAATGTCCAGTGCTGAGCTGCTTGATGGTGCCTTTGCTGTGTGAGTCTGGTGGACACAAGAGGATGGATGAGGACACGCCACGCCCGGCCATGAAGTGGAGAGTCTCCTTCCACATCCAGGAGTAGCCCCTTGGGAAGAAGTGTTATGGGATGAACACGTATGTTGAAGCCCTAACCCCCAGGACCTCAGAATGTGACTGTGTGTGGAAATAGGGCCTTTCAAGAAGAAATTTAGGTAGAATGAGGTCATTCAGGTGGGCTCTAATCCAATATGACTAGTATCCTTATAAGAGGAGGAGATTAGGACACAGACATGCAGAGAGGGATGACCACATGAGGACACAGGGAGAAGGTGGCTGTCCAAGGAGAGAGGCCTCAGGAGCGACAAATCCTGTGGTACCTTAATCTTGGACTTCCAGGCTCCAGAACTGTGAGAAATAAATTCTTTCGTTTAAACGCAGTCCATGGTCCTTTGTTATGGCAGCCTGAGCAGATGAATATAAGAAGCCTCTCCCTCCCCTCCCAGCTGGTAAGAGATGAACCGGCCCCACTGGAGTGAAGAGCCCGAACTGGCTGGAGACAGCATTGCCCTGGACCCCAGCTGGTTTGAGGCTGGAGCTGTCCTGCAGGTGGCACTCTGTGGGCACAGTTGGGGGTTTGGAGGTGGGCAGTGACCTAACTCGTCCGCCTGGCACGAGCCTCGGGGTCTTTGCAGGGCTGCCCCTGGGCAATGACTGTGGCAGTCTTTGAGACTAAGAGGAAAGTCCTCCCGAGGACAAAGTCATCCTGCAGGGCCAGTGGAGCCAACAGGGCTGCTGAGAGACAGAGCCACAGCTGAAGTCCACGCCGAGCCAGGCCCGTCCGGACTTCTAACACGTGTCAGCCACGGTTTCTTCTTTCTAATGGACTTTTAAGCGCTGGTCTGGAGTTAGCCGTATCCAACTCCAAGATACCCACGTAATGCACTTACCATGACTAAATTCCTTAAATCTTTCTTGGACTTTGTTTTGTTCACTGCTGCAAACAGGGGCTGGCACGGTGTATGTTCAGGAAATATTTGTTGAATGAATGAACAGGCAATTCACAAATTAATCCTTCTGCTGTTCATATCTTCTACTAAATATTATAATTAAGGCTGTGCGTTTCCTTCAAATAGTATCAGGAAATGTCCTGACCATTTTGGGAAATGGTTCTGGGAGTTTCGTGATGTCTACAAACCATTTCTCTTCCTTTCCTCTCTGTTAGTTTTTTTTTTCCCTTTACTTTGCTTCCAAATTGCTATCTTGTTCACAACAGCCCATCCTCCCTACATGAAACACCTTAAATAAACGTCCAGAGGGGAGCAAATGAGGGAGCGCCTGCCCCAGGGCAGCTGGAAGGGAAGGGGACAGCTCTGCACTGTGTGGTCCCTGCTGGGGGGCCCTCCCCACATCTCAAGGGGTTCAAGAGGGGAGCTGGCTGATGCCTGCACCTGAGCCCCCAGATGTGGGGAGTTCCACCGGCCCCACACCTCCAGCACTCAGCCAGAAGTTCTCGGGATCCAGCTCCAAGGAGCTCACAGGATATTCTGGGCCCCAGCTGGCCCCTGCACAGGGCCATCCTCAGGGTGTGTGACCCTCACAGTCACACAGGGCCCCGCACTCAGAAAGGCCTGTACTGAGTTCAGGGCTCTGCTTCTGCCATCTTGAAACTCTCTACAATTTTCGAACCGGGGCCCTGCATTTTCATTACGCACTGGGCCACAAATACGCCTGGCCAAGGGCTATGGGGAAGGGAGTGGTCTGGGTGCATGCTCACCTGCTGGAATCCAGATCCAGCATGAATCAATTCTCCTGCCAACCACAGACTGCACGCCCTGATCCCAGGGCCCGGCCTTTGATCAGGCTCTCAGCAACTTCAGACATACAGGAAGGGGCTATTTCAGGGACCGAGACAGGTTTCTGGCAGCGAAGTCTAACCTCCAGAAATCCTGGTGCCTAGCCTCTCCTCCACCTGCAATCATCAAGTTCACTTCTAATGCAAGACCTCGGGGAGCGGCCTGAACAGGTTCACATTAGCAAATGAAAACCACACTCTGGATAACTGAACGCACTGCATGCACGTGTTGTCTGCATTGTGCCAATCGGTGAGCCCCGGCTCTCCCCGTTTTCTCCCAGCCCCCGGCACAGGCAATTATTCCAGTGAAGAAAAAGCAGCAGCCATTTCAGCAGAAAAATCTCAGAGGCTGCTGGCGTGTCTGCCTTTTGCCAGGATTTGCAGGCGGACAAAGATTAATGGTCTGTGCAGCCTCCCTGCACGATGCGGTGCCAAGGAGGCCGTCACTGACTTCACTGCTCCCCGCCTCCCCCTCCCCACAAAGGACACTGGATCCCACTAATTCAGTCTGCACAAAACCAGTCCCACCCACCCAACTATGCAGCTCAAGGTGGTTTTATGACAACTTTGGTTAAGTGCAGGCAGGCACGCAGTATTTAATATTGAAGAACTCATCTGCAGGTCCCTTGAACACCACATCGCTCCTGGCATGGTACAAACCTGTGCAAAAAGATGCTACACACACTTAAAACCAAGAGGCTTTGTGGAACCAACTAAAAGATGCGAAGGATATTTGCCTTTCTCCCCCGGGCACCGAAGTTCAGGCCCGACACACTCCACTGTTTCAAACTTTCGTTGTACTTCTAAAATTCTGGTCGTTTCACTAGCACGAGGAGAGCTGTGTTCTGAGAGGCCACTGCAGAGGCTCGGCACGTGGCTGTTCAGTGGCCCCGCGTGACATCACCGGTTGTGGCACCATTAGAAAAACCCAAATGCCCATCAGTGCAGACTGGGCAAACAAAGTGAGGCGTATTCATAGGGAGGAATGCTCCACAGGGACGAGAAGGAGGAAACCGTAATCACGGATAAGCCACAACCTGGAGGACTCACGGCGATGGAGCAAAGAAGCCAGACACAGGGGAGTAAACGCTGTCGGATTCCACTGACCGTGCCAGATGGCTGTGGAGCAGACCCCTCCTGAACGGAGTCTACTAGGAAAGGCAGGTCCTGCCCTGCTCCCTGATCAGGCTGATGCTGGTTACACGCTGCACTTAGTTTGAGGAGCTTTGCCGTCAGGCACTCATGGTTTGTGTGCTTTTTATTTATTTATTTTTTTTGTGAGGAAGATTAGCTCTGAGCTAACATCTGTTGCCAATCCTCCTCTTTTCGCTGAGGAAGATTGGCCCTGGGCTAACATCCTTGCCCATCTTCCTCTTCTTTATATGTGAGATGCTGCCACAGCACGGCTTCATAAGCGGTGCATAGGTCCACGCATGGGATCCAAACCCGTGAACTCCAGGACGCCAAGGAGGAGTGCGCAAACTCCACTATGCCAGCAGGCTAACCCCTTGTGCATTTTTTTTGCATGTAGTTATCTGTCAATCAAAAGTTTTTAAAAACTAATGGCATCACAGCAACACTGCAAATCAACCGCTTCCTATAGAGTAAACTGAAGTTCTCAAGGAACCTAGGATGTTTGGCCTACAACATTCTAAAGTAATTTGTTGAGTCAAGATTCACAATAATCATCCTTTCCAACAAGCTGTGACAGACTCAGAATCAACAGATGAAAATGAAACCCTAAGCAACAAAGAAGAGAAATATGGAAGGTGTCAAACTTTTCAAGAGAGACAGCCAGGAACTGACCACACAGAGCTGCCTCCCAGCCTGGACTCGGCTGTATTAGAGTGGACACTGTGCCAGGAAAACATTAAAAGGCCCAGAGAAAAAACAACAGAAGGGGCACTATTCGAAGGTTTATAAAGCTCAAGTGCAGTTACAGGCGATACATATGTATTGCCCCTCTTGGATCATCTGTGGCCCAAATTTCCACACGTGAAGCCGAATGTACAGACACACATCACAGCTGCAGTCACCCTGAGCTCTGAACTCTCACACGTCTCCCTGGTGAGACGTTTGCGAATCCATTGGGACGTGGAGGCATCCTTCATCTATTTATTCCTGCCTCCTTCTTTACAAGTGGAAATGACAAGTACCAAATCCTGGCAGCTCGCCCTAATCTTGCTGTAACACCCGCCACTTCACGCACGTGAGGAACAAGCCAGACACTCTAAGGATGTGCAAACTCATGTCCATCCGTGCTCTGGGACGCTATCCGACCAAGGGCAAGAGGCCAGGAGAGCTGGAAGGAGTCAAGACGTTTGTTTACTATCTCTCAGGAATTGACGCAAGGGCTTGGAATGACCAAGGACCTTCAGGTGTGTGGCTGTGGCCTGAGGCCCTGCTCCATAAAGTGCGGACCCCAGGGCAGCAGCAGCGGCAGCTGGGAGCTGGTAGAGGCGCAGACCCTCAGGCCCCAGCCCGCACCCGGCGAATCAGAATCAGCATTTTAACAAGATTCCAACACCATCTGTGAACACATTAAACTTGAGAAGCCTGAAAAAAGTTAAGATTGTAGCATTAGATGTCTAGTTACACCCAACACTTTGCATCTTACAGGCTGTTTTGGATGTAATGTTTCTTTCACTCCCCTTGGGACAAAGGGGAACAAAGAACAAAATAAAAAGACAAGTTTACATGCAAAACATGAAATACATACTCGTGGACAGGCTCAATATCAGATGCTTCTACACACACACACATACACAACACACAACATACACAACATACACAGCACACACAACACACAGCATGCAACACACACAACATACACAGCACACATTACATGCATGACACACAACATACAAAACGCATGACACAACATACATATAACATACATACACCACACATATGACATACACAATACACATATAACATACACCTCACACAGACACATACATACACACTCCTCCTGCCCTCCAGCAGCTCGCAGTTTAGAGAGAAGACAATGAAGCAGTAAGATGCAAATATAAGATAACAAAACGAGGGCACGGAAAACCACAGTTTCAGAATGATTTAAAATAGCCAATATCACGTAGCTGGATTATTGCCTAGGGAAGTTATTCACATGAGCACCCTCACTGCAGAACGACAGGGCTGTTCACAATATTCCATCCAAAATAACAACTTCAAGAAACGGGTTCTGAGGATTATTGGGGAAAGAAGTGAAAACACACTGTGAGGGAAGTGGGGGGCTGATAAGATGATTTCTCGATCTGCAGCTGAGAAAAGCAGGGCCTCAGCTTTTGTTTCTTGTACCGCAAGACGAAAGCTCCTCGAGGGTCCCATACCACCGGGGATGCACCACCTCAAACACCGAGGAGCAGAGTGCTTGGCAGACCCCATCCAGGATGCTGCCACTGTGTCAGTGGGAAAGCTAGGATTCTCCTAAAATTCAGAGGGTGCACCAAGTCAATTTGATTCCAAAGTGGCTTCTTTATTATTGAAGAGCAGATTGATCTGCTGCCCAGGTTAACAACAAGGGAACTGCAGTGGGTCCGCCTGAACTTGCGGGACTCAGGACTGCCTACAAGGCCTCCTTCTCCCTGGCTCCCTGAACATCCCTGAGGATCTCCATCCCGGGCCTCCCTGTCACCAGGGGTGTCCAGGGATGCACAGAGATGCTCCTGAGAACCTCTGCCCAGCTCCCCCACCCTCGCCCTGCACCCCTGCAAACAGCCGTGGGGAATGAGGCAGTGGCCTTGGAAGCGAGGAGGGCAGAGGAGAGAGGGGCTACAGGAGAAAGCCAGTGAGGAAAAGGGAAGGACTTGAGTGAGTGGGCATTTCAGAGTTGACTCAGCCACTCCCACAGCTGCCCAGAGAGATGGGGACGAGGGGACTGACCAGTCACAGGGCAGCTGGGTAGGGCTGCACCTGGACCCCTTCCTGCTCCTGCTCCAGGCACCCCCCCAGAACCCAGGGAGAGGCAGCAGGGTGAGGACACAGCCAGAGGGAGGAGGGCAGGAGGCAGCCAGAGCTGCTGAGAGAAGGCACAAGGAAACACCCCTGAAGATGAGCCTGTACGGGAGACGCCTTCTGGCTCCTGGGGGCTCTGACCCACCTCCCCTGGCTCCCTCGGGGGCCTCATTACAGCCCAGGTCACAGTGAAGGACTCCTTGCTCTGTGTGGGGCTCAGCTAAGTGTTCACCATGTCACCTGATCCGCACAACAGCCCGAGTCACCTACTCCCCAGCGCCCATTCACAGAGGAGAAAAATGAGGCTCAGAGAGGCGACGTGGCTTGCTCTAGGTCGCACAGTGTGAGTTCCCTGTGGCTGCTGTAACAAACTCTGTGGCTTAAAGTCACACACGTTTATTATCTTTTAGTATCAGACGTCAGAAGGCTGACATGGGTCTCATGGGCTAAAATCCAGGTGTCCACAGGGCTGCATCCTTCTGGGGGCTCCAGGGGAGAATCCGTTTCCTTGTCTTTTCCGGCTTCGCGAGCTGCCCCCATTCCTTGGCTCGTGGCCCCTTCCTCTCACCACTTCAACCTCTGCTTCCACTGTCACTTCACTGACTCTGAGCTCTGGCTCCCTCTTAGAAGGGCCCTGGGGAGTGTGCTGGGCCCGCCAGGATCATCTCCCATCTCAGTGTCCTTAACTGAATCCCTTCTGCAAGGTCCCTCTTGCCATATAAGGTGACGTATTCACAGTTCTGGGGATCAGGTCGTGCACATCTTTGGGGGGCCATCATCCAGCCCCCACACAGGTATCTGAGTTGAGTCTGGAAAGCAGGTGTGTCCCACAGGGAGCCCAAATCTTAACCTCTCCCTCAGGGGTGCACGGGGCATGGTGGGGGGACTACCTGTCTCAGGATGACAGGGGGACCTGTTAGTTAATAATGCAGATTCTCCGGCTCTGCCCCCCCGCATCAGAACCCCAGGAGGAGGATGGAGGGCTCCTCCCATTCTCGGGAGAAGAACAAAGTTCACGACAACAGACCGTGACACCATGGTGCCGGGAGAGCACGCATGTGAGGCCTCCTGCTTTCAGTCGTGACTCTGAACTTAGACGTTAAGCTGGTTCATGACTTCGCCCCGTTTAATTTTAGAAAGACCTGCTCGCAAAGTCTGGAAAATGCGTGATGAATCGACAGATAGCAGCATGTCTGCGCCCAAGTGCAGATCAGCTGTGCACTGCGTGCGCAGGAACACGGCAAGGTGCCCCGCGGTCAAGGGTCACTCGGGGCAGGTCCCCGGTCCTTAACCTGACACCTGCCCCGTGGCCGAGGGGTGCAGACAGCATCGAGGCCCCCTGCTGTCTGGGGCTGCAGCTCCCAAGCACCGCTCTCTGCCGACAAAAGGTGCACCGTTTTTGGGGGGGTTTCTTACTTTTGTCAATTGGATCTGACAGAAAAATTAAACTAATCCTCTCTTACCTCTGCATTATCCTGTAAGGACTTAAGTTTTAATTATACCTAAGTCTACCTGTGGACGTTTTGGGAAAGTTCCAACATAGTATGTTAACGGTGGGATACGGAAGAGAAGGGCACGTAATTTCCAAGCCCCTGGTTGTTAATGAAATCCCAAACATTCAGATTTTGGTTGAACTGGGTAAGGATTAAGAAGCTTAGCAGCTGGCGCTGCGAATTAGCTCTCAGCAGAGTCTCATGTTGTCCTCTAAGTCATTGCTTTTGCAATCGTCCTGAATTGTCCTTTATCTTGCTAAAGCAGATATGATTCTCGGGGAGCATGAGGCTTCCCGCATTCCTGCCGCCTGAAAGATTTTGATGTGTGAAGTCTTAATAGTGATTTTAACAATATTGTGATCTATACGTATGTTGGATATTCAATAAATTCTTACACTAATTAGAAGAAAGTCGAGGCCTTTATGTGACCTATTTTTAGAGATGAAGTTTATTGCCTGAGAATAATCCCTGGAAAGAATGAAAGAAGCAGCAACAGTCTCCGGGGTCCTGGGCCCAAGGCCGGGCGTCGGAACCAGTGAGAACTCAGCGACCAGGTCTGCCCCGCCCGGCAGCAACGTGCACACCTGGGCAGGAGCACCAGCCGCCCCTCGGACATTAAACCCACAGGGCCTTCCAGACTCAGCTGCTGTTCTCCCAAGGGGCCGGCCGGTGCATTTCAAGTGTGTCTGCGCTGGTGCCCTTGAACACAGGTACAGGCCCCGCTCGCCCCAGATGCCCCTACGACAGAGGGACTCGAGAGTGGTTACGGCATCATTGCCGAGACAGGCAGGCTCAGGTTTTGTTCAGCACTTTCTGGGGGCCACAGCGAAGTCCCCGCTCCCCATCTGTAACGTGGGCTGGCAGCAGTGGGCTTCGGACCCTTCAACAAAACACTGCAAACACATTACGAGGCCACGGTGGTGGGCTGCTGTGCTGCCTTCCTCTTCAGTGTGGAAACCTCCTAGGAGGGTTAACGGGGAGGGGGTCTGTGGCTCCCCCGCGGCTTATATAAGCAGGTGGGAGGGCATCAGCCGTCAGCCGTGACGGTGTTCTACAGTGAACTGAAGGGGAGCGGTTTGCTCCCTGGGTCACCTGCCCTCCTGGTGGTCCTGCCAGGAAAGCAGCACTTTCCACCTAAACAAAACGGTGTCCTGGAAAGTGGAAGAGAGTCTGCCTCGCCCCCTGGCAGGGGGTCTGTGATGGGGACAGGGCAGCCGGGAGGCTAGGGAGCCCTGTGCCAGAGTGAGAGCTGGGCCTTCTCCTCCCCACCCAGAGGAGGTGTCATCGAGAAGACACAGGGGCCGGAGCCCAGCTGCAGCTCACTCAGCCAAGATCCCCTGGCTCTTAGGAGCACACAGAGGGCTCCTGGCTATGGAATGAGGGAGAGCTGGTCCTGACAGGAGGCCCTGGGCTCAGACCTTCATCACATGCAGAAGTCTGCAGTAACAGGCTCAGACTGCCCGCCCCACCTTACCTCCCCACCCCCCGCCGTAACTCCCTTTGCCCCAGCCACACTGGGCTTCTTTCTGTCCCTGGAACATGGCCTGCCTCAGGGCCTTTGCACATGATGCTCCCTCTGCCCAGAACACCATCTCCTTAGATCCTCATGTGGCTGGTGCTTCTCCTCTTCATTATTCAGGTGGCCCCTTAGCGTCGATTCACCTGACAGGTGCCTCCCACCTCCGACCTCACCCATTGTCTGGTTTTGGAGCACCGGCCTGTCCCCGGGGATCTGGCTGATTCACGTAATGTCAATCCTGCCCTCTCAGTTAGAAGTAAGCTCTGAGCAGGCAGGAACAGAACGTCTCTATTTATGCACCCATAAATCGTCAGTACCTAGAGAGGACACGCTTGATTGTTGAATGAATAAATACACACATGCGTCCCTAGAAAGTCATTTCTAATAATCCTTTTTAAGAGCCAGTCCCAAACCCAGACATCTTTCTAGAGTTTCATGTCAAATGGGCACACCAGCAGAACACCAGCCCCAGACACTTGCTTCAAGCGTCCCGCCCCGATGGGAAGACGTTGGCTAACTTTTACAGCTGGTTTAAAAGGCCCCTAACACTTTGATAGGTTGCTTTCTTCGGCTTTCGTCCTCCTCATCGTCTGCATACAGCGTACGGTTTTATGAACCTACCGCAACACAGGGTAACAATGGATGCACGCAAGAGGCCGGGTTGGGGGAAGCCGTGTGCGCCCGAGGACACTTTTGGGGATAATTCACATAGTGCTGAGATCTCTAATACGAACCCTGCATTTCTGGAGCGAGGCTCCACCCACACAGCGAGCTGGTAACAGAAAACTCCCCCAGAGCCGCGGGTCCCCTTCAAAGAGTCACTTCTGGGAGTTACTAAGAAGGTAAAGTTATCAACACGCATTTGGACCAACATTTCTGTTCCTCCACATTTTTCTTCTTGGCTTTCCAAAACTGCCATATCCGGCAGTGTATTCATGTCCTGGGGCTCCCATAACAAAGGGCCACAAACTGGGGGGCTTGAAACAACAGAAGGTGATTCTCCCACAGTCCTGGAGGCCGAAGTTGACATCGGGTGTCCACAGGCCACGCTCCTTCTGAACCTTGTAGGGGAGGGTCCTTCCTGCCTCCCCCAGGCGCCCTGGGTGGTCCTTGGTCTAGAGACGCGTCACTCCAATCTCCACCTCCTCTGTCACCTTTCCTCCCCTGTGGGTCTCTGTCCAACACCAAATCAGCTGGATCAAGTGTCTCCTTCCTTCCTTATAAGGACACCAGTCAAGGGATTTAGAGCCCACCCTAATCCAGTATGTCGTCATCTTAACTGGATTCAATTTGCAAAGACCCCTTTTTCCCCCAAATAAAGCCACACTCCTAGGGACTAGGGTTGGGGTTAGGACTTCAACACATCCTTTTAGGAGACACATTCATAACACTCAGTGATATTCTTATTCAAATTTCTGCCACCAGGGCTCCAACTTGGCCATTTTCAGAAACCACCATTCTTTTAGAGCATTTTAGCTCCTGAATTCAGGCAAACCATGCTGCTTCCCACAGACACAGACACACAACCGCACTTGCTTCCGAGGCTGCCGTGAAAAGAAGAGGGCTCAGCAGCTATTAATTTCTGACTCCTTTGCAGCTTCACTTGGAAATGATTTTCTTGAGTACGTGCTCGTTTAAATTCATTTATTTTTGGCCAGAGAAAAGGGTATGTTTATAGAAGAATTAGCGGGAACTGTGGTTGCCAGAAGGCTCAGAGTGTCTGTCAAAAGTAATGCTTTACGTTTTGAGGAGAAGCGGTGCCGACGTGGAAACACCAAGACCTGGAACCTCAGGCAGCAAATGCACACGGGGCACATCATCGGGCAATGTTGGTGAGAACATTCCAGAAATATCACCCGGGAGAGAGGAAGGTGGGGAAGCCTTAGAGGAAGGGGCGGGGGAGAGAAGTGGGTGCTGGTGTCCAAGGTCAGGCCTGGATCCCCCCTCTCGGACAGATGGCCCTGACGCTGGGTCACCCTGACGCTGGGTCACCTGCTTCCATTTCTCCGAGCACCAGCAAAGGGTGCCCGAGTGAACACCAGATTTATTGAAACCACCGCAGAGAAGCCACCCCCTGAGAGCCAGAGCCTTCTTGGGTTCCTGTGCGGGCGTCGCAAGTGGAATAACGCACCCCAGAGCTGAAACCCAGAGCCCAGAAGAAGGTGGAGCACTTTGCAGCAGTGAAGACGCCTCCACAGCCAGGAGAAGCACCTCCTGACTGTCACTCAAACCACACCCAGCAGCACATGTGGCCTCCCCATAGATCCGTGAATGTTCAGCCAACGGCACGTGCCTGTTAGGATAAAGGAACCCGCTAAAACCACAGGATCCCCCGGAAAGGGGTTTGACACGAACTAATGTCTCCGTCACACATGAGACGGGACGCAACACACGCTGAAAGTCTTCTGGAACCCAGCCTGCGCGGTGGGGCAGGGCAGACACCGTCCCTCTTTCCACGGACAAGTGCTTGTTAAGCATCTACCGTGCACCTGGCGGGGAGGCGGTGTCACCCTCCTGGATCAGGGAAGGCCACGGGCAGGTCAGGTTGGGATTAGATCTTGCGTGTTCACCTCCCTGGACCCCCAGAGCCCCCACAAAGACCATCAGCCCCGTTCAGCAGCCCAAGTCCCAGCCCACGGTGGGCTACTGGGTCTTCTCCCTCCTGTGATGCAGGGACCAGCTGTCTCCATCCTGCAACTCCGTCATCTTTCCATCAGAACAGTGGATGAGAAAGCCTGGAGAAGGCCCCCACTCCTAAAAACCATGTCGGCTTCACACCCCCGCCATCGCTAGGATCAGGACGCATGGCCAACGTGTAGCGCTGTCTCTTCTGCGCCAGGGATTTCCGTTGAGCCGGGATTCTGTGGCACTAAACCCAGTGAGTCCTGCTGGCTCCGGGGATATTCTGGTGTCACTTCCTGATTCACAGGATGTCACCAAGCAAGCCTCAGATGTCTGTCTCACGTAAAGGCAGGGGATGCTGCTGGCCCGTGGCCACCTCTCCAGGCACCCTCCGCCCCAGCACCTGCGGCACCAGCACCGAGACATGGCTCCTCCCAAGCGCTGCCAGCTGCCCAGACTCCCTGCCCCTCACCATGGGAATGCATGGGGAGCAGGCGCAGGCAAGGAGTCTCGGAATCGGCCTGCCCTGGAGGAAGGAGGGCTGCCGAGGTCAAGAGCTCAGCCCAGGGTCCCTCTGGCCTGTCACTGTGCCCTGTGAGCCTCGGCATCCATGGAGTGGGCTCTACGCCCCCCGCTCCAGTGAGAAAGCAGCCCTTAGCCTGCGGCTCCACATGCGCAGGCCACCACTGGGACCGGACCAGGCCCATCAAGCAGGGCCGGGTGCAGAGGAACCACTCCATTCTCCTCCGTCCCCCTAGAACCGCCTGTGGGAGCATCTGTGAATTTCCAACTTGGCCTGGGAGCGAAAACAACTGCCACCTTCAAGAGAAGGAGTCGTGTCATAAACCACTTTCCCGCTATAGTTGCCGGAGAGAAGGAACAAATTCCTGGCTTTTTAAGTGTTTTTGTCCTTTCCTAATAGTGTCTCTATGAGCCACTTCCCTGTAAAGCCCCGGTACTTGCGAGGAGCCCAAGTCTGTGACTTTCGCCTCAGAACACGATGATTTTATTATTGCTTGAAGACCACGAATGCGCTTGAACCTCCGACAAGATAAAAGCCGAAACTGCTTGTATGTTCATTGCTTGGCCCACTGCCTCCCACGCGGAGCAGCCCCTGTACTGTCCGTGCGAGCAGGAGGGCAGGCGATCTCAAGTCCAGGCGCCTTCATTTGCGGCCTGTTCTGCAGCCACGGCAGCTGCCTCTCAGAGTTGTGCTTCTGAGGACGGTGTCACCTCTCCTCACAGCACACAGCCACCTGGACCCATGCTAACTGCAGCTCCAGCCTGGCAGGCACGGCCGTGGGCACGTGCTGGGCAAGCAGCTGGTTAACTAGGAACTGCTCAGTGTCCACTCCCCTTCCCAGGGGCTCTCGAAGGCTCTGAGTGGATGATGCGAGCCCCCTGCCTGTCACGCCTTCCCCAGACCCAGGTCCCAAGGAGACCTGCCTAAGAGAGCTCACCAGTCACCATGGTCATTCCACCACCCACAGCCACAACCTCACACGCAGGTGGGCAAGGGCATTAGGTTGTCAGTCCAGAGTGACAAACACGATCTTTTCAGCTAAAGCAGGTGACACAGTTCACTTTAGGGGCCTGAACCTAAGATAGGGAAATCCCATTTTTATGGATCAGCCGGGAAATACGGCCATTCTACGACAGGGGATTTTTCTGGGAACATGTAACCCGAGAGCTCTATTGAGGAATGCATTCTATTTGCAAAAAAACAAGAGCACAAGCGTAACACCATGTCAGAGGCTTCTGTCGCCAAATGGATTTGGATAAATATAACTTTTTAAAAGGCTGATCAGGGGCCGGCCCCGTGGCTTAGTGGTTAAGTGCGCGCGCTCCGCTACTGGCGGCCCGGGGTTCGGATCCCGGGCACGCACTGATGCACTGCTTCTCCGGCCATGCTGAGGCCGCGTCCCACATACAGCAACTAGAAGGATGTGCAACTATGACATACAATCATCTACTGGGGCTTTGGGGAAAAAAAAAGGAGGAGGATTGGCAATAGATGTTAGCTCAGAGCAGGTCTTCCTCAGCAAAAAGAAGAGGATTAGCATGGATGTTAGCTCAGGGCTGATCTTCCTCACAAAATAAAAAAATAAAAGGCTGATCATTGTCCTTCCATAGCCTATTGGCTGTATTTTCTTTCCTTCTGGGAAACTCAATGTTGTTGAAAAACTTGGTCCCCAAATGGATTTTCCCCGTACCTGGAGGTGCAGCAAAGCATTCATTTCCCAACAGACACAGCTCGGTGCCAAGTGCCCCACCAGGCTGGGGGCCTGCGTGTCAGCGCTTCTCAGCTTCTGGACTGTCTTTCACAGCAACTCCAGAAACCAGGCCTGGGCCAGGGTCATGCTTCCCACATGGGACGCTGTGTGAGCGGGATTTCCCCAAAAAGCCCTACCTGCTGGGGAGCTGGCTGAATGCAAGGCTGCAGACATAGGGCCCAGAGTCACACCCAGGACCCAATGCACCGTTCCAGCAAGCCGCCCCGGTGAGCACAGGGAGGCCGTGCAGGCAGGGGAGGTTCTGAAGCTGCGTGGGAACCAAGCCGTGACGGTCCACCTGTGGTCAAGCTCTGACACCCACTCGTATGCCCTGCGAGGGAGCAGGAGGCAGCTGGGCACCCCTGTCAGGGCCACGCACTGTGGGAAATCTCCGGGACTCAAGGGCTCGAGCATCCCCATCGGTGCCCTCAACTGTGCTCTTTTTCAGGAAGAGCTACCACGGGCCGAGTGATGACCGACCACCCCCAGGCGCCCCGCACGGTCACCCACACACACGCTCTCCTCTCACATCAGGACTCTATGAGGCCGCTGCGCTTCTCCTCCCCAATGTGCAGATGAGAAGACTGAGGTTCATGGAGGGTACCAACATCAGGGCAAGGAGCAGGGGCAAGGGGCCTGAAGTCCACAGCATGTCAATTCTTCAGCACGTGTAGGGGTTCCATGTCCAATGTAAGTGACTGTTTTACAACACATCCAGTGTTTCAAGAAGCACCATCCTGAGATCTAATGTCAGACGTGCTTAAAATGGTATCGGTCGGCTTTTCTGGCCTTAACTGTTCCGTCCTTCCAACTGGTCCACTTGACATTAAACTGTGGGCAAATGTCAGTCACAGAGTCCAAAAAAACACACCCAGAGGACGTCTGTGTGTTCACAAGGCAGTAACAGATGCAACTCTGAAATCTGCCCATAAACAAGTAGAAATGAACCAGTCAGCTATTCAGGATTCTTCCCTGCAAGCTGGCACACACATCCTTTCTCATTGTTTTATTTTCGGTTTTCAATGTCTTGTGAACCAGACCAATATGCAGGGCTGTTAAAAAGCTTTTACACTGTCATATGTTTGTTTTCACAAAGTTGCTGAGCAGAAGTGTTTGCTCACAATTTCTCTCCTTGAGTAAAAGCATTAGCTACCACTCTTGGCTTCTGAACTGTAACCAGCACACACACCCCCACCCCAAGTCGTGTGAAAAGAACACACCTGCTTTGAGCCCACAGCAGGAGTATCAGTCACTTGATCTGGAAGGTTCTATCGAGTCACCTGTGCAGAATGGCTGAACAAGTTGGCTTCATAAAGTACCACTTTCAGAAAGCACCACGTACCAGTTTCCCAAGTCTGAGTGGTGCATGGGGGCAATGCTTTCAGCATCATCCATCATCTCCCCACCCACTTGGCTCTGCAGTCAGGCCTGGCTTCGACAGAAAGGGCACACACAGTGTCAGTTAAAGCCTCTGTTACAGGCAGTCTGATCGAAGCTGAAAGCCTGAACGGCTTCCAACCTCAGCTTTCCACACAAGAGCCCTGGAAAGGAGAGGGCCATATTGCATCTCGGTTAACTTGTCATCAGTGTGAACACTTAATCTCCCTTCCAATCTCTCAGTGCCTCACCAGGACCAGCACGAAGGTTCTGAATGCAACATCTACCAAGAAGTATTCCTTCCACGGGTTCCAAATGGCGGCCCGCTCCTCCCTACAAGGAACAGGTGACACCGCCTGACCCTGGCATGACCCAGGATGGAAATGGTCTGGATGAGAGAAGGGAAGTGAATGCCAAGTGGAAGAGGGAGGGGAAAGAACGTGGCCTGAGGGTGCCCACTGGGGACGGAGCAGCCTCCCAGCTCCAGGAGGGACGGCCTGCAAGTCCCCTGGGCCTCCCCTGCCCGGCCCACGCGTTTGTACAGGATCCAGCTGTGCTCTCGGGGCCTCCTGAGCAGGTGAGCTGGTGACATCACCAGAACCGTGTGGGCTTTTCAGGGGAGTCGGTGCCAGTTTCTCTAATGAGGCAGAACATTGACATTTGGATTCCGTGTCTGCGGAGCAATCCTTTCATTTCCTTATCTGGGATGAACAGAGCAAAAAGGAAGTGAGAAATTGGTTCATTCCTGACTCTAGATTTGCAGTTGCAGATCATTAAATTGAAAACTGAATACACTATCCATCAATGGTTAATAATGTTTCATTTCCTTTATCTTTCATTATTACAGCCATCGTTATGGCTGTCATGATTATCTGCCCAGCAGGAAATGCTCCGTGGCCGGGCTGGAAGGGCCAGGCCGGGCCTCTCTGCAGCGTTCTGCCACCTTGCTCCCTCTGCCTCCTCTGTGAGGCTACTCAGGACGCGGGGGACTGCAGCTTACAAGCATGCACCGTGGCCTCTGACCCGTGTGCCTGACCTGCTCTGAAGTGCACTTACATGGCCACTGTGATTGTCGGGCAGCCATGGGTTTGTAGCCCAGCTCTGCCACTTCACAGCTACGTGGCCTTGGCTATGTCGTCTAAGCTTGCTGGCCTGAGTTTCCTCACCTGTCAAATGGGGCTGATAACACCCAGCTTCATATGGTTGCTAAGAGCACTGAAGAATAATGTATTCAGAGCAGCGGTTCTCAGCTGGGGACCGTTCTCCTCCACAGGCACAGAAAAAGGGAAAGTGAAAACGGGATGATCTGGTAGAGAAGCAGAAAGGAGGGGCTCTGTGTCGGGTGAAATCCGGCCCACAGCCTGCTGTTATGAATAAAGTTTTGTGGGCACACAGACACCCCATTCATTACGAATTGTCTATGGCTGCTTTTGTGATACAAGAGGCAGAGTTGAATAGGTCCCTCTGGCGTCTGGCCTGTGAAGCCTAAAATAATTACTATTACGCCCTTTACAGAAAACCCTTGCCAACCTTGATCTACAGGTGGCTGCCCTCATCCTGGCAGCCATTTTAACCCCAATTCCAGGCCTCAGACAGCCCCACTGCCTTTCAAAGAATCTGTGTGAGGGGCTTCAGCCAGTTTGAATGCGTTTTGCTTCCTTATTAATATAAACAATGGTCCCCGGATAAAATAGATTCTGCCAACCATACAGCGCCAGCACCTCCATCCTGTGTACACACAAAGCACATACTAAGCACTAAGGACAAACTCTAAGAATGCACCAAAACTACATGAAAACAATCACAAAACTTTCCTGACAGATTTCAGTGGTGACTGGGCTCAGAGAAACTCAAGCCGTGTTTGTAGGTTGTAGACAGATGTTGGATTTCCCCAAATGAATCTCCACGTTCCTACAAGGCCATTCCCATCACCCCCAAGAGAAAAACGGATGAACACACAATTTGACAAGGAAAAAGGGGAGGGAGAAACAGATTTTTTTAAATGCTCAAACTCACAACTAATTTAATAAATGTAGATTCAATGATGCCATCTTACACCTGTCACATTGGAAAGCATTTTTAAAAGAATGGCCACAGGAGAGGTATCCGGGCCAGGGAGGTAGGGAGACATGAGCACCCCTATCGTCTTTACCGTGAACATAAATTGGCACCACCTCTCTGAAACATCCTTCAGACGTGTGGATCTAGGGCCCCATAATAACAGAGTCTCTGAACCCTAAGTTCTGAATCCTGCTTCTAATGATTCATCACAAAGAAATAATGAGAGATGTGCTGTAAGATGTGCTGTAAGATGTGTTGGCACAGATTTTCACCATTTCTTTCCAGTAGCAAAGAACTGGAAATATCCTTCTATCCCACCACACCAGACATGTACCACATGTACATGCACATGCACGCATGTCACACACATGGACACACATGCACACCACATGTACGTGCTTGCTTGCATGCACCACACACACTTGCATGTGGCATGTGTGCACACATGGCCAAGTCACACTCATATACATACTTATACACACAACACCAACATCCTTGCATACACGCTAACACGCATATGTGTATGCACCACACTTGCACACCTACCCATATCACATGTGTGCACACATAAACATATGACATGTGTGCACACATTATCACATCACACCACACCTGTATGCATGTTTGTGTGCACATGACACATGCAAACATGAACACACACCAGAGTCACAGGCACACTCGCACATCTCCACACAGCACACGCGTACCCACATAACACATCACACCTACACAATGTTTGTGTACACAGTACATTTGTGCACACACACACTGCTACACACACACAAATGACATGCCAAACGATTAAAGGCAGTTTGTGCAGAGGAGGGAGATGAAATTACATTGATTTTTTTCTTTATATTTTTCTATTTTCTAAGTTTTCAAAAATAATTTTTTGGCATTTTTAAAATACAAATGTTCTACTAAAATAATAGAAATAGATGAAACGTAGACTTTTTTTTTTTTTAAAGAAACCACCTTATCTACAGTGTGTCCCTAAAGGTTAATTCTGCTATAGTTCCTCATCAATGATGCTGCGATTGGCCTCCCCTCCAATTGTCATTCTCTTCCTCTGGTGGCTCTCTCCAGAGCAGCTGGAATTTTCAAGGAAACATTGAAATAGACTCAGAAGTGTGGACAGAACTTGCTAAATGTGCAGGCCCAGGGAGCTTTATTTTGTGTTAAACGTTAGCAGCAAGGTTGGCTGACAAAGAGATGACGGGGTCCCCAGTAATGAACGTACAGTTCTGGGGTCTGACCCCCAAGGCTGGTTAGAGGCCAGTGTCCCCTTCAGCTTCAGCATTGGCAGTGTGGACACCCCCCAGCCCCCAATGACTTATAGTGCCGTCCTGGAGGGGGTGACAGGCGCACACGGGGCCGCACCTTGCTGCTGCCTCGAACCAATGGTGTGGAGAGACGCTGGCCTTCCACAGAACTCTGGGTCAGAACCTGCTGACGGCTCTGAGTCGTGCGTTCCAGAGGAGACGAGAGCAGCCACGCACAGGGCTGTCCTGAATTCCAGCACAGCTGCGACCCCAGCCGGCCCAGCCCAGGCTTCTGCCCCATCTGCGGACTATCGGGACCATCACTCCTCCTATTTTTCTTTAAAAACTCACGACTTATGTGGGAAACATTCCATCACCGTGGAAAATGGGAAGCAGCCGTGCTTACCAGGCAGGGGAAGCAGCCGTGCTTACCAGGCAGAGAAAGCACCCATCGAGAATGACGGAGCCAGAGCCACGCTCTGAGAGTTCACCCCTCGCTCGGGGTAAAGAGGGAGAAGCAAGATTAGAGAGACTCTAAGACGTCCTGGCCCCCAACCCCATGCCAGGCGGCAAGCGCACGCTTCACACACAGATGCCACGGAGCGCATTAGCCCAGGGCCGCCCGGACTGCGGTCACCCCAGAGCCCACTGCGCAACTCTGCGTCTGATTTAACTGATTCCTTTACTTTATGAAAGTACACGTGTTTGAGAGAGAAATTTATATCACTGCCTAACATCGTGCTTATAAATAAGCAAAATGATGCCATTAAATCCTAGCTTCACACCTGGCGCTGGCTTTCTTTGTGAAGAAGCGAGATTCGCAAGAGTCAGGACATCCTGGCGCCGACCTGAGGCCTCTATGCTGGAAGAGGACTTAAAAGGGAGCCGCTTTTCACTCTAGGACTCACTATCCTGGGAACAGCCCTGTGTGTGTCATGGGAACCTTCAAAATCCTCCCCAGTGTATCACAGGCCCCACGCTTTAGGAAGGGCTGCAGAGCGTGACACTTTGGGAGGCTCCAGGCTCTAATAGCCTGTGTTAGAGCCAAATGCAGTGAAAATCCACTTTTACACCTTCGTGGGAATTCCAAGTCCAAACAAGCTTTCCTTCCCGCCCTGCTTTCCTGCACCCCTGCCCCTGCTCCCTCCTGCACTTGCCCTCCCACCTCACCCCTTCTCACGCCCACCCAGGGGCTCAGCCTGGAGGTGTGTTCTAATGCCACCATGCCCAGGCCTGGTCTTTACCTCCTTGACGAGGTGTTCTTCCTTGCAACCCAGGGGCCTTGATTAGGATGTCCCCTTCTTTCTGATTGTCTGTCTTCGAGAAGAGTGTCACAGCCTCCCATTAGTGCTGGCCCCCATGCAGCCACCTTGCTATTAAAACAAACGGAGTCGAACCCGCAGTCATGGACCGGCGGCCGGAAATCCGGCCCGGAGACCTGCGTGGTTGGCTCACAGAATGTTACAAAATTGGGGATTTTCACATTGAGGTCCAGACCGCCGCATCCCTTGGGAAGCGGAAGTGCAGGCCAAATCTACGCCCCTATGGGGCTTAAGTGGGGCACCACCGGCAAAGGAGGGCGAGGCCTCCCGGTTCCCAGTCTTCACCACTCCTACAGTCTCCGCTCCACCACCCGGCTCCTGGAGGCATTGGGGGCACCTGGCTGTAGCCTCTGGGGACAGGATCTTTCTCCCACTCGGGGAAGCCAGTGCCCAGGGTGACTGGCCCCAGCAGGTGCGCTGGGGGAGATGGAGGTCCAGTCGCTGACCTCCCCGGGCAGAGCTGAATGATGGTTCCTGCAGAAATGCCCCACCAGTGGGCAGGGGAAGGGTGGGTGCCTCGCCCCTCTGGGGGGCCGGGGGCCTCCGGAGAAGACTTGCCACCTGAGATGAGGAGAGGGAGGAACTACCCAAGGAAAAGGGATGAAGGGCCGAGGAATTCCAGCCCAGGGGGTGGAAGGGTGTCCAAGAAGTGCACTGGGGGAGGAGCGGGAGCTGTGACAGCCCTGTGGCGACTGCTGTGGATGGCATCAGGGAGAACCGGAGCAGAGCAGGGACACGATCCGTCACCCGCTCGGCGACCGGCGCTGGCTGAGTGTCCCTCTGAGCCCGGCCTGCTCCGGGCCCTGGGGCGCAGCAAGAAGAGGGTCTGTGTGCCGCTGGAGCCCAGGACACTGCGGAGGGAGGGGTGACAAGTGAAGAGTTAGAGCAGGCGGCCCAGACAGTGGCCGTGCTCACAGGCAGATGGAACAGGGCGACAGAGGGACACAGACGGCCTCCCTGGGGAGAGGACATGAGCCAAGTCCTGGTGACAAGAAGCAGAGCTGGGAGCGGAGGCAGAGAGTCCCCACCGAGGCCCAGTCGAGTATGAAGAGGAGGGAGCCAGAAAGCAATGAGCACGTGTTAAGCCAGCCGCAGGGCCAGCGGGCAGGAAGAGGGAAGCACGTGGGGACGACGGGAGCTCTGCCTCTGAGGCTCATTCTGGTATTTCAGAAAAGAGCGGATTTGAAAGCGAGAGCAGAGAGGCAGCAAGGCCAGTGCAAGGCCTGAGACAAGGGCTGGATGGGGAGGATGAGCTGCCTCGAGAGCCCGCCTGTGCGAGGCCCCTAGAATGTTCCCGATGCACATTTAATAGATTGCGTCTCCACTGTAGTGGAGACAGAGGGGATGGCTCTTAGGAAGGGCAGTCATGGCCACGTTGCTTCTCATCTCTAGAAATAAAGGAATGCGGGCCGGCCCTCAGAATAAGAGAGGCAGAGAGGCGGGGAGCCCTGAGCAGACCCATGCCTCAGCCCTCGACTCTCACAGCTCATTGTACTCCCATCGCCTTCGGTTGCTCATACGGAAACCTGCCATGGCAAAGACTCTGCAAGTTACTCTTGAATCTCTCTAAGTCAGGGTCCTTGCCATTGGAATCTAAAGCCAGCCCCCACTTAAGAGGTGAAGTTCATCAAATTAACACCTTCCAGATAATTGAATCAGCCCTCCCCAGCCTTGCAGGTGAGACCCCCGGGGGCACCTTCTTCCTCAGAGCCACTGGGCATCCCTCAGGCTCATCATTCAGAGGAGCAGGGAGGGAGACCCAGCAGAGTCCCTAACCCACGCTTCTGGAGGAGACAGAACATGCTTTGTAGATGACCTCCACTCCCTCCCAAAATACCTTCCAAATTGCCTCTATTTCTCTTGCATTTTGGACATTCTCCCCTTGGAACACTTGTTGTGAGCCCTGAGCTGTTGACCTGGGAGCTGAGCCAGCAGGAGGGGCAGGTCCTGTCCTCAGCCAGGCAGGCTGCTGCCTGACGTCACCGAGAGCTGTGACAACCATCGCGCCCTCGGCCCCCATCATTTCAATAACCAGAATGAGAACTTCCGCCCACGGCCACAGCACCACAACACCACAACCTCATCTGGGGAGGCCTCTGGCTCAGCAAAGCAGGGAAAGGGGATGAATCAATGAAAAGTTATCAGCCGAGCAGTTTGATTCCTGCACACTTAAGCACACAGGCACTTCTAGGTCTCAATTCACTCAGGTCAATATAATTTTACAGAGGTACCAATTCTCAGCAGTGAAATGACAGCGGCAGACAGGCTACTGGAGAAGGGCAGGGGTGGCAGGGGTGGCAGGGAGGGGGAACAAGCCAACCATTTAAAAATAAAGCAGAAGTCAATAGAGGGGCCTCCTCGGCCCCGGGACCCCAGAGAGCGACTGCCTGCCTTGCAGATGCCGGGACCCGCCAACTAGCCCCTGAGTGAGAGTTTACCAAACAGCGGCAGACAAGCTTGTCACCCGGGTCATAACACAAGCCCTGAATCAGAGACAAGTGCTGGCAGCTGAAATGTGAGGGCTCCATTGGGCTTGCCCGGGACCCACTCTGCAGTTCCAAGTCAGAACAGGAGCTGAAAAGTCAGCCCTGTCCGTCCTTCCTCAGAACGTGCGTGAGCTGTGCTGTGCAGACAGCGCACAAAGGGAGAGGCTGTCCGGCACTAAAACTCTCAATGCAATAATTGTCATTGTTATCCAGTTATGCTCTGGGTACCTGAAGCTAACACAGCCCACAGAGGGGCAATTTCATTAGACTAGGACCCACTCATCTCACTTCGCTTTGATAACGGCTTAATAAATAAACTGAGAGAGCCCTAATACAGATGTGCAAAATGAAAAATACTTGGGTTTTTCCACTTTATGTCCATCCTTCTCTAATTATCGTGCTTTCATATTTTCTTGCTTGTCAGTTCCAGCCTCTGCCCCCTCCAAGAGGTGGGAGAAAGCTCAACTCCTTTCTCTTGTAAAGATTCCTTCCTGGGAAGGAGGTTTCACATGTGTGCACTGGGGCATCTGGCCCTCTCTCCTGCTCCATCACAGATACCCGCCCCTCACTCCTCCAGCTGTTACCCAGAACACACACACACATGCACACACGTGCTCACAATAAGAGCACAACTGGGGCAGACGTGGAGGATAGGCAATGAACATGACATCATTGCATATTTTAATAAAACTACGAGACAATGGAGGTGGGAATAATTAATTTGACTTACCTCAGGGAGAAAGGAAGGGAGAAGGCAAAAAACGGCTCAATGGAGAAATGATATTTGAATCAGGAGGCCCTGGAAGATTCCCATCGATGAAAGGGCCACCGGGAAGGGGAGCAGCCAAAACAAAAGACTGGAGTAAGCAGGTTCCAGCTACCTGGGCAGGTGAGTCAACACTGGTGCCTGGAAGGGCGGGTGTGGCACGGGGGAAAAGGGATAGAGCATGGGGAACAGGGCATGGACGGCCTGAGAGTCTCGGGGATCTGTGGTTAATGGGCCAGTGATGGCTACAGCTATTTTGATGTCCAGGAACCCAAAGATCCACAAGAGTTTAGGAAGTAAAACACCACCACTAACAGCAAAACGAACAATGGGATGTTTTCACGAAAAGTGTAGCATCTTGCTGGCCCCCATGCTTCCTGCTGCCCAACAGCCCCTGACGCTGTGACCTTCTTAGAGCCACTGTGAGAGAATAACAGGCCCAGCCTCTATCATCCAGGACCACCACCCTGGGCCTCCACGTCCACCCCAACGAAACATCTGTCCTCAAGGGAAACAGCCACGCCAGTGAGCGGGTCTGAACACCAGCCCCAGCTGGGCGTGGGGTCCCGGGCACAGCCCTGTCATGTTCCTGGGGCGACAGGAAGAGGACAGGAATATGGGATTGCACTGATGCACTGCTCTAGTGTGGCCTCTAATCCTCTCTTCCCCAATCCCCAGGTGAAACACGGAGATTAGCACCTGCATCAAGAGCATCCCCCACAGATCAAGCCACTTACACCAAGTCTGAGCAAGTGCATCTAATCTCAACACTTGAGATCCTTTAAAAGCAAAGGCACAAACACACCGCTGGTGCAAAGTCTCTGGAAATACATTTAGGTTGAAGCCACAGACGTGCACTTCTGGTCCTACGTTCTAGCTTAAGAATTCAAACAGAAATAAGACTTTAATTTATGCCCAGGAAAATAAAAATAGATTAATAGGATCCAAGTCAAGCCTCTAGAAGAGATTTTCCTGTGCCAAAGACAAGCACTGCGAGTTTCTCTAAACAGGTTATCATTTTAACATTGTAAAGCACTAGACTTATTTTTTAAACAGCAAAACTACCATTATCTCTGCACGTCCCGTATCGCCTCTCTGCAGCGCTCCTGCATAACTAACCGAATGTCAGTGATACGGGCAGGACAAGCGTGTCTGTGTCGCGCTAGATGGCCAGCCTTATCAGAATCCACCCGCGTTAATCCTTTTCCTTACATCAAAAATCAAATAACTTCCTGAAGAGAGGCTACACTCTCAGAAGAGCAGGTCCATTGGGAGACAGTGAGTTGAGATTAACAGCGCAATATGTTAGGAAATAAATAGATAAGCGTCTGCCTCCACCGCTCCTGGTTGACACTCAGAACTCAGGACTCCGTCCGAAAAGCATAGACAAGTGTGCGGAGTTGCACACGGTCTCACCATCAGCATTTACCACGCTTAAGAGTGACCAGAAACCTCTGCACTAAACAATGCGCTCATTGGAGATGCCATTTTCCAACAACAAAAGTTTTAACCCGAGTGGCATTTAAGCAGGAAGGAAATCATATTATTTCAAAACTGATAAAGGAGAAATGCAATAAGACAATTCCTAGATAACAGCATGGAGGGGATATGTCTTCCTGATCAAATAACCTCTTTTCAAAGTGAAAAAACAATGATTTTCTGCCTACGGAGAGAAGCAGATAGAGGGAGGGGGGACTGCAGCCTTCTTATCTTGGGAGCAGCCCCTCTGCTCCCCTGGGGCTGGAGGAAGTGATTAATTAGCGCCTCCTTGAAGCTGTAACCTTAGAGAGCCACTGGGGGACTTTTCATTTGCATGTCACAGAATGATATCCTTCCAGAATCCTCCTTTTAGAACCCAACAATGGGGCATGTCTCCGACAACCCTGAGCGCCAGGCCAGGGCTGCCAAGAGGACGGAGGCCTGGCTTGAAAAGGATTCTCTTCTTGGTGCTTCTTTTGTAAAGGGAGGAAAAGCCATTACTGGCACAATTTTAAGTGAAAGAAAGAAGCAACCAAGAACAAGAGCAGAGTCCTGCTCCCGAGTTCCCCGGCCTTTCTGGCCCCTCTCCATCTGCCCTGCCCCCTCCGCCCCCTCCCCCAGGCAGCTGCCTGATGCAAACACAGCACATGCAAACCCCAGTGGCTCAGCCCCAGAGCCCCAACCTGCCCCCAAAACCAAACCTCGGCATGTTGAGGGGAAACCACAGCTACTCTTCACTTCTACTGTTCAACTGGGAAAAGGCAAAACCAAGATTCTCTCACATCATGACAGAACCATCTCGTTTAGTGTTCCGGGGAGAAGGTATCACCTCCAGGCTGATGGTGCTGAAAAATCACATTCCCATTTTAAGCTCAGGTGGCCTCACCTACCGTATGAGGATGACAGGCGGGAACCACTGACACAACGGCAGGTGATCGTGGAGGATTTTCAGAATGTACACGCAGACACGGGAACCTCCAGGTGGGAGCCTCATGTGATAAGATGCTGGAGCCGAGGCCTGTGGCTCCACGCCGGCCCACAGGGGATTCAGTCCTGCTCACAAAGAACTGAGAAAGGCAGGCCACCGGCCGCGCTGCTGTGCTGATTCAGGAAGGCTGGACGTGAGGTTGGACATTGGGAAGAAGGGGTGCCATTGTCAATGGGATCAGTTTAACACAGCGGAAGATGCCGGACCCAAGGGCACTGGGAAGCTAACACACCACGAGCGATTATTTTTCAAGCGAGATGCTACAAGTCTTCTCTAACGGCGTAGGCCTCTGCTCTGCCCACTTGAACTTGCACCCCCAGTAAAGCAAGGAAGGCTGGGAGAGAGGTGGTGGAGGTTCTTATTCTCCAATCCCCCAGCCTATCCCTGTGAAACTCTAGAAAGCTCCAGAACTGCTGTGTGCTGGAATGCCAATCTAAAAAGTGGAGACAATCCCATTCTAATTTCAGGGGCTGCAGCAAGTTTATCACTGCCATCGTATTTAAAAATCAGAGATTTTTTAGAGAATCTATGGTTATGGTATTTAAAGTGCAACTCCCCCCAGTAGGGCCATATGACGGACCCACACATAGAGGTCAGGTTTATCCAGGGGGACAGATCTACTGTCATAAAGACACACCTGCCGTTTCTAGGACAATGACCCCAGAGCATTGGTCAAATGTTTAAACCGAAAACACCCAGAGAAACATTCTCACCACTTGGAGACGCTCCTACCTCCTCGCAGAGGTGCCGTCACTCAACCAGGAAGGAAAAAGACTTAAGGCTCACACCACAGCCCCCACCACCACCATTTTCAAAGGATCTGAGACTTCAAAGTGGATTTCAAGGCCCCTGTAATTTCAGCAGCATGACATTTTAGGTCTTATAAGCTACTTTTATTAGCCAGGATTGTAGAAAATTGACGTTTATCAGCCATTAACCTTTCAAGCTTGTAACTCTATTTTCTTCCCCACACGGACGTGTATCTTACACTTCTCTGCGGATCAATCCTCAGGTTGTCCAGCTCCTTCAAGGAAAAAAGTCATCTCGAAGCCTCTCGGTTCTCAAGAAGACCTAAGTTCTACAATTTAACGCACTTTTGATAGCAATTTTATCGCCTTCAGCCCTTCGCTGGTATTCTGTTTTTGTCTTAAAATGTAAGAACTAGATAAGACAAGTGGTAGAATCTCTTTTTTGTATCTGAGGGAAGGTGGAAAGAACAAGATAACTGAAGAAAAGTGTGTCCAGTTCTGAACAGTCCTGAACTTCAAGAATGGCTACCCCTGGACGACTCACCTTCTAAGCCCCTCAGCTCATCACGGCGCCAGCACTAAATAGGACACCACATAACCCAATCATGCCAACCCTATTAATAAATAATGGGAGCGAATAACTTATGTCCATGTGCCGCCTCTCTCTCCCACGAGTCCACGGAGCTTTAAATAAGCCGTTCCATAATTTATTTATTCAATTTTAAAAACATGCCTTTAGCCAAAAGGTCTCTGGCCACACATAAGAACGTAAAGGCCAAGAAGCGAAGTCTCCAAACAAAACCATAAAATCCTATCGAATCGAGCTGCCGTCTAATGGAACAATGACGGCCTCCACGGCCGGCTCAGCGCATCTCCGGGGCCAGGCCCTGGGAGGGGGAGTCTGGGGTCACCTATGGACAACCAGGGCCACGTGGAAAAAAAGAGTGCCTGTGGCCCTGGGGGTCCCGTCATGCACCAGGAATGTGGCGTTTTCTCTGAAAGTCCATGTCCTGCTGGGGCCTGGATGTCAGCTTCTCTTCCCCAAAGGGCAGGTAAGGAGAGAAGGACAGGAGGGCTCTGGCGAGCTGGGCTCCACTTGGCTCAGTAGGGCCTGCTGTACTCGCCTGAATAAATAACAGAAGGCCGTGCCTTCTGTGTGCCAGGCACCGCTGCACGCACTTCAAGTGTGTCATCTTGCTGTATCCTCAAGACTGGTCTGTGCAATGAAAACTGTCATCTCCTCCTGTGGAAGGTGCCACAGAACATCATGCAGGTCACGACATGTGCCTAGTGTCACACAGCTGGTGAGTGGGGCATTGGGACCGGAACCCTAGAGGCTGAGCAGGCCCTGGCCCTCAGAGTGCCCAGTCTCCACTGGAGGAACCCGAGTCTGAGGTGACGGACAGAGCAGGGTGGAGGGCTGGCCTCAGGAGGCAGCTGTCCTGCTACACCCTGGCTCCCAGTACCAGCTGCAGGAGTCGCCCCAAATCCTTGTGCATAAGCATCCCTGCTTCATAAAATGGGGTTAATAATGTGTCACCTCATAGTGTGGTTGTGCGGATTAATCCAGTTGGCATGGGTGAGGTGCCTAGTGCAGTGTCTGGCACACAGAAGGACTTGATCAACAGACTGGAACAACAGAACCACCGTCCTCAGATGGGGCTGGGCGCCGGGACAGGGACAGGGCTCCCATGGGAGTCTGGTGCTGCCAAAGATTGCTGCACGACACAGCTCATCCTATTTACAGAGCTCAATAATCAAACGCCCATGGGTGTCCCTGCCAATGAGTCAGCCAGGGCCCTCTGTAAATATCTCATTGGGAAAAAAAGGGAAGAAAGGAAATAAGGTGTCTTTCTCCCTCAAATCATCACTGAGTGCACAGCAGGGAACATCAGGTCAAAGCCATGGAACAGCTTACCTGGTGCGTTCCAACCAGAGGGCCTTCCCGCACTGCTCTGGCTGCTCTGGGACACAAGTGAGGAATGGAAATGCAGACGGAGGGCCCGGCTGGAGCAGTGGACGGGGCTTGAGACATCCTGGCGTCCGGCTGCAGTGGTCATTCTCTGGAAGGAAGAGGTCCATTCCCATCCCGGACGCTGGCCGTTGGGCTGCCCATCCCAACCCAGAAAGAGAGCCAGGATGGCCGGGCTGTGACACACGACAGCAGCTCACTCCCTGCCGGGTACCCAGGGCTCCCCATCAACCGTGACCCAGACAGCAGGGCAGCTTGCGACTGTCCCCAAGTATGCATGAGGCTTCCTGCAACACAGCTGCGGAGAAGCGAGAGGGACGGAGACCTTGGAAACCAAGGTCGGCAGCTGCTTTCCTGAGCAAGCACGCTACCCTCTGCTGTCAGGGGAGCTAAGCAGCCAGCCAGCAGAAACAGCGCTGCTGGAAACATAAGAATCGAGACACACGGAGCCAGAAATAATGCCTTTTGCATTTGCACAGTAAAGCAGTTTTGGGGAGAGAAGAGGCACGTTCTATAAACGTTTCTCCGCCGGCGAGCACCCTGCTCCTTCCCGTGCCTCCACATCTCAGCAGCAGAGGGAGCGTGCCTCTCCCTCTCCAGCAGCCGTTAAACAATCCACACCCAGATGCAGATCTGTAGATTAACAAAATATTTACAATGTATCTATGCGATATCATCTGAGCTATAATCCTTGTTAAGATTCCATTTGACGGGGAAAGATAATGGGAGGAGAACAAATGTTTCATATACATTTTAATTCCCATGAAATTGTTCTGTGTCACGCTTTATAATATAAAATACTATATTACTACACTGAGGTGCCTCATTTGCCATCCTGGGGAGATGGAAATGCACAGCATCGTTCCAACCGCCCACCTGAGTTGCACTTCAAGATGCCGGTGACCACTAGGCAGACACCCTCGGATGACACCGTTCTCACAAGAGAGGCTGACCCTTGGATTCTGAGCTAAAAATCTCCTATACCTGAGGCCCTCAGGCTTTAAGGAACATCAGCTTCCCTGGGAGACGGATCAAATAGATTCCCAGGCCACAGCCCCAGGATTTCTGAATCACTGGGTGTATGAGTTTCCTGGGGCTGCTCTAAAAAATGACCACAAACTTGCTGGCTTAAAACAATAAAAATTTATTCTCTTGACCGTCTAGAGACCAGAAGTGTGAAATCAAGGTGTGGGCAGGGCCGTGCTCCCTCTGAAGGCTCTGGGGGAGGAGGCTTCCTGCCTCTTCCAGCTTCTGGTAGCCCCAGGTGTTCCTGGGCTTGTGGCCGCATCCCTCCCGTCTCTGCCTCCCTCTCCACACGGCTTCTCCTCTGTGTCTGTGTCTCTCCTTTTTGTCTCTTATAAGGACACTTGTCATGGGATTTAGGGCCCGACCAGATAATCCAGGATGATCTCATCTCGAGATCCTTAGTTTAAACATACCTGCAAAGACCCTTTCTGCAGACAAGGTCACAGTCACAGGTTCCCGGTAGATGTATCCTTAGGGGCCACCGTCCAACTCACTACAGTAGGTCCGGGGGGGACCCAGAGGCCTGCTGGGTCTAACAGCGTCCCCCAGGCAGAGAGTTCCTGGACCACAAGTGGACATCGTGCCCCTTTGCTTTGCGGATGAGGAAACCAAGGCCCAGAGAAGGGGGTGTGGCCCAAATTGATGTCCTCCCCCAGTGTCCCCAGCTGCCGGCCAGGTGCACTCCCCACCCCGTCACGTCTCAGCCTGCATCCCGCGCTCGGCCCTGCTGGAAGCAGAAGCGCGGGACTGCCTGCTTCTCAAGCCTGCCCACTGAGGGTCCCTCCTGGCTTTCCAGGCAGATCAACATCGCTAGTGTTCAAACTGACATTCCCGCAGAAAAACCAACACAGAACGAAAATCGGACATTTCTCCAAGTCAGACCCACACACAGGTGCATGCTCCTGAGGAAGACCTGAGGGCGAGCCATCCTCCCCCGTCTAGCTCAGAGACAGAGAGCGAGATCCTTCCCGGACAGACACAGGGTCCCCTGACCCCAGGGCCGGAACCTAATCAAATTGTATTCTGAATAGAAAACGCACCCACTCCAGGCCTAGATTGCCTCTCTCAGCACCTGCCACTTGTCCAGGAGGCTCCTGCCTGAGTAGATGAGCTCCCATCCTCCACAAGGACCATCCTCCTATCGCAAGGCAGGGGTGGCACTCTCCCGCCCTGCGGATATTTATCTGTTGCTGACGGCTTACCTTAATCCCTCCTAAATCCCCACACACAGTCGGCAAGAAAACACAGTGAAGCCAAACACAGAGATGTTGAAAGCAGCTGGATCGGCAGCTGTTCCAGGCTCTGCAGCCACAGTCCGCCCTTCAGAGCCTCCAGAATGGGAAGTCTCTGTCTCAGCACCCACGAAGAAGCTGCCCACCAGCGTCCTAATTACAGGCACAGGATACAGCAGGTGGGAGCTCCTGGAACGAGGTGGGATCAGATGAGGGCCTCGCAGGGAGCAGCTGGGGGCTGCAGCCTCGAATCAGAGGGGCCTTCCTAACCTGTGACTTGCACTGGATTACTCAATGGCTCTGGGCCTCCATCTCCTCCACAGTGAAGCGGGGATGCCAACACAAACCACTGAGGGGCCACAGGAACGGAGGGAAGAACACAGCACACTGCCCGGGACACAGCAAATCCTCAGCAGGTGGTAGCCAGAAATGGCCATGCACGCCCACGAGGCATGCTCCATCAGCACACAGGCACGCAGAGGCCCCAAGGACGTCCACGTCCTGAACCTCAAACCTGTGACTATGTCACCTGACGTGGCCAAAGGGCCTCTGCAGCTGTGATCAAGGTGAGGACCTCGAGACGGGAGAAGATCCTGGATGATCCAGGAGCACCCGGTGTCATCACAGGTCCTTACGAGTCAAAGGCGAGGCAGAATTGAGACTCAGAGAAGGAGATGAGACCGCGGAAGAAAGGCACGGAGGGAAGCAACGGTATAACTGTGAAGACGAGGAAGGGGCCACAAGCCAAGGAAAGCAGTGGGGCCTCAAGAAGCTGGAAAAGCAAGAAAGGAATTCTCCCCTAGAGCCCCCAGAAGGACGAGCCCTGCCCACACCTGGACTTTAGCTCGGGGTACCCGTGTGGGACTTCTGACCTCCAGAACTGGAAGAGGATAAATGTGTTCTTTCAAGCCGATAACTTTGTGGTTATTCGTACCACACTAAGAAACGAATACAATCCATAATCTAAGCAAACTCCTCCCTGGAAAAGGCAGTGTGGAAGACGGAATGTCACGTGGACCATACAGACCTCGACACACAACCAAGTGATGGGGGCATGCCACTAACTGCCCTGGGCCCGCAGGGGTCGTGAAGGCATCAAATGAGAGGACACGTTAGCATACGGAGAGTTCTCGAAAAACACCAGCTTACCCCCGATGGAGGCTGGAGGAGAACATCCCCGATGGAGGCTGGAGGAGAACATCCCCCATGGAGGCTGGAGGAGAAACCCTCCTGATGGAGGCTGGAGGAGAAATGGCCTTTGGTAGCACACACTGGTCAAAGATAACTTAGCCATCTTTTGGGGTTTGGTTTTCTTTTCTTTTGTTTATGAAAGGGGTGGGGCGGCAGGGAGCCAGCCTGGACAGTACCGGAGGCCACCAGGAGAGGGCAGCCGAGAGCCCGGGCAAAAAGTCACCACAATTCTGAGCCTTTTGACAAACAGCAAACAATTTTCCCAGCCCAGCTTGCAACATACCACAGCCCCTCCGCAGATGAAGATTAAAAGAAGGAGCAAGTGCCGTGAGGTTTACAAGAACACAGGCGGGAGAACTTGATCGCGCTCGAGGGAAAGAAACCCACTCAGCTTACGGTATTTTTTACAGTGGAATCCGCTTGGAGTAAAAATTGTGCCTTTAAAAAGTCAGAAAAACAGGTACGTTCTCTGGAAACACACGGGCTTGCTTGCTCACTGCTCTCAGCTCGTCATTAGTTCTGGCAGCTACTTCACATGCTTCAAAGAAAAAGGGAGAGAGAGAACTAGAAGCCGAGAATCAGAGGCCCCTGCAAACACCCAGGACCCCAGACCCAGGCAGAAAGGACCACCCGCAGAGGGAGGGCCACCTCTCAGGCACATCTCCCCAGAGACGGTATGGGAGAGCACGGCCCGGGCAGCTCGGAGGCCCCCTTCAGACCAGAGTCACCCGCTTTTCCCGTGATCCATAATCACCAGCCTCGTTAATGTCCCCAAAGCTCCGAGCCACCGTGTGAGTGGTTCATGATGATGGTTCTGTGCCTTAATCTTGCCCCGATCAAACGTGCTCCAGATTTCCAGAAGCGGCCGGACTCCTTGCCAGGATCTCTCTCTGCCGTTTCCCCCGCCGCTGGCAGAGTCTGAAAGCCGAGTGAGAAGGCTGCTCTGGGCTGTTTGCTACATGACTAGAATGGAAAACTGCGTGAGCCTGGCAGAATCTGGCTCCTCTAGTCCCAGGACCAGTTCTGCAAACCCAAGGTGTCCACAGAATCGGGACCCACTTCAGACGAGCCCTCATACATCGGTGGCTGCAATCAAGCACTCCTGGACGCACTGGGCCTCTTGTTTGTTGAAACGTCCGAGATGAGAAACAATTAGCACGTCTGAATGCTTGATAATTGCTAATTATATGACGGTGCCCCTGAACATCTGGGGTATCCTCCTGTCTGCGTGTAACTTCAGGGCTCTAAAGACCGTCTTTGTTCACATTATATGGGAGACGTGAATGAGCTGAAAGTGCAGATCTGGACAAAGAGGGAAGAGAGAGGGAATTGCAGGCATTTGGGCCCATCTCTCAACCTCGCTGAGCCTCAGTTTCTGATCTATACAATGGGAACAATTTTACCTCCCTGGAAAGGCGTTTTTGAGCATTACACGAGACATTGTATGCAGAAGGCTGGCACATAGTCTGCCAGACTCAACGTTATTATAACATTACAGCTGCACAGAGTCTCACGTCCCCTCATCCTAAGACTCCCTGAAAATACTTACTTCTCAAATGCAAAAATCTTACTTAATCTTTAAGCCACAGCGTCGATGAGTCCGTCATCCTCACGTCTAACCCGTGTGTGAGAGCCTTCTTCTTCAGCGAGGATTTCTATTTAATGACAGGTGATTATGGAGGAGGCAGAGGCCAGAAGATGCCCGGGAGGCTCCTGATCCATCGCCTCGGGGACCCAGCGTGGAGTGGCCACGCGCTAGCACCTCCCTCTGGGGGCTGCCAGGGGAGCGATGGAGGCAGCCGTGCACGAGGCACGTGATGGGCACACGGGGCACGTGACAGCCGAGTGCAAGGGGCAGTGGTCTTTGCCTTGTTTTGTTTTTAAACGTGGCTCTCAGGACTCTCTATCTGTGTGAGCTCTGGCCTGCAGACGAGTAAAGCCTGCTTTTCATGCTCTCTCACCGTGTCCATCTCACCTCTTATCCGATAGCAGCCACTTTCTAAGTACGCACACTTCCCTTTCTAAGCTTCTAACTCTGCGACCAGGCAAAGTCACAGCAGGGAAAGGTGCTAAGAAACCCAGAGCAACACTGGCCCCTGCAAAGGCAAGGCCGGCCCCAAGACCGCCAGAGGGGCATCCTGGTCTCCACCGAGCTCTCCACCACCGGCTTCGGATGCTCCTTCTCAGGGACCCCAGGCGAATTCCTCTGGCTTCAGAGCAAGCGCGTCCTGGCTGAAGCTGTCAGAGCCACCCGCTGGGGCTGGTCCTGCCTACCCGTCACTCATTTCCACATCTTTGTCAGGACCAAGGTTCCCTGAAGGCAGTCAATATTGTGGACAGAGACAACGTCCCAACGCACAATCTCCTGGCTTCCTGGAAGAGGGAGGCTAAGAGATCCAGCGAGATTTCAGGTTCTCTGATGAGTGGATGAGACAGACAGCCCTGCTTAATACAGTGAATGCTTCGTGCCTATCCCAGCCACAGAGCGAGTCTACAGTGGTGACTTTTTTTCATCTACTCAACAAACATTTACTGCGTGCCCATGACATGCTGTCTGCCATCCAGTGTGCTGGATGGACACAGACACCAACTCACACAGGAGCAGAGGGCTGCTAAAGCAGAGGAAGCCAAGGCCCAAGGGACAAAGGATGTGTAGAGGGAGCTGGAAACCCAGGCTCAGGGCAGAGGATGAAATGTGTTCCAAGCTTCCAGAGGGAAAGATGGGCACTTGCTAGAATGCACAACTCCTGCTTTTCCCAAGTCAGGGACTGCATTTGTCTGCATGCCACAAGAAACTCAATGGTGGTGTTTTAACCTTGTTTTTCAATGACAACATGTCCAGAGTCTGTAGTTGTTCAAGGATGCCACCTGGGACCCAGTTCCTGCTCCACCATCCTCATAGTCACAAGATGGCTGCTTAGCCCTAGACATCACATCCATATTCTGGGCAAAAGGAAGAGGTAAGGGCAAGAGGCAGAAGGCATGGCTAGCTGAGTCTGTTCCTCTTTATCAGGGAAAAAACAGCTTTCCCAGAAGCCTCATCTAATAGAATAACCTAATTAGATCCCACTGACCAGAAAGGGGCCATATTGCCACCTTGGTGTAAGAGAGTCTACTGGAGGTGTGAGTATCTTAACAGGGCTCAGTGTGAGCCAAATGGATCAGCACGGAAGAGGTTTTGTTAGTGAGGAAGAGGGAGAGGATGGGTGCTGGACAGGCAACCTGCAGTGTCCGGTGACTCTAGGCGTACATGGTTGTGTACCATTAGCACCATTTATTTCGACATTCACAGCAGCTGCCACTCGCCTGTGAGTTAACCTGGGGACCCAGAAGCATCACAATGCCAGTGCCATCTGGCTCGTGCATCACCTCATGTGACACTACCGATTGCACACCCACCACATCTCGGCTCAGGCGTGACGCTGGGCACGGGGCGTGCAGTGAGACTCGCTCAGCTTCTTGCCCTGCAGCTGGCAACACCCTCCGCCCCGGCGAGAGCCACCTGTCTACACACCTGGGTCAGGCCCACTGCCGGCACAGAGGCTGTTTTCTACCTGCTTCCAAAGAAACACAATGGTGCTTCGGGCCATGCCCCTCACACTGTGGCAAATTCCTAGACGAGACTCCAGACTCCGCGTCTGGTCTCCCCTCACCCTGCCGCTCTGTGAGCCTCGCTGCGCAAATGAGTCATTCATTCAACAACACACTGCCCGCCTCGCCGGCCCCAGGCAGACACTGATGCCTGCCTCCTCGGCATCCGTTCCTCCCTTCCTCCTTCCTAAAACAGACTTGCAATTCTGCTCCAAGTAGCAATTTGCTCATCTACCAAATGACGGATTGGAATAGGTCTCAGCCAAACACGGCAATGCAGTTCTCTGCTTCCCAGCCTCCTACCCCTTTCAGCCAGGAGTGGCATGTGACCCAGTTCCAGCCAATGAGGACTTCTGCAAGGGTTCTGAGAAAGGGTTTGCTCTCCTGATACAGTGAAGAGATACAGAGAGACCTACTACTCCCTTCTTCTTGCTGCTCTGAACTCAAATGCAATGCTTGGAGCCACAGCAGCCAGTTTGAAAAAATGAGGCAATACACTGACAAGCTAAAGAAGGTAGAACAGTGAGAATAAAGAAGATCAGGCAGGTGATGTGCCGCTGATGTGCTACTCTAGCCCCTGACCACCTATCTCTTCACTGTTATGTGAGAAAAATTAACCCCCATTTATTTAAGATTCTCTTAATTGGATTTTATCCTGTTGGCCAAGACCACTCTGAAGTAACCTAAATGGTAAAGCAGAGGGACAGGACCGCTGCCCTCATGAACCTCAGAGTTTCAGTGAGAGAGACGACGGACCAGATAACATAAATTCTCCAGTGAGGAGCAGAGTGTGGTGAAGGCTGCACAAGATGGTCCGACGCTCACTGGGGGATGGCAGAGGGGAGGCTTCTCTGAGGAAGTCACCGGAAACAAAGCTCCTCTTTCTCTATTACCGGAACTCACAGTTTACCCACCTCCTCAGGTACTGTCCAGACCCCACTCCCTCCCGCGTCCGCCAGACCACTTTCTACTCACCTGTCGCCCTCGTCTCCCGGAGCTAGGGGAGGGATGGCCCATGCGTCCCAGGACCCACTATGCGCCTGTCCCTCTCCCAAGCTTGCGAGGTTTTCGCTGAGAAGCTGGTCTGGGTTTTTCCAGAACTCTGCCCACCACGAGAGAGAATGCAGGTCACTGCATCAGCTGCAGCCTCGGGCCAGGCTGACCGTTAATTATTGACGAAGCAGAGAAAAAGACACCAGCTTAGCAACTGCCCCGAACTAAACCGAGGCTTAGAGAAGGTTCCATTTTCGCCTGAGGAAAACGGCATAACCGTCTATTTCAGATATTACCATGCACCTGAGATCACTACCATAAGTGAATTATCCTGAAAACAGAACTACAGCGTACGAGTAGCTGCAGTTACATCCAAGCGCTCGCCACAAGAAGCGCAGGCAGGAAACGGCGCAGAGGGCATCTAGGATGCTACAAATCAGCTCCACGAACGCCTCGCATCGCTGTACTCAGTGGCTCCACCGTTCAGAAGGTTCACAATACCATAGTATTTTCTACCCTATTGGGGAAAACTATTTTAAGCCTAATTAGCATGAAATTTTTAGAATGCAAATGCTTTTCATTTAGACATAAAACAAAATGCCACGACATTTCTTCCATCCATTTATCATAAACAAGTTAATTACTGTGTAACAAATCGCTCCTTCTGGAATCTGGATGTTGGGGGCCGCTGGTAAGCTGACTCAGGCAAGGAGAAGGAGCCACACAGCAGCCGTTAACGGCTTATGGCAGACTTCTTGCAAAACGGTGACTCTTCGAAGCTTCGCTTGTCAAATTAAGGTTAAGCTCTCTCTGTTGGAATAACTCAATTAGAAGTAGTCATTATCTATTTAACTTGATTCCTACCAGAATAACAGGAATATTGTGCCTTTTATTTATTTATTTTTGATGCACGCATCTTCACCGTGGTCTCGCACTTGCAAAATCTTCTACCTAAATGGAGAAATTTTTTATCTGCCTTGGCTTGTGTGTAAGTCAGCATTAGCTTTCGTCTCCATACATGTAAACTTATTTCTAAGAGATAAAGTATCTCTTTGTCCCCAAGAACAGTGAGAGGGTGGCACACACAGGTGCGGAAGAAGCAATGGGACTCTCGCCCATGCGGGGGGCGAGGGGGGGTTCCCTATGCCTAGGAGACACTGAGATTCTCCCCTCAACCAGGATGGGGCTGGGTCTCATCTCAGATATGAGCACGTGGTTAGAATATGAGTCGCGCATCCGCAAATCCCGTAAGCTGGTCCAAGTTCACCTTGGATGGTGAGCTCTTTATCCTCCACTAGGTGGAAACCACCTGGGCATACGGGCCAAGCCGACATCCTGCCAGCCATCGAGGCCTCCCCACCACATAGGCCAGTTCAGCCTGGACCAGCACAGCCCACCAGGAGAGAGACGAGACGCTTGTTTGAAATCTCACATCTTATCTCAAAAAGTATGAGAATCTGTCGTTCTCCTCTGTAGTAGATGGCATTTGTGGTTACTAAAACAGAGGCATTTTTCTCTTAAATTCCTGAGTAAAATTGATACTCCAAGGTCTTATCAAGTTTAGCTTCCTACCCGGGAGGCGTCAGGATGCCAGGTTCAGGACAGGAAACAGCTGTAATACAGTAAGTGGCTCCTGTTAACGCGAGGCAGTACAGTGCACTGAGTGTGAGGGAACCTTCCGGGTCTTCTCTGCAGACACACAGGATTCTCAGTAAACCAGCAGATCCTGAAAGATGGTCTGCCCTTTCTAACTCTAAAATGGCACACAGTGCAATTCACAGAGGACCTCTCGAAAGCTCTTACCATACACATACACATACTTCTTGGTTTTGGTTTATTTTTTTGGTAATCCATGGAAGAGCCAATAGTACCACAGCCCTGCTTTAGCAGTCAACTCAGCAAACAACAAACAAGTCAGAAAAGTTGGATTCGGTGCAAAATAAAAATCCTGATTCATATAACTAGAAACAAACAAGGAAAGCCAACAAGCTCCGTCTCCAAGGGAGAGGATCTGAAAAGCCACCTCACTCTGTGTTCACACACACAAAGAAACGGCTGTCAGTTCTTGAGGGAAAATTCCATATTCCCTGAAACACAAAACTGGGGAGAAAGTCAGCAGTCTGAGGATTATTTAGCCAAGAATGTTGAAATTCAGCTTTGATGCTTTATCTCAAGTTCACTCCCTCCATCACTTCAAAATCGGCTAAAAGCTGCCACTTCTGGGAAAGTGATGCCAGGAGGGAAGGCCTATAGCCAAGGTGTTCGTGGTATGACTTCGAAACCTCAGGGAAGGAAGAACTGATTTATTTCCCCTCCCATGCAAATATAAAGTTTAATTAGTTTGTCTTGAAAGGGAAAACAGATCGATGTGCAGAATGATCTACTGTCATTTAGGTTCTGAAGCTGTCTCTGACTTCCCCGTCACAAATGTGGATATAATCCTGCAATTACGATAAAGCTAATTGGTCGTTCCCTCCTGCATGTGTGTTTTCGTGTTGTCAGTGGGGCAGTAATGAAAATGAATGCCACATTTGTGAACAGAACGTCTGTGGGCTTATTTACCGCATTTCCAACAACATTGTCTGCCTTATCATGCATTTCAAAGCAGGGATAATTTAAGAATCCAGAATTTCATACATAAAAATACTTAGTAAGAAAGTCTCTCTCTGCTCATTATTTGGGTGACATTACATCCGAATTCCAATTTGTTGCCCAGGAAATGATTCACCTCACTCAGAAATGACAGGGACTCTGAATCATTCACCTGTGGTGCAAAATGCCTTTTAGGTTGACCAGTCTGCACCTCATTGACCTCACAACCACCATTTTGCAAAGAGCCTGGTTCAAAGACAGCGCAGCCTTGCCTCTTTCATCGAAACGTTTCCCTAATCCAGAGCATGGTACACAATGCATTCCACCCCTCCACCCCACCCTACCTTTGAGTAGCTTCTCTCCCTCCAGAATATTTTGGGAGATTAATGCCGTGTAATCTTCTTCGGAGAATCCAGCCTTGCAGGTCTCTCTGGCTGTAAGATCCCCATTATGGGCCTGAGAAGGAAAGAAGAGAGAACAAACATAAGACCACAGAAATTTAATCCCACTCACGTTTATCAGGGGCCTGCTGCCCACAAGGTCTCGGGCTCTCCCAGCAATGCCACCAACCACAGCCTCCACTTAGAGATAATATGGTGTCTGCTTCTCTGGCCTTCACGGACTTAAAGTGGTGTTAGTGTGGGGACAGGGGAGTGTGCTGCAAGGGGGAAGGCGGTGCAAGGCAAGGCTGTGGCTTGTCAGGGCCTTGGTGGCACATGGCAGAGGGAATGTCTGAGGGGCATCCAGAAGGCAGCAGGCGGGAGAGGAAGGAGAGGAAGGAGTCAGCCAAGGAAGCCACAGAGACCAGGGGAGGCCGGGCTAGTGGCTCCTGTAGAGCCATTTCACCCTCAGGGCCCCAATGCTCAGCGTTGGGAGAGGGGGACCGGCAGGATGTCTCCTCCCTGTGGTCACCAGGGAGGGGGTGGGGACGGGCAGAGCCAGAGAGGAGATGCTCCAAGGGCTGGGAGCCTGTCTCTGAGGAAGGCTGCAAGGAGGCAGGGTGAGAAAGGGGGGAGCGGGTCCACCCCGCCCCCGGTTCCTCTCCTCCCACTTCGTTGGACACTTGTCCACCCTTGGAGCCCCCACCTGCAGTCCAACCAGGCGAGACAGCTCCCCTAACTGACCAGAAAGGATGTGTCCTCCTGTCCTCGGAGCACTCTCTGCTTTCCTGCCCAGTGGGAGATCTAGAGCCCACTGCACTCGGAGCACGCGGGAGGCTAGGGGTGGGTGAAGGGACCCCTCCCAGGCTGCGGGGTGTCACAGCCACAGATCAGCCGCGGTCTGCACTCGGGTGGGGCATGGAGAGACTTGCACATGCTGTCTAGGGAAGCCAGCCCCGCGACAGGAGAAGGAGTGCAGCGGCGTCCCGCTCCTCGGCGAGCGCAGGGGGCAGGGGCGCAGCCCGCACCCCGCAGTCGCGCAGTCGCTGGGGCCGCCGGAGCGGAACGCGCCTCCCGCCGCCGGCCGCCGCCTCCAGCCCCGTGCGCTGCCGCCGCCCGCCCTCGGCTCCGGGGCCGCCCGAGCCCGAGCTCCCGGCTCCCGGACTCTGGCCTCATGCATTTCGCGGGCGCCCCCCATCCAAAAGCACCCAGAGGAAGGAGAGCGGGGCGCGGGGTCACTGCTCGGGAGAAGCTCCAAACCGCGGCTCCGTTCCTCGGGAACGAAGCCCCAAATAGGACCGAAGCCCGGGGAAGGCTAACTCGCCCAGGAAAGTTTCGACCCGCCACCGGCTTGTGTTGCGCGCACCCCGACGCCCTGCAGCCTCCGAGCGGGCCTTGGCGGCGGGCACTTGTTTATTTCCGAGGTTACAACAGCGCAGCCCGGGAGGAGCAGCGAGGCCGATCCGCCACGAGAGGGGGTTCCTGCAACTCCCGCGGCCCCTCCGCCGCCCCCAGGGGCGCCACCCGGCGCAGCCCGCCCGCTGCCCCCGCGGGCTCCGCACCCAGCAGCGCAGAGCAGGGCTGGGGACGGCGCTCCGGGTTCCGCAGGAAGAAGGCGGGCGCCCGGATGGCGCTCCCGGGGGCACCCTCGCCCTGCCCCCGCCCGCCGCCGGCTCCCCGGCCCCGTTCCGAGCAGCGAGGGCCCCGCCGGACACGGGATCCAGCCCGCGCCGCGGAGACTCGGCGGTGAGGACGCTCCGCGGTCCACATCGGCCGCCCACCCGCAGCGACCGGCCCTGCCGGCCCAAAAGACTGAGGCGGCGCCGCGCCGGAAGCCCCCAGTCCCCGGGCAGGGGCTGCCAGCCCCGTACTCCCAGCACCCTGACGTCCGGCCCGCTGCCGCCAGGCTCCCCTCGTCCGCAGCTCCGGCCCGGGCTCGCTCGCCAACTCCGGAGACGCGCGGCTCCCGGGCGATGGAGGGCGCGCCGGCACCGCCAGCGGGCAGCCTGCCCCGGCGCGGGCGAGCAGAGCTCCGGGCAGCGACCGCGGACCTGGGGCGGCCGAGGGCTGATCCGCGGGTCCCGCTTCGGGCAGAGCTCCCTGGCTCCGGGGGTCCCCACCCACGCTCCCACCCCGCTCCGCACCGCCGCTCTCCGCTGCCCCGGCGGCTCCTGGCTCCTGCCGACCGCAGGCGGCTTCGCGGAGCGCGGGAGCCGGCTGGATGCAGCGGCGAGCGTAGCAGGGGCGCCCGGCGCGGGCCGGGGAAGCCCGGGAGAGCCCCGCCGGACGAGTGCGCGCCCCGCCGGCTCCGGGGGCGGCCCCGCGCTGCCCGGGGCTTCCGAGCAGCCGGGGCGGGAGGCGGCAACTTACCCGGAGCGCGCCGGAGAGCGAGAGCAGCAGGAGCAGCACGCCCGAGCCCGCGGTCATCTTCCCCGCCGCGCCGCGCCCGGCGCCCGCCCGGTGCCCGGCGCCCGCAGCCCGGATCGCCGCCGCGCGATCGCGCCGCTCCGATCGCCGCGGCCGCCGCTCGAGCGGGCCCGGCGCCTCCAGCCCGGCTGCGCCGCCGCGATCGCCGCCCGGCTCCGGGAGCGAGGCCAAGTCGCGCCGGCGGCGCGCTCCCTCGGGCCGGTGCGTCCCCGGCCTCGCAGCCGCCCGCGCCTCTGTTCCGCGCGCTCCGAACTGCAGGTGAAGCCGCGGCCGCCCCGCGAGGCCCCGCCCCGCCGCCCGGCCTCTGCGCTCGGCGGGCCTGACGCGGGCCTTAAAGGCGCCGCGCCCCCGCGCGTCCGCCCCGCCTCGCCCCCCGCCCCGCTCGGCCTGGCGCGGGCAGGGCGTCCCCAGCTGGCGACCGCCGAGGGGCGGCGGACATTCCGTCCACCGGGAAAAGGAGGGGGCCGTGGAGACTGAAGAAGGCACGGGGTCCCCGCCCCCAAGCCCTGGGCACCCCGTCTGGATGCGGAGCCCCCGCTGCCTTAGTCCGAATTCCTGCCTGGGCCCAGGGCGGGAGTGGGCACTCCGTTCTGCCGTTTGTTTCCCGTGTCTTCCCACTACCTCCCTCGACCCGGGCCCACTTCATGCCTTGCGTCCAAGTTTGGCCCCTCAAGAGTTAGAGAAAGGAGCAGAGAGGAACAGGCTGTGTTCCAGCCCGCAGGCTGTGCAGATCCTCCAGCGCATTGGAAAGCTCCAAGTCTGGGCCCTGGCTCCTGAGCGCCCTTAAGGATCCGAATGGGACTAATTCCTGTTTGTGCATCAGAACACACTGTTAGGCCTGAGAAGCCAAGAAAGAAATTAGAGGCCCCAGGAAAAGAGAGCAATTCCCCGACAAAAGAGCTGTCAGGAATGTCAGTGCAGGCTGGCCTGCGGGCTCCATTTGCTCCGCTGGATGATCTCTGAGCTGGGGGACACTTCTTTAAGGGATCATCAAGTGAAAAATACGTGCAGCTTGGAAAGTGAGTAAATGTTTCTGCATGTTTCCTTTTGGCTTGGAGATTTAAAGAGAAGTCGTTTTATTTGCTCAGATATTTCAAGTTTTCTTTGTCTTGGTTTGGAGGAGCTCTGTGTCCAGAATACATTAGTTCTGGTTTAAGAAATATGCTGCAAAGGAGGGGGAGGAAGACTGAGTGAAGCTGTTGGCTCCAGGTCAGAGTCAACCTGGGCAGGAGAGCAGGAAGGCTGCAGACCAGCCCCTCCTTCTCCCCCCAGAACCCTCACACCTGGGCAGGCCAGTCTGCTGGTTAGTGCATGCATTAGACTTCAGGAAATCAGATTTTAGGTAAGTCAAGAGGGGCAGGGTAAGCTCTGTATCCAAGAGCAGGAGGCAATGTGTAGCTTCTCACTGTGTGGCTAGCAAACGGAAAGCCACACCTTCGGCCGGCCACGCCTCGCGCCGTGCATCCATTCCCAGCCTGGTGGGAGAGGAACAGGTGAGCCATTTACCTGGCTGAGTGTGCCAAGTTGTCGTTCTGTTCAGATTCGCACAGAAGTCCTGCGTAGCCAGCAAGGTTTCACGTACAAGTCCATCCAAAGTCCATGCTGGGGGGAAACTCCGTCCTCAGCCTGTGCTCACACCTCTGGAAGACCCCTCTGCTTCCCTTACCCAGGGTGCTTCCTCACCCCGAGAGAGCTCACAGAGGCCAGCCAAGGCTGCTCGCCATTGCCCTGAAATGGCCATTGCTGGGACCTGCCTTTGTCCTCAGAAGGCCCGCGTGTGATGCACATCGTTTCTTGGGAGAGGCGTCCCCGGTGCTCCGTGAAACTGCTGAAGTGCAAACAGCTGTGCCAACGTGAAAAACAGTGATGGCGTTGGGTGGGGGTCCTGAGGCCCAAACACTGGGTGGAACACACCTCCCCGTGTCCTACCACTGAGTGTCCCAAGTCTGGACTGCCCTGAATTGTGCTCTGACCCCCGACAGGGTACGTGCCTCCTGGCAATAACCTGCCTTGAGTCAGGCCCGGGTGTAATGGCTTTGTCTCCAGTAACACACGGTCGTCCTCACTCCCTATGTGGTTCTGTTCTCATCCCCCTCCTATGGGAGAGCAGGGGGAGGTGAGAGATCGGGCACATGGGGAAGCTGCCGCACCAGCGTTCTACCCCAGGCCCCAGCCCCACCCTGTGTAGCATTCCCCAAACTTATCTGCTGGAGGAAGGCCTTTTACACAGTGCATAATGTCTAATGGGAACTTGCAGTTTCAGGAATATGGTTTCAGAAACATTGCAGTAACTGATGTGAGTCCAGTAGAGAGCATTGGTCTATCAGACTTGCTGTGAGTGAGGATGCATTTGGAGAGGAGGAAAAAGATGATCTAAAATACCAGGCAGTGGATTTCAAAGGATGGTCTGCAGCCTTGTCACACAAAGTGTGGCCCCAGACCAGCAGCATCGACACCCCTAGGGAGCTTGTGAAAAATGCAGAACCTCGGGGCACGCCGCACACCTACCATATGGGCATCTGCGTGTTAACTGACTCTCCCTTCACTCCTCCTCTGTCCTCAGGTCATCTGCCTAGAATCCTAGAGAGGCTCCTGAGAAATGCAGATTCCTGGGGTCTACCTGAGACCTGCTGGCGTGGAGCTTTGGGGAATGGGGCCTGGGACCTGGCCTGGTAACAGCCTCTTGGGTTGATGTTCAGGCACACCAGCCTTTGAGAATCACTGCCCTGTCCCGCAGGTAACAAGCAGCACCTGGGAGCCTCATAAAAATGCTCCTTCCTGGGCCCCACCCTGGGTCTACTGAATCTGGATGTCCTGGGGTGGAGCCTGGGAATCAGCATGAGGATGTTGGCAAAACTGACACAGCTGCCCTGAAGGAGGACTTGAGCCAGCTCTGCTCTGCCCAGCATCTGCTGGCTACGGCCCCCTGGAGGAGGAGCTGGACTCTCCACCCACTGGATAAAGAGCCCTAGAGAAAAGTGTGCTTTTGTTTCTAAGAGAGATTAAGAAAATGCCTTTGGGACGGTAGCATATGAGTGGCTGTTTGCTCTCGACACCTGTAACTGTTGATGTAATGGGACCACAGATGTTCCTAAGCCCCATAGGCTTCTCTCCTCCTGCTTGTGGAGGTGAATCTGGGAGGGGTTCGTCTTCAGAAGGAAATCGAATGTGTGTATTGGGGCTGCATTTCCCTGCCTTTTCATCTGATGTTAATTTGTTTTTCTCCATTTATCATTATGTTTTAGACATTTCAGTGGGAGAAAAAACCTGTTTTGTAAAGAAAGCAGTGAGATGTTAGCAAAAGGTGTGTTCACAGAATAAAACAGAATCTTTGTGGGCAAATGAAGATATTCAAGGCTCTGCAGAAACGCATGCAATCATCCTGCCACCCAGCTCAAGGAAACCTCCCTGCACAGAACAGAGAAGAACAGTCTTACAGGAAAAAGCAAGAGAAAGAGAGGCAGGCGGGTACAGGTAGCTCTGGGCTCAGTCTGAGCGATGCTCACCCACGAGGCGGGTTGACGCTGGGGAGAAGGAGGACAGCAGCCCTTAGTGTTGCTGTCTTTGTTTTCACCAACATCAACTTTCTCTTTTAACGTTTATTGGTATTTAGTGTGTGCCAGGCCCTGTGTGGAGGGTTTTTGAATCATTATCTTGCCTAGTCCTCACACACAGAAGAGATGGTGTTTCCCACGCTTCCACAGAGAGAAAATGGACCTGGAGCTGTGGAACAGCTGTGGAACAGGGTCACGAGCTGGTGTGTGGCCAGGCTGCGACTCTGCACTAGGTGGTGTGACTTAGAACCTAGGGGACAACCTCTAGGCTCTCCTCTTGGTGCAGGAACCCCAGGAAGGAAGTTGCCAACGTCCCTTCCCAGCCTCCCACATCTTCCTCCTTTTCCAGCCTTAGGCTCCCTGCCCTGCCCCCAGGAGCCTGACCTCTGGCCCCACCAGGAGCACTTGCGTCCTGCCAGGCTCCCCTGCGTTTGCCCCAACCCTGCCCTCTGTCAGGACACCATCAGCCTTCGAGTGGGAGGTGACCTCTCTCCAGGGGCAATGGACTGGCTTTGGCTGCCTTGGGACTTCTCCACGCCTCCCTCTTCTCACTGTCCTGGAGCTACTTTCAGTGAGCCCTCCCCCTTGACACTCTGAGAGCCTTGAGGGCGGGGGCGCAGTGTGTTCGCCCCTCTCCACACAGCCCAGAGTCCGGTCCCCAGTGGGCGGATGAATAAAGCAAGGATGACAATGAGGCTCCCGTTGGCAGCCCTCATGACCGTCCTGGCTGCATTCCTACTCCCCCATTACACGGAGGAAGAAACCGAGTCACGGGCAAGAGGAGGAGCCTGACCGGGAGCCCAGGGCTGCCTGGGTCCAGACCCCACCCTTAGCCATGTCAGTGCCCGAAGGAGCTGGTCACGTTTACTGGGTTTTGAGGAAGAACTGGGTTCTGATGGATCCACTTCTCTGGGCGCAGCTGCTCCTCTGGGACTTAGGGGACCGGGGGGGATGACTTGGGATCTTTGGAAACTTCTGTAGAGCAGGAGATGCAGCTCAGAAGGGAAAAAATCGAACAACACACTCAAACCGTGCAACTACCCAAGGTACGGGCTCTGCAGGGCGCGTCTGGGCAGCAGAGGTGGAGAAGGGCCTCTCAGGGTCCTGGGGGTTTGGTTCTGTGCTGGTGCCTTGCTCATTTGTTTCCTGTCTGCTGTTCGGAAAAGGGGGGGAGGGGTACGCCGGTGGTGGGAGCAGGGAGACCTGTCATGGGGATGCCAGTAACGGAGCCCTCACTCACGACCTTGCTTGGTGTCCGACTTGTCATTTGCTGGTTTTTGGAAGCAGCTTGACAGAAGGAGAAGAGGAGGTCTGGGTAACCTCGGCTGACGCGGGTGGACTAGGACGTCTCAGAGAGAGAGCACAGCGCACCCTGTTACCCTCATGTCCCCAGGACATTGAGGGCCCCTGATTCCCAGGAGCACAGCACTGCCTGCACCCCTGCTCCCGGGGCCCCCTAGGTGGGACGGAGCTGTGCCCATCGTGTCTGGGATGCCTCGTATCCCAGAGGCCCCGTATCACTGTATCGTCAGGGTGGGAAGAGAGAATCAATTTTTAAATTTTTGCTTTCTTTTTTCTTTTTTCGTTGGTTCTTTCCCCAAAACGTATCTCAAGTCCATCCGCTTCCCTCCAGCTGACCATCTGAGCCCCTGTCACCTCTCACCTCGATCTGCAGCCCCCTCACTCCTCTTGCTGCAAACCAGGCCCCACAGGGACTCACTGAGACTTTGAATCAGAGAACGTCACATCATGCCCCCCTTCAAGCCCTCTGGTTGGACCCTCTTGGACCCTCCATGATCTCCCCATGGCCCACAGGCCCTGTGCCGTCTGGCCCCTGCCCCCTCCCCCTTGCTCTGCACTGGCTGTTTGGAACCTTCTGCCCCAGGTCTCGGCATGGCTGGCTGCTGCTTGAGAGGATCTGCGGGGCCCCCGGCAAGGCTGCTCACCCATCCTCCCCTCAGCCCGGACCTTTCACACCTATCACTCTGATTCTGTTTGTCTAATGTCTGCAGGGCAGCAGGGGGCATCTCTGCCAGGCCCCCTGCTCTCCCCAGCGCCTGGATGGTGCAGGCCCAGGCTCAGTAAGTATCTGAATAAGTGAATGTCTGAAGGGATGACTGGGAAAGCCAGGAGAGAAGGTGGAGTCTCCTAGGACTTAACCTTGGAGGAGTGGGGGGGGGTCCTTGATGCTGCATTGCCTGAACCCCTGATCCTTGCCTGGGAAGAAGGAACACGGGTTTCTCCTCTCTTCTCGTTAACTCCTGGCAGAAGAATGAGAGTGAGGAGGGTGGTTCTGCGTGAATGCACCGACGACAAGGGGTTTGGAAGACAGCGGGGAGGGAGTGGACGGAGGAGGATAAAACAAATGTCCGAGGAGAGGAACCAATTAAACAGTCAACTAGATAATGTTAGATTTAGAGGGAGGGAGAAAACAGGGTAGATGTTGGAAATGTGAGTAGACTGAGCGGCGTTAAAACACGAGGGAGACCAAGAAAATGAGAAAAGTGGAAGTGGGCTTTCCGGGTTCAGCGTCAGCCTGGGACTGGACTGTGCTGCCAGGGTGCCCTGTTGGCTTCAGCCACTTGGGGTGTCCCTAGGGAAACGGGTTTCACCCATAGAGTCACTGGTTGGATCCTTTCAAGTTATATTTAACGTGGTTTGATTACGGAAGTTTTGGGGATTACTGCTGGTCACCTTCTCCAGAGCACAAGCCTCAGTGCTGTGGAGAGGTGGCTGGACTCCTTGGGGGTGCGACAGGGCTCCCTGCCCATTCCGTTCTGCTCAGGTACAGCCAAGACATGTGTCCCTATCCTCAAGAAGCAAGCCCTGGGGCCAGCCCAGTGGCGCAGCGGTGAAGTGCGCGCACTCTGCTGCAGCGGCCCGGAGTTCGGATCCCAGGCGCACCGATGCACTGCTTGTCAGGCCGTGCCGTGGTGGTGCCCCATATAAAGTGGAGGAAGATGGGCATGGATATTTGCCCAGGGCCAGTCTTCCTCAGCAAAAGGAGGAGGATTAGCGACAGATGTTAGCTCAGGGCTGATCTTCCTCACCAAAAAAAAAAAAAAAAAAAGGAAGAAGAAGCAAGCCGTCCATTCACCCCCCGCTTTGCTTTCTGGGTCTGTGGCTGAAGCTCCACTGGAGAAGATGCAGAGGCAGGTGGATGGAGCTGCCTGCTCAAGAACACGACACCCGGTAGAGGTTCACCTCTTTGGGGTAAGGCAGGGATTCTCAGACTTTAGTTGAGCAACAGGACCCCCTGACAAGTGTCAAAAATATGGATGCTTGGACCCCAGCCCAGCCCCACAGATTCACGTCCAGCAAATATCAGTTAGCACTGAGCATCTCTGTTCTCGACATTCCCCAGGTGGCTTAAATGCACGCTGGTGGTTAGGCACTAAACCACTTCTGACTGTTTCCATCTCAAATGCCTTATTATAGCTTAATTTTTTATATTTTTCCAGTAAAGGGGCTACCAGGGGTTGGCAAATGAATGCTTGATTGATGGAGGACAGTGCTGCAGGGGGTCCAGAGGTGGCTGATGTCACCTGTCCAGGTGGGGTATGACAGTGGGATTCTCGGGACAGACGGGAGAGGCCCCAAGGCTGCTGGGCAATATGTGTGCAGTGAGGAAGAGCCCCGATGGAAGACAGTGAGAGACGGTGCACACGTGATCATCCATCTGCTCAACAGGAGACCCAGCTCTCAGCAAAAGTTGGTGGAGTTGATCGCTAGGAACAAGATTCCTACCATAGAAAGTGGACTACAATTGGATTGCAGGTTGCATGCAGAAGAGACGAGTGCTGGGTGAATTGGTGGAGATGGGTGCTGGGGCATCGGAGGATGCAGTGGGAGGGTGCAAAATAAACCAGTGGATGCAAGATGCTTTTCTGCCCCAACTACTGAAGCTACCAAAAGGAGGGGCCCCCAGGGTCCCCGTGGAGTGCTCCAGCAGAAGGCTGAGGGCTGCGTTGCTGGGCAGATCATGTGAGAATGAGCAGCATCGCTGACATTCGGGTAGCGCTCTGTTGTCTCAAGAGCGCTTTCTCGGGCACCACCCTGTCTACTTGCTGCCATCCTATTTCACAGATGAGGAAACGAAGGCTGGGAGAGGGGAAATGGCTTGCTTGCTTGCAGTTAGGTAGCTCATTTGAAGCAGAACAGGAGACAAACACAAGTCTGCTGACAGCCCAGGGGTCCTCCCCCAGGGAGGGATTTTAGCCCCACAGCTATAAGGTAGAAAGTGGTTTCTTCTGGAGTGTGCTCAAACTAAGGGAGGAGAAGAGCAATAGCCGGAGAGCTAATCTAGATCACAGTTGTTTTCCAGGGACTGTATGGACGTCAGGACCCAGGACCACAGGTACCTGCCTCCAAAAACAAAAAGGAGGCAGGCCTGTTTGATCCAGCAACCAGTGTGTTTGCTTAGTGTGCTGGGGCTCGTGTGCACAGCCGGAGACGGCATGGGTTAGGCTCAGGGAAATCAGGCCCAGTCCAGTCGCACGTCTCCCTCGCCGCTGGACCCTCTGAATTCATTGACTCATTCGGGGCTCTGACTATGCACAGGTGCTGTGCGATGTTCCAGGGATGCAGCTGGGGACAGTAGACACGGCCCCTGTCCCCACAGACCTCATAGTCCAGTGGGGAAGTTGGAACACAGATCCGGGCGGGGTAGTGGGAAGCTCAAGGAAGCGTGCATGGTAGCCGTGCCTCACGCCTTCACACCTGGTATTCCAGCTCATCGTCACAACCTCCCTGTTACAGAGGTGGGACTTGCAGCATCAGCCTCAATTTACAGGTGAGAAAATGCAAACACTTTCAGCTCTGGGATTAGAAAACAGGTGCCGTTCTCTTCCCAGAACTCCTGTATTTGGGGTTCCAGGGGCTATGCGAATTAGTTGTCAGTTGTTCTAGGCTGGAGCCACCTGCTTCAGGCTGCCCCCTCAGCGTCCGTCTGAAGCCTGCAGAGTCTCTAGTCTGTTTACTACGAATATAGATGCCCCTGGGGGTTAATTTCCCACTTACAAAAAAATTAATAGACTTTATGATTTAGAGCAGTTTTAGGTTTGCAGAACAGTCGAGCAGAAAGTGCGGAGAGTTCCCATATACCCACTCTTCCCCCACCTCCCCACAGGCGCACAGCTTCCCTGTTACTGGCATCCTGCATTAGTGCGCTACATTTGCTACAATCGACAAGGCAACATTGATACATTATTACTAACTCAAGTCCTAATCCGTCTTCGGACTCCCCTTTGTGTTGCATGCTTCTGTGGGTGTTGACAAATGCATCCACCACGGGGTCACACTGAAGACTCTCACTGCCCAAAAAATCCCTTGTGCTCCACCCACTCATCCCTCTTCCCCCACCTTCCCCCAAACTCCTGGCAACCACTGAGCTTTCCACTGTCTCTGTAGTTTACCTTTTCCAGATGTCATATAGATGGAATCATACAGTATGTAGACTTTCAGATTGGCTTCTTTCACTTAGCAACACGTATTTGTGTTTCCTCGGTGTCTTATTATTGCTGAATAATACTCCATTGTATGGACACGCCATAGTTTATTCATCCGTTCACCCAGTCAAGGACATCTTGCTTGCTTCCAATATCCCTGGGTTTTCAAATAGTGAAGACTGAAGGCACTTCCATCCCACCGTCCCCCTAAATGAATTCCAGATATTCCAGGGGCTTCTTTCTTGACTTATGTGGCCCTGTGATCCCAACTGTGGAGCCTCCACCTCAGCCTTGTCAGATCGGTTGGGTTACTACACCCAGCCTTTGGCCACGAGCTTGGGGGTGGGGCTGGGAGGTGATGTTGCTCATGACACCTCCCTCCCATCACTGCCACCTCCATGACAAGACCCTCCTTGCCATGGGTGAGCCACACTGCCCTGGAGCCTGCCGGTGACACCCGTTGTCTTCTCAGTCCTGGTGAGCAGCTTTCACAGCACGGATTTTTAGATGCCAATTAACAAAGTTCCCCTCACTCTCTCCCACTTAGGTACTTAAGATTCGGGAATTGGCAGGGATGAAGCACTCTGCATTTATAAATATTCTACTTCTTTTGGGGATTTCAATGACTATTATGATTGTCCTCTCTTTCATTTATAAATTACTGCTGAGGAAGGCACATTCTCAACAAATACTCATTGCTCTTAAGAGATAATGATCTTCACTGAGCGCCACGGCCTTCCCTACCCAGGAGCCAATTTACTGCACTTGAAATTCAGTGTTCAGAGGAATATTGTGAAAGTGCCAGAGAGATAACGCAGCTGGAAGAGGGCTGGCGTCTGGGCGGCAGCTCCGATTCACATGGTCAAGAAGCTTCCGGTCCAGATTGAACCAAGGAAAGAACCACCTTCCCTGTTGACCCTATTCAAGGACCGAAGACTGAGCGCTTTCAATGCGTGATCTCACTTTAGTCTCCCGCCCATTTTCTGAGTTAGGGTCCATTATTATCTCCATTTACTCAGGAAGAAACGAAACTTATAAAAGAAGCAGTGGCTCTCCCTGGGGAGTTAAAGATGGCAGCAGATTCTTTGCTGCTCTTCCCATGGAGAAGTGAGGCTGGCTCCCCGCCCCTGAATCCGGGCTGGCCTTCATGGCCTGCTTGGCCAAAGGTGACAGAACTGACTTTTGGGTCCTCTGAGACTAGGACATGAGAAGCCTTGCAGCTCCCACAGGGGCTTCCTGGAACGCCCTCTGGGACCCAGAGCCACCATGTAAGAAGTCTAACCGCCCTGAGGCCACCACGCTGGAGAGGCCGCGTGCAGGGCCCCTCCCAGCTGTCCTTGCCACAGTGCCCACCTTGTGAGCAAAGCTCTCCAGGACCCTGCAGACCAGTCCATCCACCAGCCGAGTACCACGGAGTGACCTCCATTGACATAACATGGAACAGAAGAATCATCCAACTGAGTCCAACTCCTGACCCATGAGACTGTGAGATACAATCAGAGGTGGGTGTTTATGACACTAAGTGATGGGGTGATTTGTTACCCAGCAGCAGATAACCACCTGCAACACCGCAAGGCTTAGGAGGTAGAGTGCACTCAGACCCACACCACTCGTCAAGCCTGCTCACTTAGCTACTCTTGGTTATGTCACGAGAAGGAAACCTATTCTCACCTCCACGGTGCCCTTGATGCTGCTGAGCTCGCAGGCCGTCCCGGGCAGCCATTGGTGCTGTGGGCGTGGCAGGAGGTGCCCACAGGGAACAGACAGTCCAAGGCAGCTGACTTGCCAACGTCTGGTCGATTTAGCCATAAACACAGAACTTGGACCCTGGAAACCCCAGCCACGTCCCGAACCAGGTTTGCTTCTTTCCCGGAGCTGCAAGGATGTGACCCTCCCCAGGAGGCCCCAGCTCAGCCCCAGCCCCTTCCACGCCCACTTTCACACAGGGAATGTGCTGTTCTGCTCACGCTCTTGTTTGCAGGAGATGAGCAAGACAGGAGTTGTGTCTCTCAACTCAGGTTTTCTCCAACCCCAGAAGGAGGCGGGGCAAGGGGGGAGGGGAAAAGACAGAAAAAAAAAGAGTGAAACAGTGTATTTCACGAGACTAAATACAGGTTACGTGTCCTTCCTTGAGACCTATGTTTTCCTGAAGACTGAGCAGAGGGCAGGGTCCTAGGAGAGGTGGGTCGGCTGTGTGGGTTGGAGTTAGTCTGGTGTGACTGAGTGAAGAGAACAGGGGAACGTATGTGCCCATTATTGCTCCCCGTATAGACAGAGCACCCCAAGAGGAAAATATGTTGGGGAAAATGGGTGTAAATTGTCTCTAAAATGGTAAATGTGGGAACCAAGCCAGGGATGAGCTTCTGTCCTTCTAAAACTCCCTGGTTCCCAGACAGGAGCCCCTGCCAAGAGGCAACTGGGTGGGAGGGTGGCCTCTGAGAGTCCAGTTGCACACGGAGGACCCACAAAGCAAGGGCGAGGAGCGGGAACACACGCTGAGGAAGAACAAATTTTCCACACCTCGTTCGGTGGAGGAGGTTTATCTCACGGGCAGCAGGCAGGGGCTCTGCCTGCCTGGCAGAGCAGAGGCTGGCCCTGCTCTGCAAGCTCGTCCTGCAAGTGACCTTTGGGATGGGCAGTGTGCTACGTGCACACTGACCCTGAACAGCTGAGACGCTGCAGAGACCAGGCCGGGATAATCGGTGGCCCCAGGTGGGCTCTGCACTGAGTGTGTCACCCCAGCCTGGTCACATCCCTAACGTGCCACAAGCGGTAGGAGAGCCAGAGGGGGTCATGGCTGTATTGGGACGCACCGTTGTCCCAGGAGGGGAGGGAAAGTGCAGCGGCTACTTTAGAGTGGACAGTGAAGGAGGGCTGTCTACGTTAGAGTGGACACCTTGGGGCCCCACGGTGCGTTGTCTAGACCCACCTGGGATCTCAGGTGCAGCTGGGGTGGGCTGTTCCCATGCAAGCCGGCTGCTGCCCACCTCAAGCTTGGCAGTGCCTTCCTGTGCCTCCAGGGAGCCTCAGCCCTACACAGGCTGAACCCACAGTGTGTGTGAGGAGGTCGAGGGGTGCAGATCTCTCCCTGGGACCAACCTGCAGCCAGCGGTGGGTGGGAGTTGGTGGATATGTACCCCCGGCTCCTATCCTTTGTAAAAGCAGTCTCTGAGTTATCAGAGTGCAAAGTGGTCCGACTGTATGCGGGAAACGTATCCTTTAACGGGGAACAGGGAATGGCCCCTTCCTGAGCAGGCTACATGGTCTGAGAGGCCCCACGAGTGGGCGCTGCAGGTGCCCAGGCAGTAACCAGTGCAACAGTGGACCCTCCACCTTCCCATCTCCCTCCTCCTGAGAGCGTGTTTGTGTTTTCAATGAATGCAAATTCATTCATTACTTATTTTTTATTGTGGTAAAAACAGTTAACATGAGCTCTGCCCTCTTAAATTTTTAAGTGCATAATATAGTATTGTTAGCTCTGGGCACCAGGTTGTACAGCAGATCCATAGAATTAATTCAAACTTTATACCTGCTTAACAATAACTCCCCATTGCCCGCCTCCCCCAGGGAACCGGGGAGGCGGTTTTGGAAACCACCATTCTAGTCTCTGTTTCTATGTGTTTTAACTATTTTATATCCTCATATAAATGGAATCATGATGTATTTGTCCTTCTGTGATCAGCTTATTTCACTTAGCGTAATATCCTCCAGATTCATGTGTGTTGTTGCAGATGGCAGGATGTCCTTCCTTTTTATTTATTTATTTTTTTTTTTGTGAGAAAGATCAGCCCTGAGCTAACATCCATGCCAATCCTCCTCTTTTTGCTGAGGAAGACCGGCTCTGAGCTAACATCTATTGCCAATCCTCCTCCTTTTTTTCCCCAAAGCCCCAGTAGATAGTTGTATGTCATAGTTGCACATCCTTCTAGCTGCTGTGTGTGGGACGAGGCCTCAGCATGGCCAGAGAAGCGGTGCGTCGGTGTGCTCCCGGGATCCGAACCCGGGCTGCCAGTAGCGGAGCGTGTGCACTTAACCACTAAGCCATGGGGCCGGCCCCCTTCCTTCCTTTTTAAGGCTGAATAATATTCTATTGTTTGTATATACCACATTTTCTTTATCGGTTCATCCACTGACAGACATTTAAGTTGTTTCCACCTCTTGGCTATTGTGAATAATGCTGCAATGAATATGGTAGTGCATGCACATTCTTCTCAAGTGCACAAGGAATGTTCTCCAAGATAGACCACATATTAGGTCACAAAACAAGTCTTAACAAATTTAAGACTGAGGTCATGTCAAGTATCTTTTCTGATCATAAGTGAATGAAACTAGAAATAAAATAGAATAAGGAATACTGCAAAATACACAAATATGTGGAAATTAAACAACACACTCTTGAACAACCAAGGGGTCAAAGAAGAAATCAAAAGCAATTTTAGAAAACGTCTTGAGAAAAATGAAAACAACACAACATAACAAAATTTATGGGAGGAAGAAAACGCAGTCCTAAGAGGGAAGTTTATAATGAAAAAAAAAGAAAGAAGAAAGATCACATTAAAAAACATTAAAAAAGAAGAAAGATCACAAATAAACAACCTGACATTACACTTCCAGGAACTAGAAAAAGAACAAACTAAGCCCAAAGTTAGCAGATGGAAGGAAATAGTAAAGATTAGAGCAGAAATAGATGAAATAGAGAATTGAAAAAATCAATGAAACTAAGAGTTGTTTTTTTGGAAAGATAAACAAAATTGACAAAACTTTAGCTAGACCAACTAAGAAAAGCTAAGAAAAAAAGAGAAAAGTCTCAAATAAATAAAATCAGAAATGAAAGAGTAGACACTACAACTGATTCCACAGAAATACAATGGATCATAAGGGATGACTGTGAACAACTGTACATCAACAAATTGGACAACCTAGAAGAAATGGGTGAATTCCTAGAAACAAACAACCTGTGAAGACTGAATCAGGAAGAAATAGAAAATTTGAACAGACCAATAATGACTTAGGAGATTGAATCTGTAATCAAAAACCTCTCAACAAAGAAAAACCCAGGACCAGATGACATCACTGGTGAATTCTACCAAGCATTTAAGGAAGAATCAACACCAATCCTTCTCAAACCAAAAAATTGAAGAGGACAGAACACTTTCAAGTTCATTTTTTGAGGCCATCATTACCCCGATACCAAAGCCAGAAAAAGAAACTACAAGAGAATTCTCTTCTTGTAACTTGAGGCAATATCCCTGATGAGCAGAGATGCAAAAATCCTCAACAAAAATACTAGCAAACTGAATATAACAGCACATTGAAAGGACCACACACATGACCAAGCAGGATTTATCTCTGGGATGCAAGGATGGTCCAACACAGGAGCATCAATCAATGTGATGCCCCACATTAACAGAACAAAGGATAAAAATCACATGATTATCTCAATAGATGTGAAAAAAGCGTGTGACAAAATTCAAGACCCTTTCGTAATAAAAACTCTCAACAAACTAGGAATAGAAAGAAACTACCTCAACATGATAAAGGCCATATATGACGAGCCCACGCACCATACCCAGCAGTGAAAAACTGAAAGCTTTCCTTCTAAGACTGGGAACAAGACGAGGGTATCTGCTCTCACCAGTTCTATTCAGCGTCGCAGTGGAAGTCCTGGCCAGAGCAAGTGGGCAAGAAAAACAGATGAAAGGCATCCAAATTGGAAAGGAAAATTATCTGTGTTAGCAGATGATATGATCTTATATGCAGAAAACCCTAAAGACTCCACAAAAAACCCTGTTAGAATTAATAATTCAGTGAAGTTGCAGGATAAAAAATCGACATACAAAAGTCAGTTGAGGGCATCTTTAAATAAACAGTCTGCACCCCAGTCCTGTCTCAGGCTCTACTTTCAGGGAATTCAGCTGAGTCAGAGGACCTGAGACATGGTCTGTATGGGTTTTCAGGGGGGCTCTCTTCCTGGAAGCTCCCCTGCGTCACAGACACTGGCCCCGTGTCTTGCACAACCACAGCAACAGACTCTGCAAAACCCCACATGCTGGCTGCCCTGAGAGTCACTAAAAGTCCAGCATTCGGGCAGAGGGTGGACAGAAAGTTTTAGCCACATTTACAGAAGAGGAAAAATCGAGGTCTGCTTTTCAAACCACGCCACTGACATGAGGCTTTTTATCTTCCAGTGTCGTCTGAATCAAGGAAAGCTTCCATGCAAAGGAAGACACGGGCCTCCAGCCCAGCCAGCGTTTTTCACTGTAATCAGAAACCTGAGCATTTTCTGAGCATTGGCAGTTTTCCTGAGGTCTAGAACAAAGTCAGGACTTGGGCCACTCATGTTACAAAATTCAGTAGCAGCCCTGCTACCTCCAGGGGCATGTGTTTGCATAGCCTCCTACATAATTGTGTGTGTTCATTTACATAGATTTTCTTGTTGTGTTCAAAATGCTATTGACTCCAGCTATGTAAAATAAGGAAAATTAGTAGTTTAATGGAAGTCAAGTGTATTCGGCCACATTATTCAGGGGCATTGGGAGAGGGGAGCCAGGGGCAGCCGGTGGGGCAAAGGGCTCAGTCGTCTGTCCTGTTGTCCTCTGAATCTGAGGCAGGAGTCGGGAGGGCTGGGAGTAAAGACTGTGTAGAGACTGGAGGAGTATCTGGCTGCCTCTTTGCGGGGTGGGGGTGGGGAGGTTGCTGAAAATGCTGGGAGGAAGAGGTGACACACAGTTGCTAAGAAAAGTCCATGGAGAAAAACTGCGTTTCCCTTTTCATTTTAAAATGATAGCTTCCTTCCATATAATCAGATCCCTTTGCACTCTGACAGCCTGAGAGATTGGCTTACAAAGGATGGCACTTGAAGGAATCCAAAAACTACTATAGTTGCAGGGAAAGTGAAGCGATTGCAGGAAGGGTTGAGGAGACTATGATTCTTGGGATTTGGTTCTACGGTGTGTTATCAGGGTATTGTTTTTCAGTCGAAAGAGAGTGAGTCCCAACTCATACTGGCTTATGTTTAAAAAAAATAGAATATGTTTGCTCAGGTAACCCAAAAGCTGACATACATTGGCTTCAGGCATGGCTGGATCCAGGTCCTGGATAGATTTCTCCCGACTGGACTTTGTCCCCTTCTGTATTGCACATATTAGCTTCATTCTGAATGAGGCTTCCTCCTTCAAGCAGCAAGGTGGCCACTAGCATCTCGACGTCCACACCCTGCCTTCTCAGTAACCCCAGCAGCAGGAGAACTGCCCTTACTCAGTCATCTCAGCAAAAGTCCTGGAATGAGCCTCACTGGACCAACCTGGGCATCGTGGGCCTCTGAGCTAGTCACCCTGCCAGGATGGTTCTTTGCTGATCGGCCAGGTCTGGGTGACCATACTGGAGACAGAGGAGGGGTCAATCAACCCGAACCTCACTGAGGAGGGGCTGGAATCCCCCGGTGAAGATTGAGGGTCTGTTCCCAGAAGAGGGGGGATGGATGCTGGGAAGGTAGAAACCACAGAGATCCGTGAAACGGTCATGCTGAGCATGGCTCTCCAGCCTGCGCCTGGGTCCTCCTTCCTCGCCCAGGGCACTCCTTACCTTGACGGTGTGTCTTCTGTGAGTGTGAATGCGCGTGAACCTGTAGGAGGGATGACCGGAAATGGGGCTCTTGTCAAAAGGTCCGTATATTTGTAACATTCCTAGGTGTCCATTTTGCTTTTTTTTTTTTCAACTTTTTTGGTGAGGAAGATTGGCCCTGAGCTAACATCCATGCCCATCTTCCTCTAATTTGTACATGGGAATGCCACCACAGCATGGCTTGATGAGCGATGTGTAGGTCTGCACCCAGGATCTGAACCTGCCAATGCCAGGCCGCAGGAGTGGAGTGGGCAAACAACCTCTACACCACCTGGCTGGCCTCCATTTTGCTTTTTCTCTGATGCAGCCCTAAAAGAAAACCAAAAATAAAAGGTCTGCTCTAAGCAAGCAGCTTGTGTCTCTGTCGGGACCCACTTGAATTATTCAGACTGGCTGCACCCAGGACCCTTCTGGGGACTCCAGTGACCTGGGGGCAGCATGGGAGGGATGCACCTCAGCCCCTGTGCTCTGGCCCCCCGGGGCAGCCCTGCCCCGTGTACTGACCTCATGCAGAGTGAAGTGCTCTGCTCGGGTCGCTGAGCAGAAGCCCGCCTGAGCCGGTGCACACGAAGAGACTCTCCTAAATCGATAGGAGAACGACGGCGGCAACACTTCCCCTTCACAGGTGCAGCTCCACCAGAGCCGGGGCCAGCAGGAAGACTGAAACTAAACGGAATCCCAGGGGTGACAGTGGCGGGGCCGAGGGTGGTGAGGTTGCCTTTGTGACATAAATTCACCTGCATTACAAAAAATATCACCCGAATCTAAAGGACCTGGCACGGGTCCAGGAGAGGAGCAGACACCGGCCTCATGTTTACCCAGCATGCTCCAGTAAACTTCCAATCTAGTTACAGGTATGCATGACGAACCGCCTCGAATGTGTGAGTTATTGGTTCTGCTATAAATGAAATTAATAACATGGGGTAGACGAGGTGCGGTAATAACACCTCACTGCAGCTGGAGAAGCTCAGAGACCAGAGATCGGTTTTCTGGTGAGGGAGGCTTCTGACAACTGCTGTGCGTGGTGCTGACCCAGACACCGCGGGTTAGCCAAGCAGGAGAAGGAGCCGTCCTGCGCAGTTGATGAGCTAGTAAATAAATCCGGGGGGAGGGAAGATTGTGAAACAAAATCACATCCATCCATTGCAGTGCTTCTGAGGGTCCTCCATGCCCAGTCTTCTCACCGAGGAGGCTGTCGCAAAACCAGGAGCTTGCCCTTTATTGACAAAAGAGAAAACAGAGGGGCTGGCCCCGTGGCTTAGCGGTTAAGTGCGCACGCTCCGCTGCTGGTGGCCCAGGTTCGGATCCGGGCGCCCACCGACGCACCGCTTCTCTGGCCACGCTGAGGCCTCGTCCCACATACAGCAGCTAGAAGGATGTGCAACTATGACATACAACTATCTACTGGGGCTTTGGGGGAATAAAAAAAGGAGGAGGACTGGCAATAGATGTTAGCTCAGAGCCTTCCTCAGCAAAAAGAGGAAGATTAGCACGGATGTTAGCTCAGGGCTGATCTTCCTCACAAAAAAAAAAAGAAAAAGAGAGAGAGAGAGAGAAAACCGAGACAAGGTATCATCAAGCACATCTCTCCATTTGTTAGAGGTGGTAATGGGACAGCCTGGTGATCCTCACTCTCGAGTGAAAGCCACAAAGCCACCGCCTGAGCTCCTGGCAGCAGTTAGGAAGAGTGCTCTGACGGTGGTCCACAGCTGGCGAGCTTCCCGAGCTTCGGGACCCTCTTCAGTCTCGTCCATCCTTGCAGGCCTGTTTCCCAGACAGCGCCCTGGTTGGTACTTGCTCCATGACTGAAACAAGGGCGCACTGTCGTCTGTCTGGTCCCTGGCAGCACACGGATCCTTCCCTGGACACTTTGTAAATAATCGTCCCCAAACTCAGGGAGGTGGGTGTTATTATCACTGTCACTGCCCCTTACAGATGAGGCCAATGACGCTCAGAGACATGGGCAAGTCTCTCCGGGGAGCTCGTGGCAGACGGGCTCCCGCCCGCCCGGCGCTCTTTGCTTACCACGCACAGAAGATTTGCAGGAAATTCTTTACAGGGAGTAGAGTGGGGATTGGCGAAGGTGATGTTTGTTTTCCCGAAACGTGCAAACACACACACTGTTCTGTGTTCTCTACAGGCATTTTTTTCCCCATTCATCAAAATATGAAACCTGAATAATTCACCCCAAACTCATATCCAATAATGTGAAGGCTCACGGAGATTGACGGGGGTGGAAAGGGAGTAACAGGTCTGCTGGCCTCTGGGCTTCCCATCGCTCTGGGCAAACACAAATTAGGAAGAACAGAAACCACAAGGGAGGGCCAGGCTCCGCTCCTAGAGCGTTCCCTTTTCCATGTATTTGTCAGAGGCCAGAAGCTTTATAATTATTGAAATAAAGCAGTGGTTTGAAATGATGTCAAGCAGCTGGCAGCATAATGACTCAGCGGCCCCACGTGCTGTCAAACAATTGAGCTGTGGGGGCCACACCCAGCAGGGCCTTTGTTGTGGCAGCTACTGGATGCTGATCTCTGTCAGACATGCTAACGGGCAGCATCTAATTGGGAATGATGTGCCTTTTATGAGCATTCAAAGATCCTCGGACAGGGTAGAATTGGGCCCAACCTTCAGCTTCCTCTGTCTTTGGAACTCAGTGATCTATTCACCTGGTGACAAAGTTGCTGAGGGCCAGTCAGAGTGAACGGCCCTGGTGGGGCCTGGATGTGGCCTGGGTTGACTTGGATTTGGCTCCAGTCGGCCTGGTTGATCTCTGTTGACCTGCCTTGGCCTGGGTTTGGCCTGAGTTGACCTGGGCTGACCTGAGTCTGGCTGCTCACCCCAGGCCCAGCCTCCCTTGAGGAGGCCTCTTGGCAGATGAGCCTTTCTCCTTGGAAGGGTCGCCTTGAGCTACACACGCTTCTTTGAACACACCTGGAAAAGCTTCTGGGGTGGGCATGGGGGATGTCAGGGCCTCCAGGAGGGCGATTGGGATGAATATGAATCTGAGGGCCATGAGTGCAAGACTAAGAGTCAGGAGCGGGACAGCAGAGGCACAGGAGGTGCTCGGGGTGCAGATGTGAGGCAGCCCTCTTCTAGGGGTGTGTACGTGCAGGGACGGCCCCTGCGAGGGCCTGCCTCCTTAGGTGCCTGGCTTGCTCCACTCTAGTCCCTGGCCTGCTGACAGCTCCTCAGAACTAGCGAGGAATGAGAACATCTCCCACACGGGCCAGTCGGACGTGCAGCTCCCCTCCCCTCCCCACACTGTGAATCTTGAAGGTTCACGTTGCCCTCCGATGGGGTGAGCAGGAGGCTCTATGTGCAGGGCAGAAACCAAGCTCTAACCCCGCTCACCAGAGATCCCTGTGCTCACTGCTCGCTGGGTAATTCGTGCCCACAGAACCGGTTCCTCTCAGCATCAGAGGGGTGACTTTCCATCTAGACTTGGTGCACTCAGACTGGACGGGGCCAGTCCCTGTTCCTGCACTTGTGACACTGAGGGCCTCAAGGCAAGTGTTGTCCACAGGGGTGGAGGGAAGTAGATGACATTCTGGAGTCTTCCAGAGAGCCTAAGGCAAGGGTTCAATTCCCTGCTCCTTGGCTTACTGGCTGTGTGACCTTGAGCAAGTGAGTGAACCTCTCTGAGCTCACCACCTGTTCTGTAAAGAAATAATGATGACTCCCTCGCGGGCAGACGGTGAGGAATGGAGAGTTTGTACACGTAAGGCAGAGGTGAGTTCACCCCCCAGGACATTGGGCAATATGTGGGGACATTTCTTTGTCACAAGTGGGCAGGGGTGGGGGTGGGGAGCGAGGGTGCCACCGGTATCTCGTGGTAGAGGTCAAGGATGCTGCTAAACATCCTACAGTTCGCGGGCCGGGCCGGCCCCACTACAGAGACTCATTTGGCCCCAAATGCCAGCAGTGGCCAGGCTGGGAAACTCTGGTGCACCGCTCCTGCATTCGCGGTGTCGCCCACCCTGGGCAGTAGAGACTAGAGTTGGAATAACTTCCTGACCTCCAGCTAAAAGCCAGCGGTGCTGGGATACTGCCCAGCCAGGGGGAGCAGTGTTCCTTCACAACCACAGAAACGTTTTGCTCCTCTCCAGGCATTTGCCAGTGGGAAGTACATCCTTCCTAAGAGCATCTTCCCTTAGTCAACGGGCGTTGGCTGTGCCTACGACGTGCCGGCCACGTAGGGAGACAGCGGACGAGACCAGGGCCCGGCTCCCCTCGAGCCGGATAGACAGACTGACACGGGCGGATAGACAGCCGTGCAGGATAGACAGACTGACACGGGCGGATAGACCAGAGGATTTCCACGGGGACGCGTGCTGAGAGGACAGAGGACGGAACTCCTGGAGGTGGGGGCCAACGCCCTCTGGGGGATCCGGGAGGCCCCTGAGGAGGCGGCTCCGGAGCCTCTCGGGCGGAGGGAGCGGCCAGGCCGAAGCTCGGGCGGGCCTGCGCGGCCTGGGGAGGAGACAGGGGCCTCAGCTGAGTGGTCCGCCGTGGACGTGTGACCCGCAGGGGCGCTCCCATTGGCTAGGAGCAGCCAATCACCGTCTCCCTTCAGGGTCTGGGATTGAGGCCAGGGGGCCAGGGGCTGGGAAACCCGCCCACACGTGGTGGCGTGGGGCAGTGAGTCCCGTCCTGTCTGGACCAGGGGCGAGCCAAGACGGAAGCGGATGTGACCCAGCGCGAGGGCAGGAGCTTGGTGCTCATGAGAAACAACACGACTTTGCCGTAAAAAAAGCCCGTGTGATGGTCAAGCCAGACGCCGAGGAAAAGACAGTGCTCCAGCCCCTCGTTAGAAGGGTGATGGCCACTGTCAGCCGGACGCTCCAGCCAACCGCTGCCGGGTCGGCCAGGGCACCTCATACCTGGACGACCAGCTCTGAAGCTGCTGGAGGGCAACGCTGGGTCCCTGACCCCACCCGCACCCCAGAGGACAGCCCTGGGTGTCCAGGGTTCTCTCCAAACCTTCAGGCTCTCACCACACGCCCTGCAAAAGCATCTTTCATGGAAAAATCCGTGTAAATTGACTCTGAATACAATAAATATCGTGGGATCCCATGTCCGGTGCTTCATCTCTAACTTCAGGACAGCACGGCTCTACTACTTTTTCTTAAATGTGTGATCAGTATTTCCCCGGACGGGGCATGTGTGTGTGTACGTGTGTAGATACGTGGATGGATAAGATAGAATAGACAGATAGACAGATAGAGATAGATAGACAGACAACCTAGATCAATGTGACTTTTGTTTCACCAGTTCGCATATGCAAATATTGGGTTGAACCACTGGACCATTTCATCATTTCATACGGGTCTGTTAAACTTATCAGTACAGACACATAAGCATTCTTTAATTCTCTTTATAAATTCTGTTTCTTATAAATCCATAGTTTGCTACTGTCCACGAATTCCAACATAGCTTTCAGATCCACAGAGCGCTCTAGGGACAAAGTGAAGAGCTGACTTGAGAAAACCCCTTTTATCCCCAATCTCCAGTACTCGCCAGAAGCCCTCGCAGCAGGGTGCGCCGGTGTCTCTCAGCCACTAAGTGGCGCTGTCTGCAGCTCGGCGTCCAGGCCGGCGGGTTTGGCGGGGCAGCCACGCCTGGCAGGGGGATTAGAGGGTCCGGCACTATAACTGGACCAGCAGTGACTGACACGGTCCCTCCCCAGGCCAGGCCAGCCAGGAGGAAGAAGGAGGAATGCTCTCCCACAGGAAGTGAAGACACTGAGATGTGCAGGGCGGCGGGCTGCAGGGAAACTGAAAAGGGGAAGGATTTACCTGCAAGAGCCGTGAAGGGCAATGAAGTATTGAGGTTATGTGGCGTTCATAAAAGGCCTTTGGTTTTATCTCCAGGAAGTAAGGAGAAAATAGACTAGTACACATTTCAAAAAGCTGAGACGTGGGCAGGACACCTCTTTCCTTTCGTATTGTAGAAGATGCCACCGTTCCCAGCGGGGCCGAGACTGCAGAGGGCTGACCTCAGGTCAGAGGGCCCAGGTCCATTGCCTCACTCCGGTCCTCTTTATATGTAGTGTCCGTTCCATCAGCTGAGCCCCTGCCTGTGAACTGCATGGAGCACAGCGAGGTCTGTATCTCTCGGGGTCCAACCCAGTGCGGAGCATCCAGGGGCTCACGACGCTCACTGAGCAAGTGGAGGAGTGCGGGAGGCGTCCGGGTATCATTAGCCCCACTGACAAGTGGGATGACTCTACCCTGGAAATCTGTACCTGTTAAAAACTCTGCAATAAGCCCACTGTCTACATGACCATGACTCACAGCCCTGCTATCATCATGCTAAATTTTGCATTTTGTGGCACGTGGCCCCTTCTGTTTCTCACTCCAGTTATGGCTTGCGCATGTCGAGTACTCGCAAGGGGCAAGTGCGTCTCCCTGCAATACCTCGTTTTACCCTTCAACCATCCCCTGGCATGGGTACGCTAGTGGCCTCCACTTGGCAGGAGTAGCTTGGTGGTGCAGGGAGTAAAAGTGGGAAGTGTGGACTCAGGCAGCCTGACCCCAGAGTGTGTTGGTTTTCTGTGGCTGCTGTAACAAATTACCACAAACTTAGTGGCTTGAACAATACAAATGTCTCATCTCACAGTTCTGGAGGTCAGAAGGGCTAAGGGCAAGGCATCTGGCTCCTTCTGGAGCCTCCAGGGGAGAATCCATCTCCCAGCCTTTTCTGGCTTCTAGAGGGCCTGCATTCCTTGGCTCATGGCCCCTTCCTCCATCTTCAAAACCAGCAACAGTGGGCCAAGCCTTCCTCATCCGTCTCGCTGACACTCCTTCCATCTTTGCATCACCCTCTCTGACCACAGCTGGGAAGGCTCTCTGCTTTTAAGGACTCACGTGATTACAGTGGGCTTACCAGATAATCCAGGATAATCTCCCATCTCAAGGTTCATGACCTTAATCACATCTGCAGAGTCCCCTTTTCCAGGTACGGTGGCATACTCACAGGTTTGGGGCATTAGGAGGCGGATATGTTGGGGGGCATTATTCTGCCAACCACAAGAGCCCAGAGCTGCCCTGAGCTGTCTGTACAACTGACAGCCGTCATTTCCAATGGCAAGTCCACTCTCATTTCATTTTTCATAACCCACCTCTCCACCCCCCCCCCATTGCTTTTGACTGTTTTCCAATTTCTGGCTATAAAAATTGTTGCCTCCATTCTAAATGCTCCCCAAACACTGTATACATTTTTCACATCCTGCATAGACAATATCCTGAAGCCAGCCACCCATTCAAAATCGCTTGCTGTAGCTCTATTGTTTGGGTGGGCAGCTATCCTCTGCCATAAATTGAAATCCAGAGCGATGAGGTGATTGGGGCTTCTCAGGGCCAGTTCTGAAAAAGACACCCAAGGGACCACTGACGTGCTCATTTATCTGACCCAGATAATAGGGTAAGTGTGACAGAGCTGGTTAGCGTGGCTGCTTTAAGCAGGAATTTAGTCAGAATATTAACTCCCTTTAAGGCAATTTCTGCTTGATCTGATTTAATTTGCTCTGAGTGTGTGTGAGATGGATTTTTAAACTGAAATTGATGCGCTGATCTTGAGCCTGTTCTGAGGAGTAAACAGTGTGAGTCCGTGAGTGGCGGGCAGAGGGGACAACAGTGATGCAAAAATAAACCCACTGCAGCTGAGACCTGATGTTTTCCTTTGAAGGTGGAGACTGAAAAGAGAAATCGTTTGAAATGCTGCTGCAGGGGAGAGGAGGGCAGAAGTCGTGGGCAGGACAGAGGTTGGGCCGGATTCTGATTGCAGGCGGTCCAGCCAAAATGTGTCCGTGGCCAGACAACAGGTGTGTGAGTGAGGAGAACTGGAATCCAGGCCAGCCAGACTCACCGCTCCTCACCCCTGCAAGTCCTCACTGGGCAGAGGGCACACGAGTCCCCTGCGTCCCACCCTGACCTTGGCTGTAACTTCTGAAATTAGACAGGGTCACCCACCGACTTCAAGAGACAAAGGAGCCAAGGTAGGGGTGGCCGTTGTCCTGGCCGCAGCCCTGGGAGAACGGACAGGATGCTCCGTGATGCATCCGTCCTCCTGTGGCCAACTCCGGGCTCCCGCTGTCTCGCACAGGGCTCGGCGCACGGCACACACTCTGTAAATAATAATGAAACGAACGGGATTTGCATTTTACTTGTGAATGAGAGAATCATCTTGGGACTTCAGGCAGGGACATCCTGGAGCTTTCCTTTCCTTCTCTCCTTCACTCCTGGCTCTTCTGCATGAGGAAGGGCAGCAGGAACAGCAGCAGCCACAGCGATGACCCAGGTGCTTGACTCTGTGCCGTTCTCCGGGCTCAGTCCCTCCAGGTATTGAATGTTCGATCACACTACAGTCCTGGGAAGTATTTTTGTCTCGTTTAAAGGTGAGGAAAACGAGGCTCAGAGGGGTTAAGTGACTTGTCTCAGGATGCACAGCTCATAAGTTGGAAAGCCGGGCTGGACCCAAGGCTGAGAGGCAATCTCACCTCTGGACTATACGCTGTTGTGCTCGCCTTGTATGCAAATTCTGCATTTTAGACCAGCGCCATCCAACTGAAACGTGGTAAGAGTCACATGTGCAATTTAAAATTTTCTAGCAGACACATTAAAAAAATCAGGTGAAATTGACTTTAATAGTATATTTTATTTAACCCAATATATGCAAAATATTATCATTTTAACATGTAATCAACATAAATATTACCAAGCAGGCATTTTATGTGCTTTTTCTCACATGAAGTCTTTGAAACCTGGTGTGTGTTTTCCACTCACAGCCCAGCTCAGTTGGGACCAGCTGCGTTTCAAGAGCTCACCAGCCACATGTGGCCCCGGGTCTCCATGCAGGACAGGGCAGAGACATTTTCCTGATCTGCACAGGTGCTCGGAGCAGGCCACCTGGAGATGCATCTCTGCCATTTTCCCATGGCATGAAATGAGTTAATCCACGGAAGAGCTTTGAAGAGTATCTGGCACCCGGGGTGTAGTACGCAATCGCTTGTTGCTGTCATTATTGTCATGGTTACGGAAATATCCGTGAGGCCACTAGCCTCAGACACAGGCCCTGAGCCCTCTGAGCCCCGGTGGAGGCACTTCTGTCTGCAGAGAATGTCTTCCTCTGTGCCTGACCGGCATCCGCAGCCCTTTCTCCTGGCACCGCACCGCGTTTTCCTTTGGGAAACTAGCCTTCGCCCTCTCCCAGTCTACGAGGTGAGGTTGATGGGGCTGAGGCCCCCTGGTTCCGGGAAAGCACACAGCCCAGGCTGGCCCACTGACCACAAGGGAACTGTTAGTGGCCTTCAGGGCTACGGGAACGAGGGAAACACGGAGCCCTGCCTCTGCACGTGGTCATGTAAAATGTGCTTGCTGTTTGCCTACCTCCCGCTTTGGGAAAATGAGCGTCACGACGCACAACTTCCGCAAGATGCTCCTTTGAAGAAAAGATGGGTGAGGAATATTCCACTGTATGGACATACCACATTTTGTTCATCCATGCAAGGAATGAAGCAGCGATACACATGACAAGGTGGATGTGCCTGAAAAACACTCAGAGTGAAAGAGCCAGACACAAGAGGCCACGTGTGTGATTCCGTTGACACGGAATGTCCAGAACAGGCAAATCCACAGAAACAGACAGCAGACTGGGAGCTGCGGGGGCTAGGGGTTGAGGGATGAGGACTGACTGCTTACTGGGTTCAATGTTTCTTTTCAGGGTGATGAACAGTTTCTGGAACTAGATAGAAGTGATGGTGCACAGCCTCATGCTGTACTTAATGCCACTGGATTGTATTCTTTACAATGATTAAAATGGTAAATTAAAAAAAAAATGGTGGGGAGGAAGGCTTTGTGATTATAGAAAAAATACTTTGGAAAAAAGTGCTTTATCTCTTTCTTCCATTCAAAGAGATTATATAATACTTATTTTAACCCACAGACTTTTGGCTAATACCTATTATTTTCCCCCCATAACATGCACATATTGATAGCATGAGAAGATGGCTGTCGGGGTTATTTGGGGGCCCAGCGGCCACTCCCTTCCTCTGGCTTCCTCCTGGGGAGCTAGCCTGGCCCTTTGGTGTGGAGCCACAGCAGGAAGTGGATCAACACCTTCCTCCCATTCAGGAAGCCGGAGGGACAAGCTGCCTCCTCTCTCCACCCCGGGCCATGAGAGCGCCTGGCTACGTCCTCAGCATAGTCAACCTGCTCTCTAGGAATTCTGACCTTCGAGCCTGTGGCTCAAGGGCAGCAGAGACGTGGGCACTCATCCACCCCCACCGTGGGCCGTGTCTGTGGGACCATTCCTGTGGCTCTCGGGGTCTTCCTCATCTCAACCTGCTTCTCCAGCTCCCCAGGGAGCTCCCCAGACACCCAGTCGGTGGTATCCAACCTTGCTGCATGTTAAAATCTCCGGGAAGATTAAAAGATATATAGTGATCCCCACAGCCCCACCCCTAGCAAGTATTATCTAACTGGTTCCTGTGATCTGGGCATTGGCATTTTTAAAAAGCTTCCCAGGTGGTTCTAAGATACAGCCAGGGTTGAGGGTCCTGCTCCAAAAAAAATTCCCATTTTTTTCTTTGATGTGGTTGGAATTAGAGTCTCTTGATGTGCAAATCAAGAACCCGACAGATTCAGCAGCGTGGCTAGGAACACACATTGGGAACCGGTGTTGTACCTAACTGTGTGCGGCTGGGGAAAACACTGGCTGGTTGTCGTTTCTTTGTCTTTCCTTGGGGGTGGTGAATGTTGACTTGCTCATGCCCAGGATTCACAGGGAGCGTCTCCCTTCCCTGTGCAGCGGGCGGCCCCAGATCGTCTTCTGGGTCCTCTGGGAGCAGCTGTAACGGGCCTGTGGTGTTTATCCTGTGCCCTTTAACTGGCTTAAGAGCAGCGGCAGCCTTAGCTGAACAAATATTTAAGAGCTGCATACACCACTCGCGCAGGGCTTGCTTAGAGAGATCACATTTCAACAGGACCTCCGATTCCCAGTGATCAATAAAATAACTTCGTAGCAAGTGTGTGGATAAGAATATGGGCTCTTGAGGAGAAAAGACAATATTCTCCTATTGAGTTTGAGGGGGTGAGGATGGCGAATTTCAGCCATCCTGGAGCTGGGGCGGAGACCCTCGAGCTGTCATTTCCCCGAGAAGCCCAATCAGACAGCATCCTAAATGACACCTGTCAAATGTGTGGTCCTTTGGATGAGGATCAAAATGCTGAAACTGGCAAGTAAATCTATAAATCTCATTTTCCTCATTTAAAAATGTCATTCAATGTGGATTATGGTCTGGGTGCTCTGACGCGTCAAGAGATATTTGTGACTGCGAAAGTGAAGTTGAAAAATGTGAGTCTCATCATGCCAAAGTGACAGTGGCTATGAGGCTCGGTCTTCACCAGATTCTGAGAGTAAGACGTGAGGAAAAGTACCCCCGGGGAGGAGACTCTGGATAGAACACCCAGGACTGTCCTCACTCAGCAAGACATCTGTCCATGTGTGGTTCTGTGAGCTCCAAAAAGTTCCAGGGTATTTTTTATCATGAGCTACATTTTTAATTGATGGCTATAATTAGCCCTTGCATTAATTCTCCATGTGCAATAAAAAGGCACCAGGAGTGGGCCACCCCAGGGCACATATTTCAGTTGAGGTACAATGTGTAATGCAAATTGACAAGTACAGTAACCAAAGAAACAGATACAAGACACGCAGACCAAAGGTCTTTTTAAAAAAATGACAGGATGATGGATGAGTGTGCACAGCTTTTCGCGAAAGGATTCTGTGTCTAGATCCTGGAGGGAGGGATGAATCTGTTCACAGAGCTGACCATTCCAAGGCCAATGGCCACCACAGTGTCACGGACACATTTTAAGTTCACAAATGTTTCTTCAATTCTCTGCCATCCAATACAAGAGCCATAGCCAGATGTGGGCATTTAAATTTAAATTAATTAAAATGAACTAAACTTAAACATCCAGTTCCTCAGTCGCACTAGCCCATCACAAGTGCTCTAGCTACATGTCGCCAGAGGCCGCCATATTGGACAGGGCAGATACAGAGCATTTTCAGCATCACAGTTAGAGCAAACCTTCCCAATCATACCCTTTTATCTTCTCTTTGAATCTTGGCACTTTTATCTTCCATGAGTGTAATAAAATGGACAGTTGCCCGTGCAGAGGAGCATTTCTCACACATAAATACCACTGTTGCTTTTTTGTTCTGGAGTGCACACATGTGTATACATAAGACCTGGCCAGAGACTCCCCATGAGCTGCCAACAGCAGTCACTGGGCAGTTAGTGGACTGCACTTCTGTTTGATGCTGAAGCTTGGCTTTAACAGCTGAGAGCCCCTCTCAGCTTTATGTCATTACTAACCCTTCCCAACCATGAGTCTGCCAAAGTGAGCAAGTGGTCTCATGTTCATTCTTCTGTTCCAGAGACTGATTTTTGATGTACATTCAAGATCCTTTTTGGTAAGATCCCTTAACAGGGACAATGCGAGAATAAAACATGTTGAAAGTCGATGTTTCCCATACAGAAGACTGATCTCTCAATTCCCTCTAACTGATGGAAACATATTGGAAATCAGTGGAACTCTGGGCACTGCAGGAGAGTGGGCAGGATTGGGTTTTGGGAGCTAAAACTCAGCGAGGTTCAAATCCTGCCCTTGAGATTCTTACAAGGAGTGGCCCTGAACTTGTATTTAACTAGCTAAGTATCCATTTTCTCAGCTCTGAAGTCAAGCAAATCACTCCTCAAAGTCAAGGCTGGATGAGGAAAGGGGGCTGGTCTATGACCGGGAGGGTTGGCCCCTCCCCCTTAGTTCCCGTGCAAGGGTGGACATTAGCCATTTGTCTGTCAGCCTACTTCTCTTTCCCAAATCTCTCTTTCTCCTCTGATACTGAAACATCTATGTCGAAGCAGCTGAGTTTCACCAAGCCATCGGAGGAGCTGGCTCATGGATAGAGACAGTCTCCGTTGGTGGGGCATTAACTTTCTAAGTGCACCTGTGAAGTGCATGAAGCTATTCCAGATAACAGATGCACTAGTTTTCTACTGATGCTGTAACAAATGACCACAGACCTAGCGGCTTAAGAAGCCTATTTATTATTGTGTAATTCTTTAGGTCGGAATTCTGACATGGGTCTAACTGGGCTAAAATCTGGATGTTGAAAGGGCCGCATTCCTTTCTGGAGGTTCTCAGTGGAGAACAGTTTTCTTTCTCTTTCCAGCTTCCAGAAGCCGCCTGCATTCCTCGGCATGTGGCCCCTTCCTCCATCCTCAAAGCCAGCAATGAAGGGTTGAACCCTCACATTGTATCGCTCAGACCTTGCTTTTGTTGTCACATCTCTTTCCCTGACTCTGATCTCCCTCTTCCACTTCTAAGGGCCCTTGTGATTACACTGGGGCCACCCAGATAATCCAGGACAATCTCCCTATCTTAGGGTCAGCTGATTAGCAACCTTAATTCCGTTTATAATCTTAATTTCTCTTTGCCATGCAACCTAACCTATTCATGAGCTTGGGGAATCAGGACGTGGACATTATTGGGGGACATTATTCTGCTCACCACTACTAAGAATAGAATAATAAAAGGCAAGCAAAAATCTCACTGTTTCACAGTACAGTATTATACCTTTAATTGTGAAATGGACTGTCCTGACTTGGGAAAGGTGGAGCTGTTGAGATGTTCCATTGTGTTTTTCCACACTTTCTTACTACTAAGGAGGAAGGTCGACAAGTAAGCCTCTGGGGGAGACAAGTTCTCTTGTCTTCTTCCCCCAGCAACACGTCAAAATAACGCCTCTCCCGGATTTCAAGTCCTTCAGCTGGGCACAAAGGAGCAAGACCTAAGGTGGGTGGTTGTGGTTTTCTCCCCTTTCTGAGTTAATGACCAGGGAAGACCATGAATTCTCTCCCTCCTAAGGTACTTTTCAGACCTGTTCACTTTTGATTTTGTACCCCTTTGGTGGCACTCTCTATGTGGTACTTTGTTTATTAATTAATTCCTTAGCACAGAACCTTCTGTAACAATTACATCATGGGCAATGACAAATCGCATTTGTTTAATGATACTAGTTTTCCAGGATGATAGTTAAGGAGATTATTTAATGAGGCTGAAGTCAATGTTACTTAACATTGCATTACTTAACATAGCATTACAGCATTATTTAATAAAACAAATTTTAAAATGATGCTGGGGAATTAGGTGCATAACTCTCATTATTGTTAATGGTTGTTGCATACCTAATTCCCTGCTCAGTGCGTTAAAATCTTGGCTCCAGCTCCTCCTCCTATGGAAATGAGCTTACGAGCATCTGCACAGAACATGCTGGCCCCAGGTATAAATAACCGCAGTGATGTTTCTTTGTGTGTGCAGAAATTAGCCCTGACCCCGATAGAGGCAGAGCCTGCACAAAGATTCAGTTTGACAATCAGTGGCATGTAAGGGTCATTACCAAGGAAATGAGGTAAACATCTAATTAGTTTTTATTGACTTTCACATTCAGCATGTAAATCTTGGGACTAGGTAGGACTTGTCTTCTGGGGTCTTAGTACTGGCGTTGATGTATTTTAGCAAGGTGATTTATTCGTTCCATAGGCAGCTGGAGAATGGGCAGACGCATGGGTGATGCTGGAAGATGGCATATGCTGTAACCAGAGCACAGGAGAAACACGGTGGGGTTCTCTCTAACAAACCATGTGGCTGTGTGCTCTGCTCTCTGGTGAGAGAAGTCCTGATGTCACCTGAAAAATTGGATCCTTGGGATTCAGACATTTGGTAGGTGCACAGCTGGACCGGAGTACAGCCTTGCGAATGTTCTCTCAGACTGAGCAGCACAGCATGGACATAGCACGTTGAGAATTTGTCTGGCGGTGAAAATCATCTCCATGAGAACAGAGAGCTTGCTTACCTTGTTCATGCTGGGTCTCTGTGCTTGTCACAGTGCCTAGAACATACCAAGTGCTCAACAAATCATCAAATTTCTGGCCAGGACAGATTTCCAAAGACTGACATTTAAATGTGGAAGTAAGTGTTCAGGACCCTTTTGTTGGCAAGTGGCAGAGATCCAAGTAAACCTGGGTTGCGTAAAACAGAAAATGCATTGGCTCATATGCAAGTGAGGAGTCCAGGGCTGTTAGACTTCAGCATGGCTGGATCCATGTGCTCAAATTACTTTGTCAGGACTCACTCTTTCTTTTGTTTCTTTCCTTTATGGAGGCTTACCAAGTTGGAGACCCCCCAAGAAAGAGAGTCCTCTTTCCCAGTAATTTCCCGCCGTATCCTGTGATTGTGCTCATTGGTCTGTCTTAGGTGTGTGCAATGAGCTAATAACTGTGGCCAGGGGATGGGCTCTGCAAATGCCGGGGTCTGGGGTCAGTCCCACCTGGAGACATGGACTCAGGATGAGGCAAGGTGCCTTCCCAGAGGAAAATGGTGCCCTGAGGATAAACTATGGACAGCAGGCACAAGTAGCCTTCTTCTGTGGGAAGGGTCACCTGTCCCCCCAGTAAAGCCATGGAGATGGGTACGATAAAAGGCAGAACACTTGAGTTTGGTAAAAGCTTTGCCACCTGATAGTGTTGAGATTTTTGTTAAATATCTTCCTTTCAATGCAGCCAATGACATTTGCTCTGCTCACCTCACTGGGCATTTGTGAGAAGTAAGTAGGATGATCTCATCCAAGACAGCATTTTGTCGCTGCAGAGCATAGCTTAGGACCTATAGTCCCATAAATATAAAGCACTCAATTACATTTGAATTTCAGATAAACAATGAATGATTTACTAGGATAACTATGTTCCATGCTATGTGGGACATACTAATACTTAAAAAATTGTTTGCTATATGGGACATACATATACTAAAAAATTGTCTGACATTCAAATTTAACTAGATGCATTTTTTATTTTGGCTGAATCTGGCAACCTTACTATGATCAGTACTTGAGACCAACGCATTTCACCCTTACACACATTGAGTCTTTGTCTTCTTTCTTCTCCAAGTGTCCAGGAAGGTGGTGGTCTCTACACGTGGAAGCCATTGGCAGTGCTGGTCAGTGTAACCCAGGGAACCCACAAAGCAGTCGCTCTGAGATGGAGCAGAAGAGTGGCTTCCCCAGAAGACAGGCCCGAAGGAGGAGTCATTTTCCAAATGGAAAGGTCAAGAGGATGTGAATTAAATGTATTCATTCACGAAGGGAGTGAAGAGAGGGAGAAGAGTTTGTTTCCAAAATCCCAATTCCCAAATTCAGGAGGTATTTTTGTGCAATGTAAAGAAAATTGTCTTAGACTAAATAAAAGAAACATGATTTCATGCATTTGGAAGCAGGCGTGTGGAAGTCATTTCTTAAAGGCCCAAAATACACATTGTGCATAAAGAATTTCAGTTCACTAGTGTGTTTATGAACATTTACTGAGTGCTTTGTGTGTGTCCTGGTGTTGCTGGTCCTGGGGATGCGGGAATTCACTGGCCGGTTGGGGAGACATGTAAGTCACAGGTAAGGAAGGAAGGGGTCAAATGTCAGAGATACGAACAAAAGTGCTGATTCTGCCTGAGATAGTTGAGGCCTGCTTCCCTAAGCTGACTGTGATTACATCTGCATCTACACCTACACCTACTTCCACATCTACACCATCTATATGCAGATAGATAGATATCAAAGTGTCCAGATCTTAAAGACAAGACTTTCTCAAATGAATACATACTTATAACCAGATCCAGATGCCAAACATGAGCAGCACCCAGAAATCTCTCTTCTCTTGAGGTAACACTTGACTTAGATATTGAAGCATGAATAGAAATCAATCCTTGAAGAAGAATAGAAAGGGGCATACTTAGTGGAGGAAAAAAAAATGACTCTTAAAGCGGTTATTTAACTTGGTGAAGGCCTTGCAGCTAATTCTAAGGGCAGTTGGTGGCTAATTCCCAAGGTGATCTGCTCCACCACTATGCCAGGGAGTGTCAGCTAAGATTAGGGGTGGTGGATGATAAGAGAAATACCCTCCCCCTTCCCAAAAGCAATGGCTTGAAAAAGATCAAAGTTGATATCTTGCAGGTAGAAGCCTGGAGGGAGGCATCCAGGATATGGTGGAAAATAGTTCCATGGTGTCATCTGGGGTTCTGGGTCCCATCTTTCTGCCCATCAACCCAGCAGGTTCATCTTCCAAATCAGCTCATGGTCCAGGATGACTGCTGGAGTAGCAGGCTTCACGTCTGAGCTGTAGACTGGAAGAAAAAAGAAAGCAGTGCCCAGTTGAGTCGTTCAGCTTCATCGAAGTCCCACATCACACTTTTGTTTGTGTCTCATTAGAGAAAACATAGCCAGATGGTTAGATGTCTATGTGTGCTGATCAACATCAGGGTTTCTTCCCAAGAAGGAAGGGGAGAATGGCTGAAGAATGCGTGCCACATCTGTCATCTCATGCACTTTGGAGGAGGTAATTCTGGGATAAGAAGTGAGGCAAGTGGCAAGAATTGCAGAACAAGAGAGAGTCATGTGAGTGAGAATTGATATGTACATAGTAGTGAGGTTGGAGAGGAAAATGTAGTGCACAAGACATTTCTGGGGCAGATTTGGCAGAATTTGGTGACTACACAGAGAAATTGGGTGACAGAGAATGAAGGTGACATGTTTAAGTCTGGGAGACTGGGTGGGTGGTCATGTTTGTAAATGAAAGTGAAGTGAGTGAGTCTGAAATGTCTGCAGGGCATTGAGGTGGCGGTGGAACACGCAGTTGTGAATAGTGGACTGGAACTCAGGAGACAGGCTAGAATGGGAGGGGTGAGTTGGGAATTGACAGCGTACAGATTATTATTGAAACCTTGGGAGTGGGTGAAGTCATCCAAGGAGAGACTGGAAGAAGGTGGTGTTGGCATCACGGAAAGGACCAACTTCAAACAGGAAAGTACAAGATAAGCCGGCAGACCTCACAGAGGCAGTGGAGGGCTGGGGAGAGTTCAGCTATAAATGTCGAGGGGGAGAGTTTCAGAAGCTAAGGGTAAGACGCTGGCTTCTATATAACATTCCCAACAAAAGGAACAGGGGCTGATGGGACCTCATGGATTTGAGGGCTGGGGCTGGAAAGAACAAGATGAGATGGGAACATCCTCTTGTGCCCAAATTAAGGAAGTGCTCAAAAATTGTTGGAAACAGAACAAAAAGACACCATGGCCAGCTTGAGGGGACTCCCACTGGCCAAATGTAGGGAAATTTTAGCATCAAAGTAAAAATGACAGGAATGGGTTATAACACATCAAACAAGGAAAAAAAAAAAAAAGAATCCATGAGTCCATACTCATATGAATGAACGAATGAGTGAATGAATGAAGATTTTTAAAAATTAGGGTACATGGGAAAGCTCCTTCTTACAGAAAAATACCAATGACCAAATATAGAGGAATAAAAGAAATAGGAAATTACCACTTTAAAGCCACCATAATAATTACCAACCCAGGAAAGAATCATCAATGGATGCTACAATTACTGGATGAAAGATGTTGGTGAAGAGGGTATCCACATTGTCTCAAAGTCTAGTATCATAAATTACCTGTTAATTACCATGGGCAAAGGATAACAGAATAAGAGACACTGGCAGACACCACCTTAACCAAATGCTCAAACTTAACATGATGAATAATGGGAAAAAAAATGACTTCATGTATCCCCTGATGTGATGTACCAGAAAGGAAATATTTCCTATGAAGTATTCCAACCAAAAGTGATTACCCTGAATCAACTCATGAGGAAACGATCAGATAAATATATCTTAGAGTTATTCTGCTAAATAACTACCCTGGACTCAACAAAAGATCAATGCCATGAAACACAAAAATAAAAACAAAGTCAGGGGAACCCTTCCAGATTAAAAAGGGATTAAGGAAATTTTGTAACTAAAGGTAATTTGTGATCTTTAATTGATCCTGGATTTTTTCCCGGATTAAAAAATAAAATGGCTGTAAAAGGTATTATTGGGATAATTGGAGAAATTTGAATGTGGACAGTATTTTAGATAAAATTTTGTTAATGTTGCATTGCCTGCATATGACAACAATATCCTGGTTATGTAGGAGAATTTGTTGTTTTTAAAAAATACATGTTAACACCTTTAGTAATGAAGTGTCCTGATGGCTGTATGATTCAAATGCTTCAATAAAACACTATGTACTGTAAGTATGCAGATCAGTGTCGGGGTGTGTGCGCGCACGCGTGCTCATTCTACTAGTTTTGCAACTATTTATTTTTCAAAATAAAAAGTTGGGGAAAAAGAAGGGACAAACGAGCACACATCAGATATGGCAGCTATGACTATGAATCTATCTATCTATGTACACACAAACACAACACACAAACACAATATACAAATGGGCATAGCCATTCTGATATTTTGAACCGGTCCTACAGAAATAAGCACACACACTCATAAAGAGGCTGGCTTAAGGACTTTTTTTTGCATCAAAAACAAACAAAAATAATCCAGAAACTGACTGACGATTCGTCCACCAATGATTAAAAAGTGGGACATTTATAATGTGGAATTTTATGCAGCTATTAAAAAGAATGCCTTCTGACAGAATGATGGGCTAGATACGACAAATTCCTCACTGAAACCAACCAAAAATGCTGGATTAAAAAAAATCTTTAAAATGCATGATTTGCTGGCAAGAAAATAAATTATACTTAGAGACCAGCAACTGATTATTACTGGGAACCCAGAGAAGTAATAAGAGCGGGGAAGCTGGCTCTTCCTTGAGGGCATCTAACAGGCAAGTACATTTGAGCTTCAGTTTTAGAGCCCCCTGGGTAGAGGGAGGGAAGGCCAAGTCGGGATCTGTCCAAGGTGCTAAGTCTGCCAGCAGTTCCTGCCATGTAAAGGGGGCCCCCAAAGTGCTGCACCCCAATATAAGGGGAAATGGAAACATATCCACCCTCAGGGGCTGCACAGCCACTGTCCTCTCAAACCTGAGGCAGATTTGAGAGAGGGAAAATCTACTCTGAAACTGACAGCCAGAGGATTCAGCTTTGCGGGCTGGACTTACATTACCACCTAGTCTGTAAAACCTCAACCTGAGAATGTAGTTGAAAGTAGTCCTTGTTGGTAATTCACTCAGAAACCTGCAGAAACAAAAGGAAATAATCTCACCTTCAACAGAGATCACACGGAATTCCCATAGAAGAAGTTCTACATAAATATAAGCTCATTCAAAAATTGTAAACTCACGGGGACACCAGCCACCATGACAAAAAAAGACTAAAAACAACAGACAGGGTGATAACTATGTAAAATGTCAGATATTGACATTATCAGTACAGAATATAAAATAAGTATGTTTAGTTTGTTTATGGAACTAAACAAAAGGATTGCAAATATGAGGAAAATGTGAAAGAATATAAAATGACCAAACTTGAGAAGGAACCAATTACAAATAAAAAAAACAAAAAGACAAGAATTAGAATTAAAACTCAACATATGGGTTTAACAGCAGATTGCATACAGATTAAAAAATCATTAGTTTACTGAAAATATCTGAAAGCATTATCTAAAATACAGCCCAGATAGACAAAGAAATGGAAAAATATATGAGAAGAAGACTGACATGAAACATGGACTGAAAAAGCACAATATGCATCTATTCAGAGTTCTGAATCAGGGGAGAGAGGTAATGAGCCAAGGACAATATGTGAATATATAATGGCTAGAATTTTCCAGAACTGATGAAAGATACCAATTCACAGATTCCAGAAGTACAATTAATTAATAAATAAAATTTAAGAAAACCCCACACATCTAGACGCATTTTGGTAAAACTTCAGAAAACTAAAGACAAGGCACAATCTTCAAGCAACCAGATAGAAAAGAGAGATTGCTAGCAAGTTTGTGACAATCAGATGGGCAATTCAGTGGCTTATCAACAGCGACTGTACATATTCTCCTCTACAGTTTCCTACAATCTACAAAAAGCATTGCCTTTCACATTTATTCCTTTAATCCACATTGAATTGGTTGTTGCATATGATGTGAGTTAGAGGTATAATTATTTTTTCCTGCAGGAAAATCCAATTGTTTATCATCATTTATCTAAAACTCCATCACTTATCCATCTTACCTCTTGCTAGGACCCGTTCCTCTACTCTGCATTCCAGCCCTGCCAAGTCTCTCCCCCAATGTCCTTTGAAATTTTACTTTCTGATCCTTCTGCTTGAAATATATGTTCCTTACTCCCCAAGACTCCATCATCAAGATTCACCTCAAATATGTCTCCTTTATGAAACCTTCCTCACTTCTCCAGGCTATACAATGTATATCCAATAAACCCTTGTAAGTTATATCATTATATAATTTTTTACTTCTGTAAAGACATGTATATCTCATACCTTTGGTACCAGACAGGCCAAGGCTTAATCTTACCTCTGCCTCTTCCAAATTTGTGAGTCTGGCAGCCACTAGGAAGCTGAGTGAACCAGAAAAACATTATTAAATTTGAAAAAGATACCATTGTCTTCCCGGGCTCTGAGTTGGAGATCCACATGTCAAAGGGGCACATTAAGAAGGGTTAAGAAGACATGAGATAAGTGTTGGCAAAAATGTGGAGAAAAGGGAACCCTTGTACACTGTTGCTTGGAATGTAAATTGGTGCAGCCACTATGGAAAACAGCATGGAGGTGCTTCAAAAAATTAAAAACAAAACTACCATATGATCCAGCCACCCCATTTATAGGTATATATCCAAAGGGAGTGAAAACAGGCTGTCAAAGAGAAATCTGGACTCCTGTGTTTATTGCAGCATTATCTTAATTAGAAAGATATAGAAACACTCTAAGTGTCCATCAATAAGTGAATAGATAAAGAAGATGTGGTATATATATATGTACACACACACACACTGGAATATTATTCAGCCATGAGAAAGAAGGACATTGTGCCATTTGCAACAACATGGAAGGAACGTGAGGGCATTACGCTAAGTGAGATAAGTCAGACAAAGACAAATACTGTATGATTCACTTATATGTGGAATTTAAAAAAAGCCAAACTTGTACAAATTGAGAGTAAAATGGTGGTTACTAGGGATGCGGGTCAGGGGGATAGGACAGATGTGGTTTAAGGGTACAAACTTGCAATGAGTAGTGAACAAGCCCTAGAGATCTAATGCACAGTATAGGGAATATAGACAACAAAATTGTATTATAATCATTAAACTTGCTAAGAGACTAGATCTTGATTATTCCAACCACTAAAAAGCAATGATACTTAGGTGACTCGATAGAGGTGCTAATTATTGCTACCATGACAATCATATTATAATATGTAAATGTATCAAATGAACATGTTGTACACCTTAAATTTACACAATGTTATATGTCAAATATATTTAAATAAATAAAACCCCCAAAAACAAGAGTTAAAGATGTTAAAAACTTACTGATAACGAACTGAGGCTTTCTGCCTGAGTAGTCAAAGGATTAAATGAGTCGTTATTATTTAGCACCCATACCTGTAGCACCAAAATTAACCCTGTACTACCTGTGCAACTTTAGCTGCTTGCTGAAACCACTGGCAGTGTTTCTAAAAAATACTCATGCCTAGAAGCCATTCCCAGGCATTCTGATTTCATTGGTGTGTGGGGGAACCCAAGCACCAGATGTTTTCAAAGCTCCACACTGACTAGAGATCTAACCACCTATCGATGTCTGTAATTTTGTGTATGTATGTGATGGTAATAGAAACGAGCTCAGTTTACAAGAGAATTCGCCATGCATTATCCAATTTAAATCCACAGCAAGTGTTTCTTAGGTGCCTACTATAAGTACAGTGCTGAGCCCCACCACGTGTTCAGGAGGATGAGAGAAGGAACTCTCCAGCAAGAAATGAAGAGAGATGGAACTTAGGGATGCTTGGAAACCTGAAAAGTGGTAGCAGGATATATGGAAATTAGTAAATGTACACGCATTACAGAAACAGGCCACAGTCATCACACACATTTCTCCAGGACCCGGGATTTGATTCTTGTTTTGCTGCGGTAGGGGAATGTCCTTTTACTAAGCATTCTTACGGTGTGTCAGGTGCTGTGTGTGGAGGACTCACGCAGGTCACCAGTCTTCCTTACTCCTTTAGAGGGATCTTGGCCAATGAATTAGTAACTGGTAAGTGTTCTGTGGCTTCCTGAAGTTCTTCAAATCTGGGAGTCTTTTGGCCGTGTTAGATTTTTGTTAGTGCAGCGGTTCTCAAGGCAACTCACCAGAGTAGCTTTCAAACATATGCTTGTATATGGGCCCCATTCCTGAAGATTTTGATATAGTTGTCAAGTCTGATTTAGTCTAGGGTGGTGTTTTCAAAAGCTTCCCAGGTCTCTTTTACAATTTTTCATGTCTCCGTGTAATGTTTTGAACATATGGAATATAGTTATAATTACTGTATTGATGTCTTTTTCTGCTAATTCTAACATCAGTTCTAGATTGGTTTCAGTCTAATCTTATTACAGGTAGTGTTTTTCACTCTTTTGTATGTCTGGTAATCTTTGATTACATGTCAGACATTGTGTGGTTTTTACTATTTTAAGTGCCAGATATTTTTGTATTCTTATTAATATTCTTAAGTGTTTTTTTCTGAAATGCAATTAAGTTACTCAGAGACAGTTTAAACCTTTTGGGTCTTTTATGATATTGTAGGTGGCACCAGAGAAGTTCTTAGTCTAGGGCTAATTTTTTACTACTATTGAGGCAAAACCTTCCTGAAGGTTGACTTTGCCAATGTCCCATGAATTATGAGTTTTTTCAACTTGGTTGGGGATCAGAGGTATTACCCCTGGCTTTGTGTAGACACCTGCCTCTGTTCCATCTAATCCTTTCTGGTGGTTCCCTCCTGGGCTGCAGGTAGGTCCCTCACCTGTATGTGCGGATCGGTACTCAGAAGAATATTCAAAGAGGACCCTCTGCAGAGCTCTGGGATGCCCTCTCTGTGAGTGTCCTCACAGTTTGTTCTAAAGTGAAGCCAAAGCTGATAACACAGCCTGGTTTAGTGGATAAAAAATGGCCATACAGAGTGATTTTCCTTCCTGTGCAGAGCATCACTGCGTTTTCTGTACTTATTTGACTTTCAATGAGCAGAAGATTTATCTGTCAAGAGTTCTGTTGCCACTGTTGAATGACATTGAGATGGACAAGTGAAATAAGCCAATGAACCAAACACCAATTGTAGAAATTGTCCATTCTACAGAGACCATTACTGAAACCACCGCACAAAACATCCTTAATAAAAGTCTTCATCTGAGATTGGGAGATTAGCTGTAGTAAAATTTGGCTAAACTAATTAATTGCTTCTTTCATTTGTTTTGTTGTTGTGGTTGTTGTACTGAGTCATAAGCTCTTTAAACAAACAAACACACACTGATTCTTTTGCCCCTCTCCAAAATGTTATAGTACCTTGAAATCAACAGGCACTTATTAAGGTTGTCTGTGGTTCTTGACTGAAAGGAGAACACAGAATGTGCAGAAACATGGAGTCTCTTCTTGGCTTTTGAAGGTCAAAAGTCTAGGTCTTCAGGCAAACAAAAAGACCCAGGGGATGGTCAATAGATTTGGGAGGAAACAAAGAACAGACCGTCCTCCCCTCAGACAAGACAAGCATCCTTGGAAAGATGGGGAGGTTGGATGATCTAAGAGGGACAGTCACTAGTGGGCATTGTAGAAATGGGCCTCGTGCCTTGCTTCCTGGACAAAGCACCGGGAGAGGAGGCCAAGTCCAGAGAGGCTTGTTGGGTCCCAGAACAGAGGGAAACAATGCCTTTCTTCTGGGGATGGTTTAGAGAGAACCTGGCTGCTCTGATGAGTGAAAGAAGGTACAAAGGAACCCCACAGATTATCTCAGATCCTAGCACATGGTTGAATGTCTCCATGTGACAGATGTGGTGGAGAGGGACTCTAAGCCAGAAGGGCCTGTGTGAGCGAGGATGTGTCCAAGGTGGTCTAAATGGGCCACAACTGATGGACATCTCAGTGGTTGGCTGTCTGGATGGATGACATCAACAACCATATGGGCCACTGCCCTCTGTCTTTTCATTTTGTAAACTTCTAGAACTTAGCTATGTCCACAGAGTAAAGGGTTTGTGCGGAATTAAACAGACTGAGATTGAATTTCTCCTACCTCAGTGGAATGGAACCTGGGGATTAGGTTGAGTTTTGGAGAAATGAAGAAAATTTCATATATTAAATATATGTATCAGTTGGCCAAGTGTCACACCTGGCACACTCCTTTTACTACATGAAAAAAATGCTGTAGGAGGTTGTATCAGTCAGGTATTGCTGCATAACAAACAACCACAACATCTCAGTTGCTTGTAGAAACAAGCATTTATTTCTCATGTGTCTGTGCATTGGTTAGGGTGGTTTTGCTGGTCTTGTCTGGGCTCTGCTTGGCAGTTGTAAACTACTGTCCTAGGCTTAGACCTAGCCCACATCACTCTACCCACATTCCATTGGCCAAAATAAACAATGCAGCCAAATCCAAAGTCTAGGTGCATGTTAGCAGACTCTGTGTTTAGTAAGAGGAGCTGGAGAGCTGCATGGGAAGGGCATGGATTTGCGAGAGGTAAAAAGGAGGGAATGAATCCACCCCATGGAGACCCACAGAGAGAGAGAGAGGTCAATGCAGACATGTCTGGAAAGAAATCCATGGAGAGAGAAGACTAAGGCTGGAACTTAAGGAAAGAAGAGAGTTTGGTCCAGGGGTGGCCTCCCACGTGAGGGGACTGGCCTGAGCATAGCATTAGCACTAGTTAAGAGAAAGGCAAGTTTGAGTGACAGTGAGTTTGGCTGCAGCCATTGTTATTCTAGCAAACATTGACTGAACCTAGCCTTTGTAGACCAACTGCAATTTACCCCTTTCCATCAGGACAAATGAAAATGACTGCTTGGTCTTTCAGTGAATATAATTTTCAAGAGCCCATAAGGTATTATTAGTTAAACAGAATAAAGGCATCGTAAATTTCCCAGTAGGAAACAGTGCAGTTATTCTTTCCTATGGAAAACGAATCCTAAGTTCTAAGTGGTATTTTTGGATGCATCCATTGAGTCACTAAATCAGCCAGGCCTCCTCTCTGCTGTGTCTTGTACGGGTGATAGACAACTGCTGAATTACCATATGCAACGGGTAATTTTGCCATCCCAGCCTCACTCTGCTCATTTAGCATTAGGAAATCGTAACACTTTTGTAAGTGACTTAAAATATTTGACATGAATGTCTCAGTCCCTTGAATACTGTGGAGGTTGTGGAAAGAAATCTTTGTTAAAAACTCAGCTTTTGAGGAACACTGAACAGGCAGATCCAATACAAGAAGAAAAGGGTGTGAAGTAACCAACGCAGAGGAACTTCAGTGCCAACTTGCCTGTCCTGTGGCAACAAATTGAGCATCACACACCTGTACATATTTTTGAAGGTTATGGAACTAATGGAAGACCGCCACCTCCTAACTCCTTCTTAGAGAGAAAACCTTTTCGTTGTTGAGATATGTGATACCATGGTTTCTACTAATGATTCCAGTGGAAGTCCAGTGGAATCCATCACAGATGCCATCAGGATAGTTACAGACACCATTGGCCCTGCAAATCGCTGCCGTTCCAAATGAGCCATCACTTTTGCAGCAGTTTTAAGATTTGAGACGTGAAGTGACATCCTGAGATCCAGAGTTAATGGGAGTTAGAAATGGATGCATTTAGAACTTAGAGATTGAGGTCCCAGAAGTGTCCCCAGAGAATTTCAAAGAATGGGAAGTCTGTCTGGGGGATCAGTCAGAATGAAAGGAGGACCCAAATAGTGTCCCTTTGCCACAGACCAAAACCCCCTTCCTACCTTTTGTGGGTCGAGTTGACTAGAGAGGGGAAGGCAGAGTGAAGCCACTCCACGTCATCAAAGGCATGGGCATCCAGCTCCATCAGGCAGGGTTTAATCCAAATACCAGGAGACTCAAGGGTCTCAGAGGCTCCCTTACTGACCAGGAAGAAAGGAGATGGGCTCCTCCGAGGAGTCCCAAATTGTGTATTGGGCTCCTTAGTTACTTGCTGCTTCTCATCTGATTCATACTAAAAATCCAACTCAAACTGCGTTAAACCATAAAGGGAACATATTGGCTTGTATGACTGAGAGTCCGAATGAGGGGCTGCCTCACGGTAGATTTGCCTGTCTAGCTCTGTTGTGATGCTGTGTAGTTCACGTTGTGTTCTGTCATGAACACATATGTGTCCGGCTACTTTACCGTCAGTGACCATAAGTTTTATCATTGGGTTAAGTGAGGGCTGTCAGATCCCTCCGTTGTATAATTATATCTTTTCCTTTTAACCAGCAAGTAGTCTGGCATCAACAACCTTCACTGAAGGCTCTGCAAACTTCATATTTACCTTCCCCATCTTGAGTATCATATGGACCCAAGGCTTCTCACTGAGTTAACTAGTTCTGGTTACATATAATTATGACTTTCTTGGTGATGGTACATTGTCACAGTGTGTCCATTGGGAGCCTCTTGGGTTAGCTTCTTTTATCCTTTTGAAACTATTCCCAAACATTTTAGAAATGATTGCTGCTCTCTAGTAACAAGATGTTCCCGAGTCGTTTTACTTTCCTCTTCCACAGGACATCAAATCAATTACACTCCGAGGAGCTCCGATTCCTCTTGTGGAAGACTAGTATTCAAGATCAAAACTTGCACACATCAGAGCATCCTGCAAGAATCCCCATAGCTCCTTTGCTGACAGACATGGGGAAGGTACTTATTGTTTAAAACATGAATCCATAATTTAAAACATGAATCCACATTGCTTGATTTATTAAACACATTTTATTCTAATGTTAAAAAAAGAGATTTTTTCCCTTTAATATGTTTACCTAAATGTTTCACTGTAGCTATAATTATCATTCTTACATTTGCCATTGACCACCATGCTGTGATCACCTTGACCTGGTATACTCCTTTCTTGACCCAAAGTTTACTCTGCATTTCTTCTGGAAGCCACTTTGTGCCAAGCATGGAGCTGTGTCTTGGGAATAAGTGCTGAACAAGACAGACACAGGTGCTAGACTTCACAGAGTTTATGCTTCACAGGAGGACACACAAAAAAGTGCTCAGGGTGAACTGTGAGTTCCATGTAAGAGATGGGAGGCCAGACCCCAGGCTCTGAGCAGAGCTAGGAGGTCAGGAAACATGGCCATTTCCTCGGTCTCTTGAGGGCTCTTCTCTTCTCTCTGTTCTCTCTCGTGTTTCCCTCTTTGCCTGTGTCTGTGACCCTCAACCCCCACTCTCTTGGGCCATTCATCATCCTCTTACCCCCAGGTGCTTCTTTCTGAACCCCTGACCCCATCACCTGTGGCTGGAGTGAGGGTTCAGTGTTATGCGTGTGGCCCTCCAAAGTTGAGTGAGGGCAGGTTCTCTAAGCCAAGACTGTTATTGGGGAGCTGATGGTTTGGCACCTCCAAAATAACCCAAGCAGAAACATGGTGGTCTGCAGTCCTAGGCGCTCAGGAAGATTGACAATGCTTTTCCATATGGACCTTCCTGAGACCCACTTTCCACCCCATTCCCATGCCTTGGTCCTGAGCCCTGGCCCCTGATTCTGTTAGGACCAGTGCCCTGGCTCCCCAGAGTGGACCCTTCCCTTCAGACAGTGCTGTTCCCCTACAGGGATGTTTTAAAAGTCAGAAGACCCAGAGGGAAGCCCCAGTGTCATTATGACTCATGTGAGAGGATGAAACTTGTGTCCCTAGACAATTTCAAGAGGATGATGGATACCTCCTAGACATGTTTGGTGATGGATTGAATATGTACATGGGTATGAAATCTGCTCCCTATAGGGGATTCCATGTAACTGATTGACACATGGTTCTACAGTTTTTAAAGGTGATCTTTGAACATCTGAGACCTATCAGTTTCTCCTTGAAACATAGATCTTTTCAGTTAAGAGGCTAATGTCAAATTTTTAGGGTGTCATGTCATGTCATGTCATAACTCCTGTCAAATTTTTAGGGTGTTTTATTGAGATATTTAATTTTCAAATAGTTTAATTTAAAAACAAAAATTTCTTGCACTATATATTAAGAATACAATCAAGCAAAAAATAACCTCTCTCCACACCTAAAGAACAGAATCTCCCCAAACTAAGAGAACCATACAACACAGAACCACAATAAAAGGATGGAAAAAAGTCAAGCAATAAATACACCAGTCAATAGATGGTGTTACAGTGATTGAATAACCACAGCTGCGCAAGGAAAAAAGATATTTGTCGGGAACAATTACCCTTCAAGCAACTTGATTCTGGAAGATTTGCTCAAAAAAGTGTCAATCAGAAGTAAAACAGCTGCTTTTAATGGGGCGTTGCTGCCTCCTGGAATAACTTGAATTTCTGGGAGAGGACCAGAGAAGAGCAGAAGGAACTGGGGGTCAGCGAGGTGCTGTGATGGGGTGGGCGCAACTCATCCCTGGGACCCCAGACACCCTGACCGCACACCAGGGAAGGACTTCAGAACTGCCAGGCTATGACTTCCCTCTCCGTCCTTCTGAAGAAACAACTGTCTCAGGGAAGTTAATTTTCCTAAAGGTTTTTAAGCCCAAATATAAACATTTAAAGCTTTTCCACGGATGTGCTGGAGCCCCTTTTGGATGCTCCTCTCAGGAATAGGATCCCAGGGAGCTTGAACTACTGGGGCACCTCTTTTTAATTTGGTAATGCCAAGTTAAACCCCATTGAATGCACGCTATTTTGATTGAAGGTGAACTATTAATTTTGTTTCTGCTTCATTCCAGAAGGCCCCGAATGCTTGATGGCATCTGAGCATCTCGGCGCCCAGTGTTCCTGCAGAGAATCAGAGCTGATTTTCGTTGAGCGCCTGCTACGTGCCCAGCACTTTGTAAACCTCATTTTATCTTCAACCTCTGGAGGTAGCATCCATGTAACGGGGATGAGGAGATCGGGGCTGAGAAAGGTTACAAAGCTGTGAAGATTCAAAGCAAAGTCAGCAGCAGCATTGAGGGATGGAGCGAGATGCTCTTCATTCCGAGGCATCTTCCTAACTCCAGGCTCCCTGGCCGTCCTGAACGCTCCCCCAAAACGTATGTTGCAGGGGAGAATTTGCTCACACCCTGCCAATGTCTCCAAATTTTGCCCTCTGCTCCCTCTGTGTCAGTTAACTTGCTCAGCATGCTAGGATTCAGCCCAGATTTCTCTCAGAGGAAAACGGTCTGTGCAGATCTTCCGGAGAACTGAACTTCATCACCTCACAATGCACGTGACTCTGCGACAGCTTGCCCATCTCCGGGCTGCGAAACAGGCCTGTTTCCTCGAGCGCACGTCTTCCGAGCCGATTCTTTAGGATTCTTTTCAGCATCACACAGAGCTGGGGGTAGAAAGGTGGGAATCCGGCAATGGGATCCACTAGTGCTTTGCAATTCCCGTGTTCCATCCACAGGGGGATTCCGGTTCCCATTCAGAAGACGTCGGAAATAGTACTACATAATGGCACATCCCTAAAATTTCCTTACTTGATAAATTGTGTGTGTCTTTGGATCACGCACTTGTCAAATTTCAATATTAATTGTGTGCAGCTCCCTTTTCAGGCCACAGGGTAATTATATCTACTTAGAATTTTTCACCATTGTTTCCACATGTGCTATCACTGTGTCTTGTGTTTTGCCTCAAGCATAAAGAAGCTAAACAATGAATTTCAAAATGTTGGCAAGAAACACCCTTCTAAGAACATATGATAAGAGAAAAATACGTCTGGCTGCAGTCCTGTACCTGGCACTCACGTTCTTTTTCACAGCTGTTGGAGAGAGTTGGATCGTCATTTCCAAAGCCAGGCCAACAATGATGAGATTTAGAGCCTGGCCGATCCCATCCCTTTCTCTGGGTCTCTCTCCAGGTTCTCACAATAGATGGGAGGCCATTGATAAGCTCACAGGGACCTGTTGGACCTGGAGGTTCTTCTGCACGACACAGGAGGAGTGTTGACGACATCTCAACACTAGGACAATGAGCTCATCCAGGTTCAAAGGAGAACAGATGTCTCTTCCCACAACTTGATGCAGTTCATTTTCCAAAACGAGTGGCCCTGGGTGGGAAGGACCCCTGGTGGTGCCGAATTCTGGAGAGTGCAGGCCTGTCTTGGACACCTTCCAGGGAGTTAATTACCAGAAGGTCACCATGGAAACACATTCTTCACTCACGAGCAGAACCCGTGTTGGCTAGTTACCAAGACTGTAACTGGTGGGAAGGCAGATGCATATATTCTGTCTATTAAACCGAAGTTGTGGAGTTTCACCTTAATAAGGCAGCCTGCCGGGGAAGCTGTGGTCCTGCGTGTGACAGAAGAAGTCACAGGCCTCAGTCAGAGGGTGACGGCACTGTGTCAGCAAAGATGGGCCCTTCTCTCTTCAGTCCCCTCTTCCCTCTTTATCTTTCTACCTCCATCCTGATCCCATGCTCTCTCTCTCTCCTGTTCAAACACAAATATTTATGGAGTCCTGACACTGTGCCAGGCTGTGCTGGATGCTGGGTAAACAGACGATCAGAGAGATGGAATCGCTGCTCAGCATTCCTCCCAGAGCTGCGACAACAGGGACAGCCCCAGACAGTGGAAAAGCCAACCAGCGAACAAAGTCCATGTGCTTATCACAGGTGTGGGCGCCGGGAAGAAACAAAACTGAGGGAGCCATGGAGGATGTGAGGGAGGGAGTGTCAGTGTGTGAACGAGTGTGTCAGTGTGTGAATGAGTGGGTGTGCACAGGAGTGGGTGTGTGTCTGTGTGAGTGTGGGTGAATGTGACAGAGTGTGAGTGAATTAGTGTGTGAATATGAGTGAGTGTGTTCATGTGTGAAGGTGTATGAGTGTGTGTCCCTGTGTGCATGTGTGAGAGTCTGTGAGTGAATGGGGTGTCACGATGTGAATGAGTGTGTGCACAAGAGTAAGTGAGGAGGAGCTCACTGTCTTAGACAGAAGTCGTCAACACTTCCTCCTGTGTCAAGCAGAAAAACTTCCCGTGTGTGTGAGTCTGTGTGTGAGAGGGGGCTGTGTGTTAGTGTATGTGTTTGTATGTGCATGTGTCAAGGTGTATGAGTAGTGTGTATCTGTGTGTGCATGAGTGTGAGTGAATGAGTGTGTGCATGAGCAGGTGTGAGTTTGTATGTGAGTGTATGTCTGGGGGAACATTTCTATTCCAAGTGTCCCAACCAGAAACAAGCTTGGCCTCTGTAAGGAGAAGTCAGAGACCAAGTGTGGCTGGAGGGCTGTGCTAAGTGTGACGAGGGACCTTACTAAACTCACATACTAGTTCCGGAAACTTTTTTGTGGATGCGTTGTGATTTTCGAAGTCAAGAATCATGCCACCTGTGAATAAAGTCAGTTTTATTTGTTCCTTTTTAAATTGCTTGCCTTTTAGCTTTTTATCTCTTTTATTTTCCATATTTCACTGGCTACCCCTTCCAGCATGGTGTTGGATAGGAGGGTGACAGGGGACATCCTTGTCTTGTTCCCAATCTTAGGGGACAAGCATTAAGTCTCTCCCTACGAAGTATGTTGTTAGCTGTAAGTTGTTTTCATGTGTGTGTGCACAGATGCTCTTTACTTGGTCAAAGAAGTTTCCTTCTATTTTCTAGTTTGCTTAGGCATCTTATTATGAATCAATGTTGAATTTTGTCTAATTAATTTTTCTACATCTGTTAAAATGATCTTATGTTTTTTCTTATTTATGTTATTAATATGGTGAACTGTATTTTTTACTTTTGACTATTGAACCAGCCTTGCATTCCTTGGGTAACCCCATTTAATCATGACATATTATCTTTCTTATATATTGTTGGATTCAAATTGCTTTATTTTGTTGAGGATTTTTGCATTTATGTTTTTGAGGGATAGTGGTATGTAGTTTTCTTTTTTGGATAATATCTCTGTCTAGTATTGGTATTAGAATAAACCTGGCCTCATGAAATTAATTGAGAAACATTCTCTTTTATTTTCTAGAATATATTATGCAGAATTGGTATGATTTCCTTCTTAGGTGTCTCAGAGAATTTTCAATGAAGTTATCTGGACCTGGAGGTTTCTTTTTTGGAAGGTTTTTAACTAATTTAATTTCTTTAATATATGTCAGACTATTCAGATTATCTTTTTCTTCCTGAGTAAGTTTTGGTAGTTTGTATCTTTCAAGGAATTGATGTATCTCATCTAAGTTGTTGAATTTATGAGCATAACATTGTTTGTAATATTTCCTTATTATCCTTAATATCTGGGGGATCAGTAGTGATGACACCTCTTTTGTTCTTAATATCGATAATTTGTGATTCACTCTGTTTTTTTGGTCTGCCTGGCTAGAGGTTTATAAATTTTATTGAACTTTTCTAAGTACCAGCTTTTGCTTTCTCTGATTTTCTCTATTTTTTTTCTGTTTTCAATTTTATTGATTTCTGTCCTAAATCTTATTATTTCCTTCCTTCTGCTAGCTTTAGAGTTAATTAACATTTCTTCTCTGATTTCGCACTATGGAAGCTTAGGTTATTGATTTTAAATCTTTTTTTTTTTTTTTTGGTGAGGTAGATTGGCCCTGAAGTAACATCTTTTGCCAATCTTCCTTTTTTTGCTTGAGGAAGAGGAGCCCTGAGCTAACGTCTGTGCGAATCTTCCTCTATTTTGTATATGGGATGTCTTCACAGCATGGCTAGATGAACATTATGTAGGTCTGCACCCAGGATCTGAACCAGTGAACCCCAGGCCGCTGAAGTGGAGCAAGTGAACTTAATCACTACTCTACTGGGCCGGTCCAAAATCTTTTTTTAAAAAAATATGAGCATGTAGTATTATAAATTGTCCTCTAAGCACTGCTTTAACTGCATCCCACACATTTTATATGTTGTATTTTTATTGTCATTCAGTTCAGAATTGTTTTAACTTCCCCAGAGAGTTCTTTTGTTAAATCCATGTCTTATGGAGAAGTATGTTATTTAATGTCTGAATATCTAGAGATTTTCCAGATATATTTCTGTTATTGATTTTCTAGTTTAATTCAATCTTTGAGAATATATTTTATATGATTTCTATTCTTTTAAATTTATTAAGTTTTGTTTTATGGTCTAGAATATGGTCTCTCCTGCTGAATGTTACATTTGCACTTTAGAAGAAAGTTCATATTTTGCTGTTGGTGGGTGGAGTGTTCTATAATTGTTCATTAGCTCAGAATGGTTGATGGTGTTGTTTAGCTTATCCATGTCCTAATTGATTTTTGCCTACTTGTTATATCAGTTACTGAGAAAGAATTGTTGAAGTCTCCAGCTATAATCATAGATTTTTCTATCTCCTTTCAGATCAGTTTTTTGCTTCAACTGTTTTGAAGCTGTGATGTTAGTTGCATACACATTTAAGAGCATTATCTCTTCTTGGAGAATTGACTCTTTATCATTATGTAGTATCCCTCTTTATCTCTGATAATATTCCTCATTCTAAATTCTGCCTTGTATGAAATTAATCTGGCTACTCCAGCTTTCTATTGTTGTTTCATGGTATATCATTTGTCATCCTTTTACTTTTAATGTATCTATGTCTTAATATTTAAAATGAATTTCTTCTAGACAGCATATAATTGAGTCCTCCTTTTTCTTAGTCCAATCTGATAATCTATGTCTTTTAATGGCTATATTTAGACCATTCACATTTAAAATGATTATTGATATAATTGGATGAAATGGTACCATTTTGTTAGCCTACCATTTTGTTTTCTATTTGTTTCATTTTTTAAAATTTCCCCCTTTCTGCCTTCTCTGGTTTTAACTGACAATTTTATGATTCCATTTTATTTCTTCTTTTAATTATTTATCTCTCTTAATTTTTAAAATATTTCCCCTAATATTTACAATATACATTTAAAAGCAATCTAAGCTTGTCTTCATATAATATGATAGCACCTCATATGGAGTGTAAGGGACTTCCAGCAGTGTATTCCTCACTCCTCTTTCCAACCCTCCATGCCATTGTTGTCAGATATTTCCCTTTTACACATGGTGCAAATATGCAGTCCTTGGTGTGTTCATAAGAGGATGCAAACCCCTATCTGCGTGTGTAGTCTCCACGCAACTTACACTTGCACGCCTGCCCTCACCAGTGTATGTGCTATCAGGCAACATCTGCCCCTCATAAGCAAGTGCATGAGTCTTCTTTTTCCCTGCAAGCATCTGTCTCTCCCTAGGTTTGGGGTGTTTTGTTTGCTCTGCAACCTAGGTTCTTTGATGGGTTCAAGGAAAGTTGGTGGCTTGCAGTTTATCTAGTTCTTTACTTGTAAAGATGGAAGCAGTAATCTTTCCAGGTCTCTCCATCAAGGAAGTAAAATCTGAAGTCTTTGACTCCACTTTGCTTGAAGTGTATTTTACCCTCTCTTAGTGAACAAAAATTCCATTACAGAAACTGGATCTTATCTGGCTGCCTGGCTGGCGCATCTTCTAAGAAACTGTCAGAGTGTCTGCCAAGGCTTGAGAATACCTAGCAATTGTATCTCACACTAGAAATCTGCAAGTGTTATCTCACTTTTCCATTACTTTCAAGATTCCTTTCATTTAATCTCCACATAAGAATTCTTAAGAATTCTGCAAGGTGCCCTTAGAATGGCAATAGTGCCTAGAATCAGGCAGATCTGGGTTCAAATTCATGTTCTACCTTCTAGTTGAATGACAAAGTCAACTTGCTCTTCAAGTCTTCTTGAATGGGTGTGATCATGATGTATAATTATGCATCACTCCTTTCACATACATGACAAGCTATGCCGCCACCAATTTGTCTTATCTTGTATAGTTACTCCTATTAAATAATCCATGTTTGAATAACTCAGTAAAAGCCACAATCCCATTTGTTTCTTTAGGAAACAGTCTTTGGTGGACATCCATGAAGTACCAAATTCTTTCTTATTCCAGAATGGCCACATCCTCATCAGCTGCATCCTTTCCCACGGGACACAACTGCTCCTTGTCCGGTGTTCCACACACGTCAATGTCTCCACTATCTTCCCAGATGTTGGCTCAAACTCTAGGAACCATTCCTAACGCTTCTTTCTCCTTCACCCTCATATTCAGTCCATCTCCAAACCTTTTCTTCCTGACTCTCCTACATTTACTGCCTTCCCTTCCAAACTACAATCATCCTTCCATTAAAACTGTGCAACCACCTGCGAACTGGTTTTCTCTCCAGCTGATCTCCACTCTTCTGCTGAACACTCTTTCTAAATTGGAGTCACAGCTCTCCACTGCTTCAAGCCTTTGCTAGCTTCCCATCCTTGGAGTTTCCCACCACCGTGCCCAGGGGGATCCCCTTGATATGTCCCATGGCATCTGTACTTCTACTTCATGCCTCCCTCTGCTCCCTGACTTAAGCTCTACTCTGTTTACTACAGCTAGCTAAGACCCTGCATTGGCTTATAGTGGGCACTCAGTAAATACTGGTTACATAAATGAATGGATGAGTGAGTAATAGTGAGAGTCTTATGTTGTAGAAAAGAGGATCAAACATGAGAGAGAAATAATATGCGCCACTCATAGTCAACATTGCTGTAGCCGTGTGCTCAGCACTGCTTCTAATTAAGTAATTTAACATGTGCCAAGCCTAAGAGGCAGATGTTATTATCTTCATTTTACAGATAAGAAAATTGAGGCCCAGAGATACTCACTAATTTGCAAAAGTCATAAAGTAAATTGCATGTCCACTTAAAGAAATCTGCAAAACGGACACAGAATGATGTTTCAATTCTGTATTACAAATGGGGGCAACTAAATTTTTTTGAATTAGTAGTAACTTTAAGTCAATTCTACTCTGAAGCATTTATATTTAACTAAGTGCATGAGTGATCCCGAAGATCATCCTGGTAACCTTCTGATGCTTCAGCCTAGTGCACGGACCCACAGCTGTAACTGATGCCTTCTGAGGTGAGTGTCTGGTCCCTCCCCCAGCGGTGTCCTAACTCTCGAAGGGGTGCTTTTTTCCTGAGAGTTGTGATGAAAGCCAACACAGGTTCCCAGACTGTCGGAATGTTCGTGCTGGAAGGAGCCCTGGGCTACCTGGTCCTTTGTGCACGATTGCTGTGATTCCTCTGTTTTCAGTGTGTCATCTTGCCTCCGAGCCTCCTGACCAGTAAGCTTCGTGGTGTGTCGGGAGTCGGGGTGCAGCTCCCAACAGAAGTGCCCTTTATAACCTTCATCCGTGGAGAGCCATGTTTGTTAAGATTTCCCCACGGCTTCTACGGCATTTGCTCAAAATCTGGTCTTCCAAAAATGCAAGAAAGTTTGCTACTAGTTCAAGAGAAGGGAGATGATACCATTTAGAAAAGGCGCTCTCAGGCCATTGTTTAAAATACAGTTGCAATCTAACGTCTGCAAAAGAGTCTTCCTTTTATTTTTTAATCTTATAAAGGGCTGGTTAGGTGCCCTGACAAACATTAATAAAATAATCTCATGTAAGTAGTGTGTACATAAGATGCACGATTATCATTCGAAACAAAAAATATGGCAAATGAGTTTGATAACTGGAATAGACATCTGAGACCCCTTAGGCATACCCCACATTTATAGAGGGGCAACAGAGGCTGGGAGGGTGACGCAGCTTACCCGGTGTGGGGCTGGTAGACCCCAGAATCTAGGTGCCTGGGTGGCAGCACTCTTTCCTTGAAGCCAGGAGCTCTCCGAGCTGGACTGCACAGCACACCAACACCTGGGCGTTCCACGGTCATTTCACAGGTGGTAAGTTAGAGACAGGTGCCTGGGGCTGTGGAAGTAAAGGCCCAGATGGGTCGAATGCACACGTCGGACAAATTCCAATTGGGTGATGACAGGGGTTTCGCTGGATTACGACTAAGATGGGTTCAAATTTTAAATCTCAAACACACTTTATTATCTATAAAATAATTTTTTTTTTTGTAAGGAAGACCAGCCCTAAGCCCGATGCCAACCCTCCTCTTTTTTGCTGAGGAAGGCTGGCCCTGGGCTAACATTGTGCCCGTCTTCTCTACTTTATATGGGACGCCACCACAGCATGGCTTGACAAGCGGTGCGTCGGTGCGCGCCCAGGATCCGAACCAGCGAACCCTGGGCCGCCACAGCAGAGTGCGCTCACTTAACCACTTGCGCCACCGGGCCGGCCCCTATAAAATAATTTTTTAAGCATGTTAAAGTAGCACATGCTGGAAAACTATTCCAAAACTCCAGTAAAAATTCGAAGTCTCAGTTGTACCTTCTGAAGGTAAGTATTAAAGAGTTTGATGTGAATTCTTCCATGTTATGAGTATACATACACACATACACACACCTTACATGTGTTTATATGCAAATTTCTACAGTAGTTTACATACAAATATATATAATATAAAAGAATGTGTATATTAACTATGTATGTATATATAAATACTTAGTTTAGATATTTCCTTTTATTATCTTTTTCTCTTAAAAATATGTCCTTGATGCTCTTACTTCTGATGGGAATGTAAAATGTGGCAACCACTTTGGAAAGCAATTTGGCAGTTTCTTACAAAGTTAAGGCTGCATCTACCATATGACCCCAACATTCCATTCCTAGGTGTTTATCAGAAAAGAAAGCACGTGTCTATACAAAAAAAAAGTGCATATGACTGTCCACAGCTGTTTTATTTCTATTAGCCCCAAATTGAGAACAACCCAAGTGTCCATCAACAGAAAATTGGTAAATAAACTGTGGTCCCTCCACACAATGAAAGACTACTTGGTAATAAAAGGGATGAGCTGTGAATACAGCAACAACACAGATGGATGAGAACATAATTATGCTGAGTTAAAGAAGCCAGAAAAATTGAATATGTATCATTTGCTTTCACTTATATAAAACTCTAGAAAATGAAAATTAATCTACAGTGACAGAAAGCAAATCAGTGGTTGCCTGGGGAGGGGGGGAGGAGAGAGGAAGGGGTGCAGAGAGGCAGGAGGAAAGTTTTGGAAGGGGATATGGTCCTATTTTGATGTAGTGATGGTTTGATGAGTGTATCATATGTTAAAATGTATCAAATTATACACTTTAAATATGTGCAGTTTATTATACATCAGTTATACCTCAACAAAACTGATTTTTAAAATGTCCCGGGCGGGCATCCTTCCATCATTATGTTTAGGTCTACAGCACTGCATTAGTGCACAGAGTGTGTCATCAGACCAATGCTCCCAAATTAATCGGATTGCTTTTGATAAATGTTTAGGTTGTTTCCAATTTTCCACTATTATTCATGATGATTATCCATCTATATGTGTCTTTGCTCATTTATGCTATTATTTCTATAGATAGATTTGGAAATGAAATTGGGTCAATGAACATGCACCTTTTAATTTCTAAATGATACTATCCAACTGCTCTGCCAAATTAAAAAAGACCAAACTAAACAGAAAACAATGTAAAGGTGTTCCGTAGATACACTCTCTCATCAACAGTGAGTGACAGAGCTCATTTCCCCACACCCTTGGCAACACCATCATCAGATAATAGGGCTAACAACCCCACTATTTCCGTTATGATAATAGGGTGGTCGACCCTATCATCTTAAGGGCAGTGGCGTAGTTGCGGCAAGCTGCCATGTGGACAGATCCTAGGGGGATCTATGAATAGAAAGAGAGGGTGGTGATATCAGGCATTTAATATGTAGCTCAGTTTGTAAAGGGACAAGTAGGAATTACCACTGTCAAGAAGAGTTCTATTAGCAGAGCACGCACGCACGGTCGGGCTCCGGCCCCGCATCTGCTCCACCATCACCATCGCGCTCACGGGCGCACGTGCCAAGCCTCAGAGGTGCTGGTGGGTGGAGAGGCTGAGCTGCAGTGCGGGAGAGGGCTGGTCCTCTGCTGCCCCAGTGCACAGATGCTGCTCTCGGCCAGGGGGCTGTTTTGTCTGCTTTGTACATGGTTCTGCTGGCCATGCTTGACTTTTGACTCAAACTTCTGAGATGTAAATTTGCATAACCAGCTGTGCTGGGAGCCTTGCTGTGGCCCACATTTGGATTATAGCCCATCAAGCAGAGGGGCCGCCTTCCCCATCCATGACCAGGACCCTCTCTCTCTGTCACTCTGTCTCTTTCTGTCTCTCTCTTCTCTGTCATTTTCTCTCTCTCTCTGTGTATCTCTCATCTCATTTCTATTCTCTCTCTGTCTCTCTCCTTTCTCTGTCTCTCTGTTCTCTCTCCTCCCCTCCTCTCTCTCTCTGACGTGTGCACACCCCAAAACAAAACACAAAACAAGCTCAAAGTGACTTACTGGTGGACTTTGTGAGCCAGGATCCTCTCCCTCCACCATGGAGCAAGCCCTTTCCTTCTGCCCTTTGAGGCAAACTGGAGGCAAGCAGGGACCCTGGCTCCCTGCGGGAAGGTGGAGTCCCACGGCTTTGCCAACACCCTGGGCTCTGGGCTCTTACTCTCAGGCACCCATCACAGGACATAAATGCTGGGTTTCTACTGTGAGAGATGCATCTCCTTGGCTGGGAGACGCTGGAACCTGAAATATGAGAGTGAGGCTGAGAGGGGCCCGTTTCCTGGGCTCTGGAAACTTGAGATTCGAGGTCTCTTGTCTATTTAGACCCCTCTTCTACTTTTGTACATTTCACCATTATTCTTATTTTGAGAACATTATTTTCCTTCAGATAGTCTAGAATTTTGCTTGTATTTTGAATTAAATTTTTTAGAGCTGCAGGAGTGTTTTCTATGAAATATCTGAATTGTGTGGGCTTTTAAAATCCGTTTCATTAGTTAGTTAGATAAGCATGTCAAATACTTCCAAAGACCTCTGGGAAGAAAAGAGGCTCATGAGCACTTGGAAATGAGACGAATCTAGTTCTTTCTTGCAGGTTCTGGTCGCTGGAGGTGGGAACCGTCCTCTACTCAAAGAGGGAATCAAGATAAAGGGAATGAGTCAGCAGCCATGTTGGGCAGTGGCCTGGGCTTCTTCAGAGTGGGTCAGGTAATGCCGCAGCTCTCACCGGGGGGCGTCGGCCAGTAAACAAACAAGGTCACTGTAGAAAGCGGAGTAGAGGTTATGAAGAATATGATCCAGGGAGTGTGCGCGGGAGCTAGACCCCACGTGGGGCAAAAGGGGAGGGAGATCTTGCCACTGCTTTATCTCCTCCCGTAAGCCCCGTAGTTCCCGTGGCCGGGCCCCTCGTACTCAGGCTCAGACCCCACAGTTCCCACGGCATGTGAAGTGCTCCTGTGGCCTGTGAGAGTTGACTGTGCACACCTGTTTCAACTCCATGCTCAGGACGTCACATTGGTGGCTTGCAATTGGCCACAGTGAGTGCATTTACACCATGGAAGTTGTCCAACACTGTAAATCAGGGCTTTCCACCATTTTCTCCTGAAAGCTGGTTGCTCCACACGTACCAGCCCTCCGCGGGCCGTGCTTGTCCCTGAAGTCTCCACCTGCTGCAGCTGAGCAGCTGGCTGAAGGAGGAGTCCATCTCCCCAGGTGTCTTTGGAGCTCAGACACGTGGGTGCCCCCATGGCTGCATTTTCAAAGAGCACGAGGGGGATCTAGACACCTCTCAGGCAGGGCAAGCAGGGGAGGAATGAGGCACACCTGCAGGGAGGGGTCCCTCTGGGCCAGGACTTAGGCGAGCCCTTGTCTAGGATGCCCTGCAGGCAGGACGTGAGAGGGAGACACAACTGCAGTGCATTCAAAGCAGCCCCAAGAAGGACACAGGAAATGAAGGGGCATCGGCCGAGTGTCGGGAGGGGTCCAATGTCTCTCGGGTAGATTGTGATGGCTTAATCCATTTGGAATAAAGGGAGATTAGAGGAAAGAAGATGGAAATTAATGAACATTAAGTAATTCTGAATATAAGAGGTATTGGCTTATGGGAGAAATCAAGAAATAGCTTGACTAAACGGCTTATTTACTTTCAGGCTCAACAGAATTTTCAAAGTAGAGCATCAGTTGATTGATTCACTCATTTATTCAGTCAGAAACTTATTGAGAGCATACTGTGTGCTAGGCAAAATATGCTGGGGCTATGCTAATGAACAAAATAGATAAGACCTCTAATTTACTGCCTATCAGGAGACAAATATTAATCCAATAATGACATAAATAATTAGATGATTACAAATGATGAGTGAGGTTTATGGACAGAGCACAGCATGTGCAAAGGTCCTGAGCTGCAAGGAACAGTGAGCAGGAAGGACTGGAAATCACAGAGTGCCAAGGATGTGGTGGTGAAGAGGCCCAATGGTCAAGCAGGGCCATGGCACCAGCGTTGGTTCTTCTAGTCTTGTTGGTAGAGCAACGGGAAGCCACTGAGGGTGTAATGCCAGGCAGGCGTGGGATCAGATGTGCTGATTTCAAGAGCACTGGCCAGAATGCTGTATGGGGGCCAGGCTGGCCAGTGGCAGCGTGACCGATGGCTTTTCCTCCCCTCTCATTTCCTGATTCTGCAGCTCGGTGGTCTCCATGACTTGGGACGTAGGCAAACTGGCACTTGTTTCCCGTGCTTACTTTCTGATTTTCATAAATGCAAATGAAAATCCTCATCTGCTCCATAAAGACTTGGCATGTTTAAATAACCATTATCCCTTCAATGTATTCCAGGGCTATTGGAATCATTATTCTCACGGACAGAATAGGCATTAAGTCCACAGGGGAGTTGTTAAAGGATGGCTCTTTCTCTCCGTTTGACCAAAGCGGCAGTTGTAATATATTTATTCAGGATTTGGAAAATGGAATTCAATTAGAAGTGAAATGGTGTTAAATTAAGTAATTCCTATTGTATTTGTCTGACAGACAGGGGTGGCCTGACCTGGGAGGTAAGGGGCCCCTACCATGGCCCGGGCTCCCTTCTGCTGGCGGACAGATGTCACTAACGGGGTGGATCCTGCTTAACCCCTTAATCACTCGTTTAAATCTGTTAGTGACACCTAAGAACCACACAGGTTTATTGATATAATCTGATGCCTTAATAGGAATAATCTTCTTTGTTCAAGTCACTGGTAGGGGCTTAACTGCTGTATATTACTGTCAGGTGCGAGTCATGTTGCTGGATCAGGCTCCCTTTAATAAGAAGGTATAATAAAAGGAGGGAACAGATGGAAATGGATGAGCCAGTTCCCTCTTTATTTTCCCTTTTCCCAGTGGTAGAGTTTCAGATTTCAATGACAAGGAGACTTCGCGCTATTTGGAAAGAAGCTGTTCTGACGCCTGCCTTGTTGCAGTTAAATTCTCGGTGGCTGTCTACCAAAGAGAGTGATTTAAGGCAATTGTGACAGACCTGAAGACAGAATTTTCTAGCCAATTGGGAAACAATAATGAAAAATAATAATGGTTTAAAAAAATAAAACACTAATAAGAAAAAAAAATAACACGTGGATTTCAGGCTTGGCTGTCTACACCACATGCATACCTCAAGCACTTATTCAATTTCTCCTCTGCGCCTGGCCTTGGTGTAACGAGAGTACTCAGATCCTTTATTGGGACAAACACCCACAAGCAGGGTACTCACACTGCTGTCACAACAATTCCATGTCCGCGTGGGTATTCTGAAGACACAAACAGCATCCTGAATAGCAGACAGCGTTTCTTCCTCTCGAGATGACAGATAGAACGCCACAATAAACTTCCCCGGGCAAAAGTTGTGCTCCTCTCCTATAAGTCACACAACTTATTTGTATAGACTGAGAACCAAATGCAGTCACATCTTTTCTATCCTTAGAAAATAAATGGTAGATAGTTTTGTTTTGAGAGGAAAGGGAGGGAGAACGCAGGGCTTAGAGCAACAGAGACTGTGGTTTTCTGAGATGGGTGTTGAAATCCAAGCATGAATTGAGACAAATGGTAGGAAACGCTTGTGGTCCCTTGACAAATAGCAACCTCAATGAATTTTTCATACATGCAGAAACAGGAAGGTAGACTTGGCAGCTTTCAAAATATTTCTGCACTCACAGCAGTGGCTAACATATGATCAACACCCCATAAGACATGGAAGATCCCTTTGGAGCATCTGGAAGGAGATGACGTGTCTTTGTAAAAGTAAGGAAAAGGAGAGAGAGCTTAGAGGAGCAGGCCTGGAGCGTTCACCTTAGCAGGACGCTTGTTCACTAGAAGCCTGATGCCAACTCTTTGGTGATTAGGAGAAAATTCTGGAGTTCAAATGAGAGGTTATTTCCCTCGAATACACTGAGGAAACAATGACTCATTACCTGGACATTTGCTGCTATAGCATAGAGGTTCTCACTTTCCACTTCAAGCAACTTCCAGAAAAGCTCAAAGCAGTTAGTGCTCTCTCTTGAAGAATGAAGCCATCACCTAGAAAGCTGGAGCAACACCCCATTGCACAAAACAACCAGAGGAGTCCTGGATAAGAGTAGAATTATGAGGACAAAATGCACTCTGGTGAGTGTGCCAAGCCTGGGCCGGTGGCTGTTTGCTGGAGAGGTGAGTGGCGAGTCCCTGAGTTTGCTGCTCTGTACAGTGAAGCCTTGCTTCTCACTGTGTTTGATGCATTCAGTATATACAACTGGGGCGTCCATGGAGTGCCTATGTCATTTAATAAGAGATGCACCCCAGCTTCGTTCTGGATGGCGTGTGCCTTGAATCCCAAACAGAAAACCACAGCTGGGTCTCCTCTCCGGACTTACCTGCGAGCCCCCAAGCCTTGTGCCTGAGCAAAGCCGAGCACGTCCTTCCAGTGTTTGGCGTCCCCTGAGCTCTCCTGCATTCTGATATTTGGTGCACTTGTTATTTCTATTAATGGCCTGTAGTTTGTTCCAAAGAAAATCCCCGTGGCTCTAATAGTGGTTCCACTGTGATCGCTGGACTGCTTGAAATGGTGTCCAAGCTCACATAAACGCCGAGAAATAGATTCAATGACTTAAACTACGGTATCTGTGGGTCTTGATGGGAAACACCAGGCAACAAATACTTTAATTGTGTCCTGATACAGCTCCAGGTCCTGGGGACATTCTCTCCAAGTGGCTTTATTAACTTAGTTAAACCCATATTTCCTTCCCCAAGAGTAGGAATGATGATAACAGCCAAGTCTATGCAAAGAAAATAAAATTTTACTATACTGTGTGAATCATGAAAAGCTTCCCCCACCCACATCTACTAAGAATGTGCAGTAAGCCATTTGTTTCCTAAACGTGTGGCGGGTACACATTGGGACAAGGATTGGGTTTCATGCTTCTCTTGTAGGCACACCCACGTGGACGTTTAGAACCAGCCAAGGCAGTAGACAGGCAATAGATGCTATTTTGCATGCTTCTCATTTCCTAAATCATTGCTTGAAAAATGCTCTTCTAAGTTATTTGTGCAAAAGCCAATAGCCGTCCAATTTATTTGGCCACGTCCAATCAGTTCCTGAAAGGTGGGTCCCAGGAACACATACATTAAATGTAAAAATAATAATAGTAATAAAACATCTATTTGCTTGCTTTGAGCTACATTTTTCACTTTACCCTGTGGAATTCTTGCAAAGTAGGCATTATTATTCTAATTTTATAGATGAGGTTTAGTAATCAAATAACTTTCTCAGGCAAGAAATGGGGACACCAGGATTTGAACTCCTCACCCCTTAATTGTTAAGTTACACGGCAGCCTCTCAGCACCGAGAGCCAGCACGTATCCATCTACTTCGTGCCAGGCGCTGTGTTAAGCATGTTGTGTATGTTGTCACCACACTCTTGAATGCTCGAGATGACTTGTTGCACATCAGTAGGGCATGTCATATCCATTGTGCATCAATAACCCAGAAAGATCATTGCCAGGTGTTTTCTCCCAAATGTGTAGACAAGCCCTCTGAGGGGGCCTTGTTGTAACAGAGATGGACTCCAGGCCATCTTGGAACACTCGCCTCATCTTTAAATGTAAGGAGCTTACTCTTCCCTCCTGGGAGCACCTGCAGTGTGGCACCCTAGGTCTACACCCGGGAGACAGACAGCTTGTTACCGTGACCTTGGCAAGTCCAAGGTCCCTCGCTCACTTCTCCATTGCTTCACCCGCCGTGTGATTAGACAGGCTGAGGAGCAGGCCCCGTGTCGGCCGCACTTTTCCCAGAAAAATAAATAGGAAAAAATAATCACGTCTTCCCAACTGCATGGCTTCAATCTTTCACTGCTGATTTAAATTTTAAAATGTTTTTATTATAAACCCCGATGCATGGTTTCTGCAGGGTTCATCTTAAAGTTGCTCCATAACAATCCCATCCCTGGAAAAATCAGTCAAACTCAGATAATGATAGGAGAGTCGAAAATAGAATGATAAAGACTGTCTCATATTTTTTTTTTCCCATTCAAGTTAGACGACAATTCTGTTTACTTGGTTCAGGTAAACTTCCAGCAGCATTGTGAGCTTTTTAGCAGAATGAGAAATTGATTTCTCCACGTACGGCACGGAGCACATCAACGCTTACCATCTTTATATAATGTTTACAGTGATGCACAAAGGAGGCCGCCACTGCAGAGAAAGCTCTGGGGGCCAGGGCAGCCTGTGTTCTCCTGGCCCTGGACCAAATGATGTTGACTCACCTGGCTGGTCTGTTAGGGAAGAATACTCAGCTCACACTCACGTGGGCTCTCGCACAAGATGTCTCAAAATCAAATGTCGCCAGGGTCAGGTGGGGTGTGTAAATTAGTAGAACACACTGGGTGTGCAGAAAAGAGAGAAGCTTCCTTCTCCCCCCACTCCCTGTAGCTCTAGCAAATTCCGGTCACGTGGGAAGGGGGCCACAGCATGTCAGGTCTTAATGTTCCACCAAAAGCCAGGAATCAGAGTTTTTACGTGAAATGTCCCAAGTCTGAAATATTGGTAGGTCATTAAAGAAGCGACATGAAAAGCACCTCGAAAGCCAAACCAAACAGACCAGCCAGCCGTCCACGCCGGCGAACCGCACCTGTGCCCTGCTTCCCTCCTGAGGTCATCTGGGACCCCAATATTTCCTCGACCTCACCCCTGGCAGGCTCATTACTCTGGGCGCCTGTTCTGGACATCATGGCTTCTGCACCCCCACGTTTTCCCCCTGTTTTTATTACTACTTCTAGTTACCAAGTTGACAGCTTTGCCTCATGATCTGTTGTCACCCAAATTATTATTATCAGCAGCCTCATTTGACAGGTTGTCTCAGTCTTGCTCACATTATTATTCTACTCACTTTTTTTCTGTTTTGCTTTACTTTATACATACGCAAAGACGTGTTGGGAACTTCATCCGCATTCAGCACCCAGCAATTTATTTAACCGAGTGATCGCTCTGTGCCCTTTGCAACAATTGCATTTAAAATGTGTCGTGCTTTTATTTACTGATCGGGTCTGCGCTCTGCACTTGAAGCTAATGGTAGTTGACTTATCATTCAGTCAATAATTCCAGAGAACAATTGGTTTCCCTGAACTCTCCCATAAATGTTCTTAATTTCCTTTCTTCAATCCCCAGAGTCATTCGTATTAACTCCTCAATCCAGTGAGGTCACAGCTGTATAGCTCTTGGCTGTTGGTCGAGAGGGACCAGAACCATATGCTACAGACAATCCAAGCTTGTGTTTTTCAGTAGGTCTCTAGTTTCTACTCTTTTTGCCTTCAATGCAAGCTATTTAATTTTTAATCCTTCAATGCAAGCTATTTAATTTATGCACCCTAAAGTAACCTAATTTTAAATTCATATGGGTTGTCATTTAAAAAAATAATCAAGTCACATACGTATCTAAATGGATGATAAACACCCGTACTATATGGGACATGGAGAGATTTAGAAACTATTTCATATAAATTTTCCATGAAGAAACATGCTAGAACTAGAAACATAGAATGTCAGTGGCAATTGCTTTTTCTAGCAATTTGCTTTTACAAATAAAAGATGTGCTCTCCAAATTGGATATTAACAGTGATACACCGGAAAATGACATGAGCAATGTTTCTACACAGTCTTGGTCGGTTTCCCACTGCCAGTGAAAAGTTGGCTCAGGGAAAATCGATGATTTTATTAATATATATGGGACCCAGACTCTCATCCTGCTTAGAGGCTGTTTAATGAGGTTGATGCTGCAAACATGGGGTTTTGAAAAAAGTTGAATAAATGGCGTGTCAGTTCTGTTAAATCACGATTGGTTCTATATTTTTTCCTTTTTCTCCCCAAATGTAGCAAGCTAAATAACCAAAGCCCTCGGATGCCATGTAATCTTGTTAAAATGGGCTACTTGGTCCTGAATTAAGTCACCAAAATGAGGCTGAGACAATGCAGTATCCTAAAACCACACACATGTCCAGACCTCAAGGTGCCTGCGAAGCCACCCATTTCCATCACACCGAGATCATGGTGCTCATTAGTATCGCGATTGGTGTGATGTTACCTTTCAGAGCTACCGAGAGATCTAATTAGATGGAATGAGTGATTTTTAAACACTTCAGGCTGTGGATGACACTCACTTTGCAAAATAATTCAAGCTTCCCGTGCATGTATCTGGCCTCGCGGGTTGGAAGGAAAAAAATGCAACCCTGTCTGAGAGTTTCTGCGACCCCTATTGTTAAGGTTAAAAGCACATTTTGTTGTTGTTAAAGGGTGAGCAGAAGAACATTTTGACTTCATATATAGCTCCTTAGGCAAGACTACTTAGTTACCAGGACTTAATTGAAATATTTTATTCTTCTAAGAGAGGAGGGAGAGACACGTAGCTTTTGGGAAATCTAACTTTAATCCCCCTCTTTCTATATTTCTAATTGGATATTTCAAAGGCAAGACATGTCATATCCTGTTCACAAATTGAGCAAGGTGAGAAGTTACATGATTTAGTGTCTTCCTTAAAACTGCAGCCCCACCTAAGCAGAGGCAATTTATCTCTGACGACGATGCTGCCGTGTGTGGGCCTTCAGCTTGGCTAGGAATCCATGACCTTCGCCAGGCATTGGTTATTAATATTTCATAAGTGTTGCAGTACATTGTCACAATGTTATGTCACCTCCTCCCAAAGTATTGAGGCACTTATGACAACATGTGGCTCATCAAACAATTATCCGTTGAGGCTCATTAATGTCGACAGCCTGTGAGAATATTTCAGGTAAATGGGACATTCCGAGGGCTGGCATTCGGAGATTTATGCAGATGGTTGCATGGACGTCCCATGTCCATTTCTTTGGAAGCATTTAATTTAGAGTGAAGAGAATACTTTGCTTCTCCCATGGTATGATTTTTGATGGTCATCCTTACCTGGGCAGTGTGTTCCCTAAGTTCATGGGTCTGTTCTATTCCACAGAAATACCAGCATGAGTGTGCCAAGATCTATTAGAAAGAAGGTTCATTGCAGCCTCATTTGTATTAGGAAATCATTGAGAATCACTATCTCAATGTGCAGGAGTAGAGAAACAGTTAAATACATTGAGGTGCATTCACAAATGGAATAGGATGCAGCCCTGAGAAGAATGTGGTCCGTCCTAGGCACTGACATGGAAAGGGTTATAGTACGTTGTTAAGGGTAGAAAGCAAATTGTAGGACGATATGCATTGTAGACTCCTAATTTTGTTAAAAAGTCAGTGGGAAAACCAAATTTCCTACACGTGTATGAGTGTGTGTGTCTGTGTGTGTGTATGTTTGTGCGTGTGTGTATGTTTGTGCATGTGTGTCTCTGTGTCCACACACACGTGTGCATGTGTGTGTGCATGTCACAGAATATGTCCAGAAGACCACGCATGCATCAATTTTCTGCTGTAACCTCTCAGGATGGTATTGCATACAGGGGGTGTTTTACTGTAAATATGTCTATATAATATGCATTTATTACAGCTGATGTGGATTATTTTGTAATAAATGCAAACAGTTGAAAACCTAAACACCAGGAAAAGAAAATGCATGCTTCTTCCAGGGTGGAGGCAACATTGACAACTCACCCTGGGAGGGAAAGTGAGTAACTTGACAATAAATATTAAATCCAGTTCCATCATGAGATGTACTGGCCTGGCTACCCTGAGAGGACTGCTCTTGGCTCTTTCTAGAAGGAAGTTGAGTTTCTGCTGGACTGCCTTGGGGAATGACTCTCCTTTTTTGTATGCAATGGTCTGTAGGCGCAGGACCCAACACAGACGATGGGTGGCCGTGATTCCTAAATGTTTTCTTCCCTTTGGTTGCAAAGAGATGGCAGTAATTCAGATCATATAATATAATAACAGTCACTATCATTTAGTTAATAACAGTTATTGTTCTTTTCTAACTACTCTCCAAGTATTATCTCTTTAAATCTTCAAAACAACAGTTAGAGGGAGATATTGTTATTATTATGAATTTATGAATGAAAATGTTACCCAGCCTACTGACCCCATAAGACATTAACCACAACCCTGCTCAGAGCAAGCCTGACATATTGTCTTTCGCATAGAGTGGAAGGAAACCACATAGAGTGGAAGGAGAGGATGGCTGAGACACAGGGTCAGAACCAGTCAAAACTGGTTGAGGGCAACATGGCAGTCTGACTTGACCTGACATAGACCCCGCAGCTCATTATACGCTCGTTGTAATACGTTACCATGCCACATAACACACCTACCCACGGTTGACAGGAAACTCCAGACCAAACAAGGGAAGAAAAGGGTGGAACCCCATTTCCCAGAAAAGCCTTCCCAGTTCCCCATATTGCTGTGAATAGTCCTCCCCCTCATTACTTTGACCCCTTATAACAGCTGCTTGATCGCCCCAAGAGCTAAATTGATTTGTGAACTTTGTTCCTGCTTCTCCACTCTTTGGCCATTGAAGAAAGCTTGTGCTGTTGACCGCTCAGCTTTGGTCTCATTTCAAAGCTGTGACACTGAACAGAGAAAGAACCTCTGAGGAAGAAAAGGGCTGGTTGTGGGTTTGAGGCCCACCAGCCCCTGGGCTCTTCCTCCGGTCTCCTCTGATTGTAGGTCAATTCCCACTGGAGGGAAGCTAAATTGCTAACAAAAATACTGAGCTCAGCCACACAGACCCGATTGTTAATGACAACCAGTTCACGTGAGGCAGTTTTGGAGGGGTCATTGCGTGTGGACACCTGCGGCTGTTTCTCTGTCTGCGTCCTGTGAGGCGTGCTCCCGCAGGGGGAGGGCTGACCAGGCCGCAGAAGGACTTCCGAGGCTCTCAGCTCTGCCCGCTCCCTGACCTGGTTTCCAGTCTGCTAAGTGGGAACAGTGACTCTCATCTCATGTATCTCTCGGGAAGTTGTGAGGAGTTGAGAATGGAAGTGTGAAAATGCTTGAAAGTCTGGAAAAGGCCGCATTCCCTAAGGCTGCTGATTATTGTCCGAGTCTGCGTGGTGACCAGCACAGAACTCAGGCCAGGGTCGCGGCTTCTCTTCTTGTAAGTGGCTTAGAGACGGGATCCGGCCTTCAGAGCTGGGCCCTCTGGGCTCACTGCGGTGGTCTCCCATCTCTGTGCACCACAGCTCCCTGTGAGAGTTTTATGGGCATCGGCATGAGCTGAGGACGGGCCGGGTGGGAGGCCAGGAGCCCAGAGGAGACGGCTCACTAAGGGGGCCTGGCAGCCAGACCCGCAACCTGCTTGCCCTGACAGATGTGTCCCCCCGGAGGCAGAGGGAGTGGGGCCAGGTGCAGGCCAGAGAGGGACGCTCCACTCCCACCCTCCAAGGACAAATGGCCTGAGGCTGTCCTGCATTGCCACCAAAGCTGCAGCCTGCTGGCCCAGGGCTGAGGTCAGATGAGCTTGGCGCTTATGTGGCCCTGGGAAGGGGGAGGTGAGAACACTTGCGTGCTGGGGGAAGGCTCAGCAAGACATCTGTCCATCTCCTACCTTGTGTTATGTTGGCTGTAAAACTGTTTAGCTGACACTCCGGCCCCAGGTTATAAAATTGAAGCAGATCATTAGCGCCTGCCCTCGGCCCGGTGAGAGAGGCGCTGTGCAGAGCAGCCCAGGACTGGACTTTCAGCCCTCGAAGGGTGGCCCAAGGAACAGTCTCAATACCCCGTGGTGTCTGCACATAACTTCATCTTTTTTCTGTGTGAGGAGGGAAGTGGAAGCTGGGAGATGCGGGGATTTCTTAAGGTCTCGGAGCCTCGGCGTCACCTCCCTTCTACTCTGGGTACCACGTTTCCCTTGCGTGGGAAGACTTGTCCAGGAAAATATCGAGGTCTTGGGGAAGAGACTTATAGTCTCTTCTCAAGCAGAGAGGAAACACGATTATAATGCAAATTTTGGATATGGGAAACATCTCAATCCCTTCTTTTGTATTATTTGGGAAAATTAGTCTTAATCTCACAAGTAACTATACCCTTGTAAAAAAAATTCAAAAACTAAAGGTAATGTAAAAATTCCCTTTGACCTTCGTCCAAGCCCACTTCAGAGGTAACTACTGTCAATGGCTTTGTGAGTTCTCTCCAGAGTTCTCCATGTTTACATGCAGATACAACATATAGAAATACGTGGTTTTGTTTTTCCATAAATATGACTGTGTCACACTATATCCCTTTGCAAACAGTCTTTATCACAATATATTTTGAAATTTCTCAGTCTTAATACATATAAAAGTGCTTAATTCTTTGTAATTTACACATTTTTTCACAGTATAGACTAGAGGGTTGGCAAACCACAGCCTGAAGGCCAGATCTGGCCAGTGGCATGTTCTTGTACAGCCCTCAGGCTAAGAACGGTCTTCACATTTTAAAAGGTTGTAAAAAAAATACAAAGAAGAATATGAGACAGAAACCAAATGGCCAGAAGCCTAATGTATTTACTATCTGGCCTTTTACAGAAAATGCCTGCCCACTCTCGTGTGGATGTACCAGAACTTACCAGCAATTTCCCTGCTGGTGGACAGTGTAAGCTGTTTCTATTTCAATGTTTTTATTGTGGTAAAGTACACGTAATGTAAAATTTGCCATTTTAACCATTTTTTTATTGGTGTCATAATAGTTTATAACAATGTGAAGTTTCAGTTGTACATTATTATTTGTCAGTCACCATATGTATGTGCCCCTTCACCCCTTATGCCTTCCCCCAACTCTCTTCCCCTCTGGTGACCACTAATCTGTTCTCTTTGTCCATGTGTGTGTTTACCTTCCACATATGAGTGAAATCATAGGGTGTTTGTCTTTCTCTGTCTGGCTTATCTCATTTAACATAATACCCTCAAGTTCCACCCATGTTGTTGCAAATGGGACGATTTTGTCTTTTTTATGGCTGAGTAGTATTCCCTTGTATGTATATGTCATATCTTCTTTATCCATTCATCAATCAATTGGCATTTTGGTTGCTTCCACGTCTTGGTTATAGTGAATAATGCTGCAATGAACATAGGGGTGGATAAGTCTCTTTGAATTGTTGATGTCACGTTCTTTGGATAAACATCCAGTAGTGGTATAGCTGGGTTATACGGTATTTTGATTTTTGTTTTTTTGAGAAAGCTCCATACTATTTTCTATAGTGGTTGTACTAGTTTACATTCCCATCAACAGTATATGAGGGTTCCTTTTTCTCCACATCCTCTCCAACATTTGTTGTTTTTTGTCCTGGTAGTTATAGCCATTCTAATAGACATAAGGTGATATCTCATTGTAGTTTTGATTTGCATTTCCCTGATGATTATCAATGTTGAACATCTTTTCATGTGCCTGTTGGCCATCCGTATATCTTCTTTGCAAAACGGTCTGTTCATATCCTCTCCCTATTTTTCGATTGGGTTGTTTATTTTTTTGTTGTTGAGTTGGATGGGTTCTTTATATATTTTGGAGATTAACCCCTTGTCAGATATATGATTTACAAATATTTTCTCCCAGTTGGTGGGTTGTCCTTTCGTTTTGTTCATACTTTCCTTTGCCTTGCAGATGCTCTTTAGTCTGATGTAGTCCCATTTGTTTATTTTTTCTTTTGTTTCCCTTGTCCAAGTAGATATGGCGTTCAAAGAGATCCTTCTAAGACTGATGTCAAAGAGTGTACTGCCTATATTTTCTTCTAGGAGCTTTGTGGTTTCATGTCTTACCTTCAAGTCTTTGATCCATTTTGAGTTAATTTTTGCATAAGGTGAGAGATAATGGTCTACCTTCATTCTTTTGCAAGTGGCTGTCCAGTTTTCCCAACACCATTTGTTGAAGAGACTTTCCTTTCTCCATCGTATGTTCTTAGCTCCTTTGTTGTAGATTAGCTGTCCATATATGTGTGGGTTTATTTCTGGGCTTTCAGTTCTGTTTCCTTGATCTGTGTGTCTGTTTTTGTACCAGTACCATGCTGTTTGGATTACTATAGCTTTGTAGCATATTTTGAAGTCAGGGATTGTGATGCCTCCTGCTTTTTCTTTTTTCTCTGGATTGCTTTAGCTATTCGGGGTCTTTTCTTGCCCATATGAATTTTAGTATCTTTGTTCTATTTCCATGAAGAACGTCATTGTGATTCTGATGGGGATTGCATTGAATCTGTAGATTGCTTTAGGTTATGTGGACATTTTAACTATGTTTATTCTTCCAATCCATGTGCATGGGATCTTTGTATTGTCTTTGTCTGGCTTTGGCATCAGGGTGATGTTGGCCTCGTAGAATGTGTTAGGAAGTATTCCATCTTCCTCTGTTTTTTGGAATACTTTGAGAAGGATAGGTACTAAATCTTCTTTGAATGTTTGGTAGAATTCTCCAGAGAAGCCATCTGGTCCTGGACTTTTATTTTGGGAGAGGTTTTTATTACAGTTTCAATATCTTTACTTGTGATCAGTCTATTCAGATTATCTATTTCTCCTTGGCTGTATGAGCCTAAGAATTTATCCATTTCTCCTAGATTGTCCAATTTGTTGGCATATAGTTTTTCATAGCATTATTTTATAATTCTTTGTATTTCTGTTCTATCTATTGTAATTTCTCCTTTTTCATTTCTAATTTTATTTATTTGAGCCTTCTCCTTTTTTCTTAGTGAGTCTGGCTAAGGGTTTATCAATTTTGTTTATCTTCTCAAAGAACCAGCTCTTAGTTTCATTGATCCTTTCTACTGTTTTTTTGGTTTCAATTTCATTTATTTCTGCTCTAATTTTTATTATTTCCCTCCTTCTGCTGACTTTGGGCTTTGTTTGTTTGTTTTTTTTTTTTTTCTAGTTCTGTTAGGGGTAGTTTAAGATTACTTATTTGAGATTTTTCTTATTTGTTAAGGTGGGCCTGTATTGCTATGAATTTCCATCTTAGAACCACTTTTGCTGCATCCCATATGAGTTGGTATGGTGTATTTTCATTTTCTTTTGTCTCCAGATATCCTTTGATTTCTCCTTTAATTTCTTCAATGATCCATTGGTTGTTCAGTAGCATCCTGTTTAGTCTCCACATGTTTGTCCCTTTGCCAGATTTTTTCTTGTAGTTGATTTCTAGTTCAATAGCATTCTGGCTGGAAAAGATGCTTGTTATGATTTCAATCTTCTTAAATTTATCAAGGCTTGCCTTGTTTCTCAACATATGGTCTGTCTTTGAGAATGTTCCATGTGCACTTGAGGAGAATGTGTATTCTGCTGATTTTGGATGGAGTGTTCTATATATATTAAGTCCATCTGGTCTAGCTTTTCATTTAGTTCCACTATTTCCTTGTTGACTTTCTGTCTTGTTGGTCTATCCATTGATGACAGCAGGGTGTTAAGGTCCCCTACAATTATTGTGTTGCTGTTAATTTCTCCTTTTAGGTTTATTAATAGTTGCTTTCTGTACTTTGGTGCTCCTGTGTTAGGTACATATATATTTATAAGTGTCACGTGCTCTTGGTGGAGTGTCCCTTTTATCGTTATATACTGCCCCTCTTTGTCTCTCATTGTTTTTTTTTTTATTTTGAAGTCTACTTTGTCTGATTTAAGTATGGCAACACCTGCTACTTTTTGGTCAGGAAGATTGGCCCTGAGCTAACATCTGCGCCCATCTTCCTGTATTTTATGTGGGACACCTGCCACAGCATGGCTTGACAAGGGGTGCATAGGTCCACACCTGGGATCCGAGACTGCATACCCCAGGTTGCCGAAGCGGAGCGTGCAAACTTAGCCACTATGCCACCAGGCCAGTCCCCAACACCTGCTTTCTTTTATTTGCCATTACCTTGGAGTATTGTCTTCCATCCCTTAACTCTAAGCCTGTGTTTGTCTTTAGAGCTGAGAAGTGTTTCCTGGAGGCAGAAAATTGTTGAATCTTGTTTTTTAATCCATCTAGCCACTCTGTGTCTTTTGATTGGGGAATTCAATCCATTTACATTTAGAGTGATTGTTGATATATGATGGCTTAAAGCTGCCATTTTATTGGTTGTTTTTCAGTTGTTATGAATTTCCCCTGTTTCTCGTCCCGTGTATTTTGGACTGCCAGTTCAGTCTGGTAGCCCTCCATCATGGTTTTCTCAGTTTTCTCTTTACTTATCATTTGTGTCTTTGTTCCTATTTTTTGTTTAGTGGTACTGTGAGATTTGTATAAAAGGTCTCGTAGATGAGATAGTCCATTCCCCTACAGCCTCTTAGTCTCTTAGTCTAAGCAGGTTTAATCACTTTCCTCTTCCCATTCTAAGTTGTTGTTGTCACAACTTATTACATTGTGTGTTGTGAATTTGTGGTTAAAATGAAGTGATTATATTCATTTTTGATGTTTTCCCTCCCTTTATCTTTAGAGTTATAATTGCTTGCTAATCTGTTCTGATAGAGAGTTGCAATTTTCTGATTTTGTCTGCCTACTTATCTCCTTGTTCAAGGCTTTATAAGCCCTTTCTTCTTTTTTTTTTTTCAGAGCTGAGGGCCTTCTTGATCAAATTTTGTAGTGGGGGTCTGTGGCAATGACCTCCCTCAGCTTTTGTTTATCTGGCTAAGTTTTTATTTTTCCAGCCTATCTGATGGATATTTTCAGTGGATAGAGTGTTCTTGGCTGAAAGTTTTTGTCTTTAAGTATTTTGAATATATCATTCCACTCTCTCTTAGCCTGTAAGATTTTGGATGAGAAATCTGCTGAAAGCCTGATAGGGGTTCCTTTGAAGGGTATTTTCTTCTGCCTTGCTGCCCTTAATATTATTTCTTTGTCATTGACTTTTACCAGCTTTACTGATATATGCCTTGGAGAAGGTCTTTTTACATTGACTTAATTAGGAGTTTTGTTGGCTTCTTTTACATGTCATTCCAGCTCCTTCTCCAGGATTGGGAAGTTCTCAGCTATTATTTCCTTGGACAAGGTCTCTGCTCCTTTCCCCTACTCTTCTCCCTTTGAATACCTATAATCCTTGCGTTGTTTTTCCTAATTGAGTCAGATACTTCTCGGAGAGTGTCTTCATTTCTTTTTAGTCTAAGTTCTCTTTCCTCCTCCATCTGAAGCATTTCTGTATTCCTATCCTCCAGATTGCTAATTCTGTCCTCCATAATATCAGCTCTGTTATTTAAGAACTCCAGATTTTTCTCTGTCTCATCCATTGTGTTTTTCATCTCCAAAAATTCTGATTGGTTTTTCTTTATAGTTTTGATCTCTTTTGTGAAGAATTCCCTCTGTTCGTTAATTTGGTTCCTGATTTCATTGAAATGTCTTTCAGAATTCTCTTGTAACTCATTGAGATTTTTTATGATGGCTATTTAGATTGTAGATTTCCATGCCTTCAGGATTTATTTCTGGGTGTTTGTCTTTTTCCTTCTGGTCTGGAGTGTTAATATATTTCTTTACACCATTTGATGGAGTGGATTTGTGCTGGTGCATAGTGATGGAATCTGGTCACGGATTCCACCTGCTGTTACTGGGGCCATGGGCAGGAGCTGTGTAATCTGAGCCTGCTGCCGTGATCCCTGTCAGCTGTGCCTGTCCGAGCCTGGGTCATTCCTTGGGGTTGCAGTGGCCCTGTGGAGTCTCCCACTGAATGGGAAAGCAGTCACGAGGGGGCTCAGGGTTGCTGCTGCCTGCTCCTACAGTCCCGCTGAGTCGTGCTCCCCTCTTCAGGGCTGCAGCGGTACTCTGGGCATTTCAGTACCAAAGAGTACCAGGAGCTCGTTTGGTTCCCCCAGACTCGGAGCTCAGCTGCCGTCTGCTCCTAAGTTGCACCAGCCACTGTGCTTGGTGGGTGGGATCTCCCCTCTGTGACTGAGCCAAAGCCACTCCCTGAGCCTGCAGTGGGATTGTGGACTCTCCCACCAGATAAGACAGTGATCCCATGGGAGCTTAGGGCTACTGCTGCCTGCTCCCACAGTCCTGCAGAGTCTCGCTCCCCCCTTCAGGGCCACAGCTGTACTATGGGCATTTGTGGCAGCCGGGAGCTTGTTCACCTGGGCTGTAGCTCACTGTTGTCTGCTCCTAGATCTGCTCCTATGTCACACCAGCCTTTGTGCTTGGTAGGCGGGGTGTCCCCTCTGGGACCAGCCAGAGCCACTCCCTGGGCCTGCGGTGGGATTGTGGATTCTCCCGTTGGATGAGACAGTAATCATACAGGGATTCAGGGCTGCTGCTGCCTGCTCCCACAGTCCCGCCAAGTCACACTCCCCCCTTCAGAGCTGTAGCAGTTCTATGGGCATTCATGGCAGCCAGGAGTTTTTTTGCCCAGGCAGCAGTGCAGCTGCCCTCTGCTCCTAGGTTGCACAAGTTTTGTGCTTGGTGGATGGTGCTTCCCTACTGAGTCCAAGCCTGTGCTGCTCTCTGTGGGCTGCGTGGCCCTGAGGGCTCTCCCACCGGACAAGGAAGTGATCACGTGGGGGCTCAGGGCTGCTGTCACCTCTTTCTACAGTCTCGCTGAGGCACCCTCCCACCCTTGGTACAGCAGCAGTGCTAGTGTCACTCCAGCTGGGAAAGCAGTCACACACATGCACTGGGCTGCCTGGGGTCCAGAGGGTGCTCACCTATCTCCACCACCTCTTCGGGGGGTAGTCCATCCACCTTCAGACGTACAGCTGGGTGGGTCTCTCAGGCATCCTGGTGTGCTGTGTGGGTGTCCTCTGCTGATCAGTGAATGTCCTTTTAGTTGTAGTTCTAAGGGGGAGAGACACAGGGAACAGCTCACTCTGCCATGTTGCTGATGTAACTCCTCCTTGATTCCCATTCTAACCATTTTTAAGTCCACACTTCAGTGGTGTTATGTACACTCACAATGTTGTGTAACCATCATCACTACTTCCAGAACTTTTCATTATCCCAGACATAAACTCTGGACCCTTTAAACAATAACTCGCCATACCCGAGCCCCTGGTAACCTCTATCCTGCCTCTGTCTCTGTCTCTATGAATTTCCGTCTTCTAGGTGCTTCATATGAGTGGAATCATATAGTATTTGTCCTTTCGTGCTGCCTTGTTTCATTGAGCGTGATGTCTTCAAGGTTCATCCATGTTGTAGCATGTGTCAGAATTCCATTGCTTTTATGCCTGAATAATATTCCATTGTGTGGGTAAACCCCATTTTGCTTATCCATTCCTCTGTTGGTGGATATTGGATTGCTTCTGCTGTTTGGCTATTGTAAATAATGCTGCTGTGAACACTCGTGGACACGTATCTGACTTTCTGTTTTCAGTTCTTTTGAGTAAATGCCTAGGAGTGGGATTCTAGTTTAATTTTAATGTTATTGCTAATACCGTAAATCCTGCAATGAACACCCTTCCAAGTGCTGCCTTGTGCCCCTGCACACACGAATCTCCCTGAAGTGGAACGGAGAAGTGGAATTGCTGCATGGAAGGGGAAGCACATTTTAACTTGTAATTAGGGTCATTGCCCCTCCATGAAACCGAGAAAGCAATGCCACCTGCCTTCCTGTAAAATGTGGCAGATATAGCTGCACCTTCTGGACAGACAGCTGTTGGGGAAACAGGGTTCCCACAGTGTTTGGTTTTCCTGTAGCTCCCGTGGGTGAATATTGCTTGTATTTTCAGCATATACACTTGGCGCTCTGCACCGCTGTGATTTATCCTAAAAATAATTTCCTCTAATTACTTTCTTTGACAGATTCTATGAAATTAACATGAGTATACACCATCACTTTAATTTTTCCTGTGCCCGGACTCACTGCGGTGTCCACACTCACAGCCCTCCCTTTGCACCACGTGTGGCCAATGAGGCCTCCCCCTGTGCTCCCCAGTGAGTGGGTTCTGTAGCAGGAAGTTTGTTCTGAAGGAGCCTTGCCTCTGACTTCTCCCTTGGGTTCTGGTGCACTGTGCTGACCCAGATGGTTGAGAAAATGTGGGACATGTCGGTGTCGTTCAGCACCTCCAGTTGGACAGCTAGATGCCAGGCCTGTAGCAGCACAAACCCCCTTGGGGAGCAAGAGTGGAGGAAACTGAAGGTCGAAAACAGTGGACAGTTAGGAATTGTGGACGTCTTTTGACTTTTCAAAGGTGATGAAACCTGGAGGCCCCTCCAGGAAGATAGTGCCACTGAGGTTCCAGAGAGCCCTGATTTGGTTCTTTCCGGGGGCACCCCCGTGCTAACGGGGGTCTGTCTGTGTAACCTCGTTTGAGTTTGAAGGTGCTTCTGCTAACGGGGAAATCAGTGCCCATTATAGTATTACCAGAAGTAATAACAATTAGCGTCATCACCATAATGTCTCTCCTTGACTTCCTTTGGTGTTCCAGCCAAGCAGCTGGATAGGAAAGGGAGAAAGGACGGGCCCCCTGGCAGCACATGTTTTCCAGCACACACCACAGAGGGCCCAGAAGAACTCCCCAACACCTCCCGTCTGTTTCTCTCCACTTTGCAGATTCAACACATTTTAAAGCAAAGTAGGCTTGTCCTCATGGGCCTGCAGCTGCAAGATCTGCTCTTCGGGCTCCTGAGACCCGCAGGGAGGGCTGGGCTCCACCTGCAGAAGCCTTCTTCATCTATCAAGGCCTCCTGGGGCACAGGAATCGTGGTGAGGCTGCATCTCCTCACCTGACTCAGGGAGAACACACGTCCGCCCAGGACTCTGGCTGGCGTCCTCTCTTCTCCTGGAAATCCAGCAGATCACTGCTCCAGGCCTGCACTGAGTATCTGTTTACGTGATGTTCGCAGTCCAGAAAATGGCCCGCCAGTGAACAACAGTCCTGCTCATGTTCAAGGGAGAGTCTGCAACGCCCGCCCTGCCTGCACTGAGCTGAGGGGACAGAGGCACAACCCTGTGGTCGTGTCTCTCTTGGCCCAGCTGACTAGTGAGCCCCTGACTCAGGAGCCTCCAATCCCAGGCTGAGTCAGACATGTCAAACCCTGGAGTCTGGCTTCAACCGGGCCAGCGAGGCTCCAGCGTACACATTAGAGCCAGAAACATGGAAATGATTTGCCAATGTAGATGCAGCGGGAAGAACCAGGGGCCGGCCCGCAGCTGAGCAGTCTCTGGGGCTGCCTGTGGGGAAGAGCTGCTCAGATTCAGGACTAGCCTCCAGAGGGCCCTGAGGGGCCGGCCCCATGGCCTCGGCACCTCGGTCTCCTTGGGATTCCTCAGATGGCTTTCTGTGCCATCCTTCTCTGAAGACCCTGCACTCCAGCGAGCTTGAGTGGAGTCTCTGTTGTTCACAACCAAAAGCTAAAGAAAACACGACGTTTCTAAGTGCATAACAGTAATAAAAAAACTTCGTTGAGTTCTTACATACTGCTGAGCGTGGGCTAAAATCTTTACACGAATTGACTCATTTAACACTCACAACCCTGAACACACATTCGTTCACACATCACATGTTTTTTGGTGCCTTATTCGGGCTACACACAGCTCCAGGCCCTGGGGACCCCGTGGTGAGTGAGGCAAAAGTCACCTGCCCTTGGGGGCGTGCCTTTATTGTGGCGGACACTGCACAAGCACCCAAGTAAGCAGGAGGCTCTGGCACAGCGTTGGGTCAGTGCCATGTGACAAGGGACGGAGGGGCGGGGAAGAGTGGCGCAGCTTTAGAAAGCGTTGTTTAGCTGAGACTTAAATGTCCAGGAGGAATTGGAGAGCTGACGTTCAGGGGAGGTCTGGGAAATGGACGGTGGTGATGGTCCATAGCGTCGTGAATGTACTTGATGCCACTGAATTGCAGACTTTAGAAATGGTCAAAATGGTAAGTTTTATGTTCTCTATATTTTACCACTGTATATATAATACGTAATATGTAATACGTATGTAATATTGTATCTTACATACTTTATGTATAATATATAAATATATATTTAATATTATATGTGCGTGTATATATATTCATTTCATATACGTACATGAATATATATGAGAGTCCTTTACAGCGAGAGGTGGGAAAGAACTCTCACTGCTGTCTTTGGGTCTTCTAAAGCAAAGCAAGAACAAAAAACGAAGACAAGGAAAGATAAAGTCTTTGTGGTGGATTGAGTGGTGGCCCTGAAAGACACGCCCACGCGGATCCAAACCGCTGGACCCCATGCACGTGACCTTATCTGGAAAAGGGTCTTTGCAGACGTGATTAAGTTAAGGAACTTGAGATGAGGGGATTATCCTGGATATTCCCTGTGGGCCCTAAATCCAATGACAAGTGTCCTTGTGGGATGGAGGCAGAACGGTCAGACAGGCGGATGAGGGGAGGCTACATGACATGGGGGCAGCAATTGGAGCCAGGCGGCTGCGAGGCCACCAGAGCTGCCATGAGAGGTTCTGGCAGGAGGGCAGGAGTGGACTCCCCCAGAGCCTCTGGAGGGAGTGGGCATGCCAGCACCTTGATTTGGATTTCTGGCTTCTAGACTGTGAGAGAATAAATTCCTGTTGTTTTAAGTCAAAAACAAGAAAAGGAAAGTTCTGGGACAGAGGGAACAGTGGGTGTCAGAGACCCCAGAGAGGAGGGGTGACAAGGAACACCAGGTCCTGAGGATGCAGGAGGAGGAGGGGGATGGGTCAGACACACAGGGCTTGCCCCAAGCACAGGCAGAAGCCACTGGAAGCTTTTAGGCGCACGTTGATGAGACCTGATGGACTTTTTCAAAGGGCTGTGGGGTAGGTACAATTATTCCCCAGTGCTCCCACATGGAAACTGAGGAACGGAGATGCTGAGTAATAAACCTTGGGCAGCGGTGGAGAAGAGAATGGCTCTGAGAGGTCTGATTCCAGAAGCCATGCCCTTAACCACCATGGACACTCTACTTGGCCAGGCCCGAGGGGCTGGGAGGTGGGAGCCCCGAGAAGGGCGGGCTCAGCCCATGATGCCTGGAGGCCTGTGCTCAGGAGGGGAGCCTGGTGCAGGTGTCCGGGTGCCCGACACTAACACATCGGTTGTTGTGTCCACATAGAGGACACAGCAGGACAGTGCCAAATGTCCCGTCTCCTGCACTGGATGCCCATATAGGTGGAGGTCACACAAGTGACCAGTCCGGGTGCTTGTGGCTCCTCTCCTCACTCAGGAGGAAACTCAGATCCCAAGAGGGGGCCTTTGCATCTATCACAATGTGTTCACAAGTCTGTTATTTACAAGCTGCTGTGCTGAACGTGTCTCAGGGGGTTGCAGCCACACAGGATTGCCCCACACTGCGGCTGGTGCTCAAGGGCACAGGTGCTGGGAAGAGGTGGAGCACGGAGGGAGTGGCCAGGTCCCGAAATAGCAGAGAGGTGTCATCAGGCCAGCCACGCCTGAGGCTCGCTTTGTCTTTAGCTGCTCTGAACTCCTGCTGAGGGACCCCACCCAGCTCTCTGGGCTGTCTGCAGAATCCTCAGGACTCTGGCGGATGCAGCTGACAAGAACCGAGCTCTGGCAGGTGCACACGGAAAGGAGAGTCCACTGGTGAGTGGAGATGACACATCCAGGGTCTTAGCGACACACACACTCGCCTTCCCTCGCCAGCCCCAGTCGTTGGCGTCGTGCTGAGGCAGAGCCCCTGCGAGGGGCAGTGCAGTGGGGCCTCTCTGTCCTGATCTTTCCAGCACAGCCCCATGGCTCAGAGCCCACCGCTGGCTGGGGGGTTCTTTATCAGACCTTGTCTGGAGCTGAGCCTGAGGCAAGGAAGTGTGTGTGAGTGCGAGCATGTGAGTGTGAGCATGTGTGACAGAGTGATGTGTGAGAGAGCTGAGTGTGTGGGTGTACGTGAGTGTGAGCGTGTGTGTTCGTTTGTGTGACTGTATGTATGTGTGTATAAGCGTACTTGCATGTGAGTGAGAGCAAATGTGTAGGGGTGTGTGGGGGTGAGCATTTGCAAGTGTGTGAATTTGTGTATGTGTAAGTTTGTGTGTGTGAGTGTGCGAGTGTGCGAGAGCATTGTGAGAAGGTGTGGCAGAGTGTATGTGTGTGGGATAGTGAGCACCTGAGCACATGTGTGCCTGAGTGTGTATGTGAGTGCGTGCTTCTGTGGGTGGGTGTGCAGGGTGGGGCTTCTGGTGAGTCAGCCCAGCCTGAACCACAGGGACTGAGAAAGGGGAAGGCCAGGCGTCGCTGTCCCAAGTGGGGGGCAGGTGGCAGAGCAGGCGCCACTAGCACAGAGAAGGACGGGACGCTGTCACAGCCTGTGGGCCGCTTCACCTCTGGAGCTTCCCCTCTGAGAAGGACCCTCCTTGGCTCCCTGAGGAGCATGGTGCCCAGGAGTGGAACAGCAGAGCTGGAGCTGAGAGCTGGGAGCGCCCCTGCTACCTGCTGGCTGGCAGCCGAGAACATCTCTGTCATCGATATGTGGGTTATTTTAAGACACTGTGGACACTGGACAGCCAAAGTGCCCACTTTAATTAGGATCCCTTTGGGTTAATCGCTGTAATCATCACCAGCCTGGTGATTTATTGGCTATTCGGGGGCCTTGGCTCTGCACGGAGATCAGCCGGCTCTGACAGCCGAGGCAGGGCTTGACGGGCAGCCGGGCTGCTTCTTCATTTTAATTACGGAGGAAACAATATTTACCAAGGAGACAGCTTCATTTCCTCCTTCTTGGGAGATGTGGAGGTTTAGTGCTGGGCCGAAGAGCATCCTGTGCAGATAGGGGGCTCTGCCTGTGCTCAGGTGTTCCCTAAGGTGAGTGAGGCGTGAGCCTGGATGAGTCCTTGTGTGAACGCATCCACTGAGGGCTACACTGGTCCAAGCGCTAGTCTACATCTGTGCTTTCGGCCAACAGGAGAAGGCCTGCATGTCCCCACCAGCCGCAGCGTCTGCACTGACTCCCCTGTGTCTGTGACCAGGCGTGGACGGGGCAGGACCCTGGCCCCGGGCTGTGTGAAGGATGCAGTGGCTTGAGAAAAAGTGCATCTTTAGGTGTGGCCTGATTCTCTTTTACCACATCCTTTTCAAAAGCTTTATCCTTGACAGTTTGGCGAGTAAGCTGAGATGCTTTTAGCAGATAAGCCATTAATGTGGATTTTTTTCACACTGATGGCTGTGTTTGAGGCATCCCCAAGCACTTGTCACCTATGGGGTGTAACTGGAAGCTGCTCACTGCTCAGAGCGGGTCTGGTGGTCCCCAGGCTTCAGGACTCCTGGGTAGAGGGCGTCTTTAGGATGCCCATAGTCTCAGCTTTGGTGGAGCCTGCATCTTGTGAAACAACGGTCCTCTGGGCATCTGCTGGGAAGGGTGACCCCAAAGTCATCTCTGGGGTTCCTAGTTACCGAAAGGAACTGTGTGGACTGACCCAAGGCCCCTGAGACAGAAGCTACAGGGGTAGAAAGACAACAGACCGCCGGTCCCTCCCTTGCAGCAAGTTGGGTGGACAAGGGGCAGGGGTGGCTGGCAGTCAGGATGTGTTATGACCACACCATTCTGGTAGCAGGTGTAGACCATGGAGGAGTCTGTGCTGAGGGCCTGGGCCGTGGGCAGCATGGCCTTTCCTTGGCTGAACACAACAGGGTGAAGGTCTGAGGACCCTGTGTGGCTCAGTGTCTGTGACAGATGCTTGTGCAGGAGGCTTGGCCCCAGGTTATGTAGGCAGGTGACACTGCAGTCCCCGCTGGTGCTGGCAGCAACAACCAACCCCAGCCATTGCTTCCCATCGTCCGGATTTCTAACTGTGAACCAGGGTCCTCCTTTTGGAGGGAGAAGTTTCAGCCCAGAGGGCACCGTGCAGAGCCTGTTGCTCCCCTAAATTCACGTGGGTCCTGCGGACACAAGTCAGACCCGGAGTCTTCTTAGATGACTTGGGGAGGGACCCTGTGGTGCAGGGATGCAGGACTGGGTTCCACCATCTAGACTTGGAGGATATCCTAGTTGTATTGGGAGACACATTGGGAAGGGACAGAACTGGGGTCCACCATCGTTTAGCTCCCAGTGCCAGGCACATCTATCAGTGAACGGTCACCGAATCAGTGATGATTGAATTAGTGGGCGGACGGACAGGATGGCACGTGGCTCCTCGGACTCCCCCTTCCTGGGCCTGCTCCTGGGCCCTGAAGAGAGCATCTGGAAATGCAAGAGAAGCCTCCGGTCACTCATCAGCCAGCTCAGCACCCTGCCAATAGTCATCATCAATAGGCTGCGATCTGGAACTCAGGCGCAGTTCTGGCTCATTCCACAAGCAGCCCTTTCTTATGGTTCTGACTCTTAGAAAGAGCAAATGATTTATCCTCAGTGTTTTCTCTAGCCATGGGCTAACACACCCGTAGCATCCTTGGCTTGATGACTAGGATGAGGAGAGGGCTGTTTGTGTTATAGTTTGCTCCACACACGGTAAGGCAGATTCCCGTGAGTTGATTCCATAAAGGGCAGACAGGAGGAGGAGGAGACAGAGGGATATAGAAGGATGGAATGATGCAATGTCCACATTTGACAATGTGTGAGGAACTTGGCTGTCATACACACACACCTGTTAGCTGCTGGAAAGGGCTAATCCTACTCCCCAAACGAGGGCGGGTAAGGTACAGCACATCCTCCACTTTGAGGCACGTGAAATCATAAATGAGCTCTGTGCTGGTTAATTTTATGTGTCAGCTTGAGGGGCCACAGGGTGCCCTGACACTTGGTCAAATGTTATCCCAGGTGTGTCTGCAAGGGTGTTTCTGGGTGAGATGAACATTTAAATCAGTGGAGTGAGGATGGGTGGGTGGGCCTGATCCAATCGGTTGAAAGCCTGAATAGAACAGAAAGGCTGAGTAAGACGAACGCCTCCTTCGTGACTGCTGAGCTGGGATGCTGGTCTTTTCCTACTTTTGGACTGGAACCACATCATCAGCTCTTCTGGGTGTCCGGCTTGCCAACTGCAGATCTTGGGACTTCTCAGCTTCCGCAATCCTGTGAGCCAATTCCCTGTAATAAATCTCTTTCTCTCTGTATACACATGCAATTGATTATTGGCTCTGTTTCTGTTGAGAACAGTGAGGAACACAAGGCCCCGTGGTGGGAAATCCAATGGCATCATTGCAGAGGCAGTGGTGGCGGGGGCAGGAAAGGAGTTTATAGGCCCCAAAACTTGGGGAGCCACCTCCCAACCTTGGCCTTCATCGGTCACTGTAGATCCACTTTTGTCCAGGTGCTAGGGTCCCTTGAAGGGGTGCTCTCTGAGGCTTCCATCCCAAGCTCAGGTGTGTGGATCTTCACTGGCATTGGGAGCCCCACCCTCAGGGCTCCAGCCTCCCAGGAGTGTCACCTTGGCCATGTCTCCTGTGAAGGCAGGACCTGGACCCTCCCGACCGCTCAGGAACCAGCGTGTCTCCATCCCTTCCTTTGGGTTGCCTCTGCTTCCACACTCTCAAAGGCGTGAGTTCTTCCTCAGCCCCTCAGGGGCTCCTCCGTAAATGTAAGGTCCCCTCGATCCTGGCTTCAACTCCTCTCCAGGCGGCCCCTCAGTTTGGCCCTGCCTTTCGGGTTTGGGGCAGACGGGCATTCTCAGAGAGCGAGAAGAAACTTCAGAGGAATGTCTCCAACATCTTGTCCTTTCCTCAGAGTGCAGGACTCCTGTGACATTGCCGAGATGAAGGAGGACTCCATGAAAGACCGTGTTCAGATGGATGGCCAGCTTCCACTTTTATTAGAAGTTCTAAATTAATAGCTACTTATTTTTAAAACAGCTTTATTACTTTCATGTTGACCTCAACTTGAATTCAGCCAACAGGAGAGTGCCCACTGGGATCCTCTTACTAAAAACAAGTGGGGAAGTGACGTGCCATCTTCCCCATTCAAAAAGCACAAAGAAAGAAAATTTCACGTTTTATTTTACATACTTTGGAACCAGGTTCTTATTACAAGAAGCCATATTATTTCATTATAAAAATTAAACACAGGTTAATATGGTTTACAATTAGCATATAATAAGAATTGAGAGGGAAACAAATGCCCCAAACCTGCTTAGAAAGAGCATGTGCTCCTGAGCGTGGTGTGTGTACCCCTAGGAATTGTATTTGTACCAAGCTTTGTCTACTAGATCAATCTGATTGATAAAAATTATAAAGATATTTTTTAAGCTAAAGCCTGCCTGCATCACAAATTCTGAAGTGGCGGAGTCCAAATTAATGACAATTTCCTACAATTAGTGTCATCTTCAGCCAACCAGTGGGTCACTGTTTGCAGGCCGTGTTCTCTGTGCTACACATCTGCAGAAAGAACAAATCAGGGAGAAAGAACAAAATGTTATTTTGCTGAAAACAGGTAAAATACTGCAAGAGCACAAGTATTTATTTTCCCTTAGGCTTATAATATTCTGTTCTCTGTCTATGCAGAAAGGCAAAAAACCCACATTTTTGTCTTTTGATTCATAATTCATATGCCTGGTGCATAAGGTCTACTTATGGCCTCAATTCTTCATGTTTTCTCTTTGGAAGACAGGTTTGAGTAGAGTCAATATTTTCATGTTGGCAGTTAATGCTTGCTTGACATAGTTTCTATATTACTTTCTCTAGAAACAGAAGAGAAAAGAGAGTCCTCATCCTGAAATGAAGTTTTAGGGGATGAAGATAACCACCACATTCAAAATTCAGGACCCTTTTATCTTACAATTTTTAAGAAATATTCACAGTGGCAAGATATCACTAGAGCCGTCTACAAGGTAAATTAGGAACAATGGCATCTTGCTTTGATTTATTACACAGAAAATGTAAATGCGATTCTATGAGTATTACTCAATAGGTGAAAAATGCCCAGGGTAGTTTATTGTGATTATTCCAGGCTAAAAATCATGTCCAGTTGTTCAATCAATAGACCGGTTGCTAGGAACTTTATGTGACATCCTTCTCCTGAAGGATGCTGGACGTTTTATCCTGTCTCTCTGGCAGAGGGAGAGGAAAGGATTGTACTTGTGTGTTTGATTGCCAATAGGAGGGCTAAGATTGCTTGGCTGAATGGTTTTCCCGGGCAAATGATTGCTAAGGTGGTGTGGATTGTAATAAAACGTTGAGCACCTCGCCAAAGCTCAATCATAATCATGGTGGTTGACCTGTGTGGTGGTTTCATGACGCTAACATTGCAGGGTGCACACGGGTCTGTGGCTGGGCTGGGGTCCCCCTACGCTTCATGCTGAGAGTTGGGCTCCAGGCCCTTCCTGCAGCAGCAATACCTCCTTCATCAGTGAATTACCGTGAAATTGGCTAGATAAGCCAACCAGAGCTGGTGCATTTTGCGCAAGGGTAAAGATGAAAGAGAGAGAGAGAGAGAGGAAGGAAAGATGGAAGGAAGGAAGGAAGGAAGGAAGGAGGAAACCAGGACTCGAGTGTGCCCTTTCGACCGTGGGTCATGATGCTCTGCCTGTGCAGCAGAGGGTCCTTCTGACCACAGATCTGTGACTCGTCACCACAAGGAAGAATACAACCACAGCTCTGCTCCTGGGCATTCCCAGAAATGGCTGGCAGGAAAAGTCAGAAAAAATATATTTTAAAAACTTGGAACCATGGGTGTGACATCACAGCTCCAAAGTCAGGGGCGGAAACAGATGCAGTGGAGGGTCAGGTGCGCATTAACGTGGTGCCTGGAATGTGCCGGGCAGGTTTAAACATGTGTTAGCCTCATCGGGTCCTGAATCCGGCTGAGAGGTAGTTTTATTATCATCAACTCCAGTTTCCAAACGTGGAATCTGAGGACCTGGGAGGCGACCTCCTTGCCCAGGTGACAGAGATGGCAGAGGCCCAATTTGAGCCCACGACTCTGGGGTTTGGCTTCTGCAGCTTCATCATGGCGGCCTCCTGCTCCCTGGATCCAAACAGTGCCCGTTCAGCCCAAGTAAAGGGAAGGTGGCAGTTTGGGAGAAGGTACTTAGGAAAAACCTCTTTAAATGCATCGGGGTGGATGTCTCGAGTTGTTCTAAATCCTTCTGCTTCCCCAGAGTCTTAACCCTGCCTCATGGGGCAGTGAGAGGTCTCTGGGCTTCTGACATTGCTCCACTGGCAAGATTGGTCTTTGTGGAGACATAATACCTGCTCATCACGGTGCGGGGGGCTCGGGAGACGAAATACTGTCCTAAGCAATGGAGCAGACTCTCAAGGAGCTAATTGCCTCATTAATGAAACAAAACTAAGGTACGGGAAATAATTAAGAGCAGCTCCATGCTAATCTGTAGGGCAGTCTCTCTAGAGCGGGGTTTCTTAACCTTCCAACATCACTATTGACATTCGGGCCAGATCAGCCTCTGTTGCGGGCCATCCTGTGCACTCCAGGATGTTGAGTAGCAGCCCTGGCCTCTACCCTCTTGATGCCAGGACCACCCTCTCTCCCAGTTTTGACAACCAAAAATGTCTCTGGACGTTTCCAGATATACCCCAGGGGAGGCAAAGTCACCCCCAGTCAAGTGCCACAGTGCTGACTCATGGGCTAGAGCAGAAAAACCCTCCAGTATTCCTCCAGTATTAGATTCCACCCTCTTCTCAGTTCTTTCTGTTTCTGAGACAAGCCAGGCTCTTTCTCTCTGGTGTGTGTTCTCGTCTCTCTGCTCTCCCCTGGCCAACACCTTCCCATCCTTCAGACAGACCCCCCTCCCCCAACCTGATGCGAGAACCCCAGCCTTCACCCCCAGTGCCAGGCGTGGTGCTGAGCAGACAGCAGGTGTGCAGTGAACACTCGTCACTTGGAGTATTAGCAGGAGGGTCTGGGGAGCTGATGGGCTTGTACTTGGGGGACAAAATTCTAGGAAAGGTCCAAGGAAGTCAGGAAAGAAGGTATTCATGGTCTCCTGCAATCACTGTGCTCAGTCTGCTCTTATGGAAGGGTCCCGGTCCACGACGTGCAGGATGGAGTTGACGAAGTTTCCAGTTCCGCATTGGGTGCTGTGCTGAAGCTATCGGGCAGCACACTGGGGCTTTTCCAGAGTCATTACTTTATCAGTTTTCTGAGTCTCAATTCATCCATCTCAGGATGAAGAGAGTATCTCAAATTGTAGCTTGTGGCAACTGCCAACACCACTGCACGGGACGCCTTGTGGCATCCTCGCCTGTGGCATCCGTGGAGCTTGTCTGTCCGTGAGCATCAGGCCCACGAGAAGGCAGGCCTCTGTCTGGCTTCTTCAAATGAAATGATCCCAGTCTGGCTGTTGGAGGGAGACTCAGAACCCACACAATAATTCACATGATGAGAAATCAATTTCCCACCAGGGAGCACGATTTAACACAGAGCATGTGGATGTGAAGTCTCATTCTAGGCTCCAGGCAGGGCGTTTTCTGGACACTCTCTTCCTTTCCTTAGTGAAGCTGAGGTTGTCAGTCTTGGAGACAAGAGTTAAGAAGAGAGAGTGAGCGTCTGTGGTACAACCCCCTTCCTTTGTCTCAAGTACTAGTTCATAGATTCTCCATTTTGTGGATTATCCTGGAACAGAGTCTCATTCTGAAGGCAGATTTTGCTTCCAGGAGCAGAGGAATTTTGATTAACCCAGAGCTTTTCCATTTCAAATGACCACAGAGAACAGCTTGGGCTTCTCAATTCTACCGAGTCACTCACTCCACATGTTCCTTTAGAAGCACAGGAGTCAGTGTGTCTATCAATTTCTCAATATTCTAAGAATCAGAGAGCCTACGGGTTCTCACTAATTACTAAAATGAGCTTAATCTGCATGGCAGTGGCCGTGACCGTGACCTGTCATCTCCAGCTGGCCTGGGTCCCTTGGCTTTTCTTTCTCAGCTGCCTTGGGAGACCTTGATGAAATACGGAGAAGCAGTAAGGGAGAGCCCTGATCGTATGTGAAAACGGCATCCAGTCAAACAGTGCGGAGACAGCAGCCTTTGAAAATAAACCGAGAAAGATAAATACAGACACAAATCTCCTAAAGCAATAAAGAAAACTTTGACATTTTAGAGCCAATATGGTATCAGAAATAGATTTTTTATCTCTATTTTTCATGTGCCCTTCAGTCTATAGATCACAATTCAGTAAAGCAAATAAAAGAACTGATGTTCCTGGCTCTATATTTTACACATGGTGGAGACATCACGGTAAAGCCTTCTCTTGTATGTCGGTAAATAAAAGAATACTATTACCAGAGGTAATCAAAGGAATAAGAAATATAATCGCCATTGAGGAAACAGACTGCTGTTCTGGGCATTCTCTCAGGAAAGGAATAGATACAGGGCAGGGAGAATTCATATTCTCTATCCCTGGTTTGTTATGTCTTTTGCTGACATAAATAGAAACTCAGTGCTTCTGTGTCCCTGGACCACCTGCACAGATCTCAGAGCACAGTGTGGTTTCTGCTCTTGCACTGCATAATAAAAATGCTGAGTTCTGGGACTCTCAGACAGAACTCCTTCTCCAGCTTTTGAAGAGTCCAGGGACCGGTGATGACCAGCAGCTGGGGGAGGAGACGTCAGCACCAAGACTGGGGGGAGGAGAGCGGCAGGAGCGGGAAGGCGACAAAGGCGGTGTGCATAGGGCAATGATCCACTCAGGGAAGTGAATCCACGCTGGACGAGCATTGGCAGGAAGCACCTGCCTGGCACCACACTCCAGAATGGCCACTGAATCACTGGTTTCCAGAGCACTCCTCAAATGTTACCACCTGAGCCTCAACCCTGTCCACCATGGTCTACAGACATCAGTGAGCTGCACTTTGTTTAGTTTCTTATAACTCACAACTACCCCCACTTTATCCCCTCCCCAAATTAATCTACCCCATGTGGTTCAACGAGGCATGTCACCATCTTACGTTGATTACCTTTTGGGGGCTAAATTCCTAGGGACTCAGCCCCCAGTGTCTGGATCTTGTAGCCTCATGTGGAAAGAGGAGTTCCTATAAACGAGCCCTGGGAAGGTGCTAACGACCTTACTCCTACAACTAGAGGCTGAGGTGCTCAGGATGTGGGCTTCCCTTTTCATTTTTCTGAAAGGTACACTGGTTTCTTTTTGGGTATTGGAATCCAGCTTCTGGCAAAGTGGAATTCAGAATGGCAGACTATAGACACTGTGATTTGGTGACAAAAAGAGACCAACAAAGGAGCAGCACACATTCCAGAAGACACCACTCAGGGAGGGCTCGCTTCTTGCCACTTGGTAGACGGGGTTTAAAAAGAAGCATTTGGGACATGCCCGTTTCCTCCTCACTGCTCGGTCCTCTGCTTCCGAGACGGTCTGGGTGCCAGCTTGTTCTATTGGGTAGACGGCTTAGTGATTTTGCTGGTGCTTTCCTAAATCTCAGTATGTTTTGCAGAAGTAAAGGATGGCATAATTTATCACAGTTGAACATGTGCTTTGTTCAATGACAGGGTAATTAAACATTCTTTCAGCAGACACATTAAATATATACTTATGCATTAAAGCTCTGTGTCTCAGATCAGCCCTGTTGATTTATTCTTTATGCTTGGATCTTTGCCTGTTGATAGCCATATAAAACTAAACTTCCACGCCAAAAAATAAAAGTGACAGGAAAGAAGAAATGGCTTCCACATGCTAAGTCAAGTTAAGGGTGGGGGAGGTTAGCGGGATGGGGACACACACTCACACACGCGGATTATATATATGTGTTTCTACACACACATAGACAGACACACATACACTCAGCACTGCTGAACAGGCTGGGGCTCGGTCCTCTTCTCCCTGCCTCCATAAACATTAGTTATGCGATGATGACAATAATTTTGCATGCATAACGCTGACCTCTTTCACTAGAGGGCAACACAACTCCAGCTGGAGGAGTCTCCTCCTTCCGCTTCCAGTGAGGGGAAGCGTTTAATAAGACGACGCCTGGATTGTATAATGAACACCCCATTAATTTTACATAAGTGTAAAGTTACCTTTGAAAATCCAGTTATGCTCCTGAATATACGTGATTTGGCCTCTCAACAGGTGGCAAGAGCTGCTTCCTGATTGTTGCCACTGGCACGCCCGGGCACAGCTGTGTTTTCATTGGAGGTGCATCCTTACAAGAGTGGAGGCTTTCCATGGAGGGACACCTAACATCCACCGTGCCCACCCACTGCAGAGTAGAACGCCACTTTGGCATATCACAAATATGTGGACTGACCTTCAGATTGCAAAAGCTATTGCTGTTCAAGCATGACACGGGACCCTATGAACAAAGCTTGCTTTCTGAGCACGCTTCGGGCTTTCGGCTCCGTCCTTCCCTCTCATTCAGTACTGCGAGGGGTTTTGGAGTAGGACCTGCATGTTTCGAGGGGCAGCCGTCCTTCCGGGGAGTCATTCTCCGGGTCTCTCTCAGAAGCCTTGGAGCTTAATTGCAAGGAGTGGAGTTGATTTTCATCTCTGCCCCAAAACATTGAGGGTAGTTCGTTCAGAACCTGTATCAGCTGTGCTGGTTTAATTTTTAAAAAGTCCACTTGCTTTTAACAAACGGGGCTCCTAGATCTTCTTTCTAATTCGTAAGTAAGAAGCATCTACCTGCCGCCATGCTCTGCTGAGCAGGGAGGATTTTTAAAAACCCTGAGAAATTGTTTACACAGATTCAGCCAATTGAAAACTAATTACATAAATCTGTCTTTTGTTCCTAAATATGTTAAAAATATTAGGAATCATTAGAGAAAAGAAACAAAGCTTCAAGTTGCGAGAGTCTTGTACCAGTTGTTACCTATGCAAAGAACACTGTGAATTGCTTCTATCAGAAGCATTTCAGGTCAAGATGAATAATGAGGGACCTGTTTTCCTTTGCAAGAGAAGCATGACATTCTACAAACACCCTTACTCAGCATTTATAGTGTTGCTTCCAGAAATAACCATGGCCTTTTCTTTGAAGTGAGTTCTTTGAAATAGGTGCTCAGTTCTGTAGAGTGGCTTTTTTTCCAGAGGAGGATGGACGCGTGTGTTGGGGTGGGGGGAGTTTAAAAACATATAAATGCATTTTTTTACTGTATAGCTGACAGCCCTTTGGGAAACGGGGGATGAAGAACAGGCAGCTGTGAAGCATGTGCGGTATGTCCAGGGGTGTTTCAATGTGAACTTGCTGTCCTTGTGTTCTGAGTCCTTAATCATCAGCAGCATGGGGCTGAGAAAACCTCCAGAGGCCTCCTTGGGGCCTCTCACCTTCTCCATCCTCTGTTCGAGGGAACTGCCCCTATGGTCCAGCGAAGCCTGCGCACCACAAGCAGAAGTCATGGTGGAGCCTCTCCCCCATTCGCGGGGCAACGACATGGCCCGTGCGTGCTGGAGTGTTTCACAATTTCCTTTGAAATGTAACTCATTATACAAAAGCAGAACTAAATAAAAAATACTCCAGAGAGGGAACAGATTGTTAGCTATAGATTAGAAGCGCAGTCTAATCCTTCACAAGCATTAAATATTTAACGTAATCGCACCACAGGTGCCAGGAAGATGTCAGCATTGTTTAATTAGACTTAATTAAACATAGGGAAAAATCTAATACTAATTCAGGTAGAGTTTTTTAATTGATTACAAAACCTCCCCCTTTGGGGTCCCTGTGTATTAGCTGTATCGCATATCACCCTCTGATTCACTAAAAAAATGTGCTGCATAAGAGTTCAAAAGTCAGGCGAAAAGGATGCAGGTGCTATCTACATGCAACCGGACTATATTAATGGGCCAAGGAAAAAATATTTTTACACTAAAGAAATTGCATGAATATTTGACCACTTCCAACATGGTAGGGTGGACGTAGGACTTCTGTGGGTCTCATATCTCGTTATTAATCTGAAGTCTTTTAATTGGGAATAGGTCCACTTGAAACTTTAATCTCTTTGCTATTCATATGTACATCTGCGTGCGTGTGTGTGCGTGTGTGTGTGTGTGTGTGTGAGTGAATAGCATTCAGACTGTGCTATTCCACATCGGAAAGCTAATGAAAAATGTGACGAGTTATCATTCCACCACGTGCTTCCAACTTCAACTCTAAGACCTATTAAAGTGCAGGCAAACGCATTTGCTGCACATAAGAAACGTTTGAACATTTAGTATTTATCATTGAAATAATAACCTTTCTTGATATGAATGCTAGAGTGTGAAATTATTTCACTACGTCTCTAAAATGAAGAACACAGAACTGCATGTGCCACCACGTAGCCATGAAAAACACTAGGTTTAATAAGTCAGTGTTTTTTTAAACTTTCGCTGCTGTGTGTATAATTGTAGATGTACACTTCTCATACGAATGTGGCTTGGCTAGAAGAACGTTGGCTGCTGTGTCCAGGACACTGATGTAGCATTTGCAATCCAGAACAGAAGCCTTTAGGTTTTGCAAGACCATTGGTGTAGACATTTAACTCTGAGAATTTCATCCTAAAAAATAACCATGGATGTGCCCAAAGATTTAACTAGACAGATGTTCACTGCAGTGTCGTTTAAAATAACAACAATGAAAAAACAAGAACAACCTAAATGTTTCATTTCTACCAAGGAACTTATAAACAATTACACTGTAGAAAAATACTTCAACGTGGGAAAACGTTAGGTGAAACCCAGCTGGCGAAGCATGTGGAAGACATTACTGTTTCTGGAATCCTGAGTGGGTGGAAGGCAGGGGTCTCAGCCCTGCAGAGGGGTGAGGCTGCAGTGAGGAAGAGACTCCTTGCCCCGGCCCAGCTGCAGAGCCCTGGGGCTGGAGGAAAGCTGGCGAGACGCTTCTGCCCGGAGCGTGGAGTCCCGGGGTCAGTCAGAGGCCATTTGGGGCAGCTGCGGGGTGGAAGTCCATGTCAAAGGGCAGCTGTCTGGCGACGGGGCGGTGGAATCCTCTGGTGTGAGTGTCCTGAGGAGGCAGCTCTGGTGGGGAGATCAGCGACAGTGTCCAGGGGCCTGGCAGATTACCCGGGCTGTGCCTCGCTTTCTTCGCCTGTGCAAGCCTGGTTCTCCAGCCTTCCAGCTGATTCTCTGAGCCTGTCCAATAAAACGCCTATATTAGTTTTCTATGGCTGCTGTAACAAATTAGCACAACGTGGTGCCTTAAAACAGCACAAATTTATAATCTTACAGTTCTGGAGGTCAGAGATCCAAAATGGGCTAACGGGCCTAAAGTTGAGGTGTTGGCAGGGCCGGTTCCTTCTGGAGGTTCTAGAGGGGGATCCATTTCCTGGCCTTTTCCAGCTTCTAGAGGCCACCTGCATTCGTCGACTCGTGGACCCTCATCGCTCCTACCTCTGCTTCTGTCCTCACATCTCCTTCTCTGACTCTGACCCTCCTGCCTTGCTCTGACAAGGACCTTTGTGAGGACATTGGGCCTAGTGATTATCCAGGATCATCTCCCATCTCAAGATCCTTAACTTCTTCCCACCTTCCCACCTCTTACCACGTAAAGTGATGTATTCACAGGTTCTGGGGATTAGAACGTGGACATCCTTGGGGAGCAACAACTCTTGTCTTCCGCAACGTCTTTCTGCTTAAGTTAACCAGAGGTTGTGTTTGTTTTTGTAACCAAGTGTCTGACTAGCCCGCAGTTGGCTGTGCTCAGAACCGTCCCCTTTGTTGGAGTGGGGGGACATCAACCCTCCGTTCATGTGTTAGTGTATGCACATATACATTAACACATAGCAGAGAGATGGGAAGAGCGTATGCCAAAATGTTAGTGTGCCCATCGCCGGGGGAAGAGGTTACAAGTGAGTTAATTTTCCTCTATTTGTTCACCTCTGTTTCCCACATTTTCTACTTGTGTGTTACTTTTGCATTTCGTGTTACTTTTATTACAAATTTTAAGATCGTATCAACCACAATGTCAAGTACAAGTGTGGGACTAACCCGTTTGTCTTCCTAGGGAGCCAACCAATTGGGAAATGAACATAACCTTCATCTTTGGCAAAATGATCTAGAACTTTAAACCTAATAAATTATCAAAAGTCAAAACATTTCCTATCCACAGTCTCAGTAAGATGTCTTTTCTTACACTGGCAATGTCAGTAAGTTATTTGCAAAAACTGCAGAAGTTGTGATTTTCTGTAAGAGCTAAAACCAAGAGGGTTATTTTTTGGAAAATTAAACTTTCTCTAACAGTTTCTCAACCTAGTTGAACATCAGAGTCTCTTGTCTGAGCATTGAGAAAACTGTAGAGTCCCGGTCTCCAGCCCCACTCACCAGTGAGTGAGCCTTTCAGGAAAGAGGCCTGGATATCATGTATTGAAAATATCCCAAGGTGATTGTGGTGCAGACACCTCAGTTTCTGGACAGTTGTCTGGAAACCATTGCTCTCGTCTATAGAAAGGATGCCTCTCTTTGTGACTGGGGCACCCACCCCACTGGAGCCACACCTGCCCAAGGCTACGGTCTGATGTGAAAATGGTGTCTGTGCCCGGCAGTGCTGCTGGGAAAGGTTAACAAGGGAGCCTTTCCCTGGACAGCTTTCCTGTTATTTACCTTGCCTGGCTGTCCCCACTCCCACTCAGTGGCCCCAGGAGGGCTTCTACAGCAGACATGTAGAGGGCAAGAAGGGATCAATGCGCAATGGCTGAGTCTCGGAGCAGACCTTGGGAGCCCACGGCAGAGCTCACAGGCTGTCAGATAAGCCTTGAATCCAAGAACAGAAGCTCTGGCCTGACGAACAGGCATAGAGAAACGTATGATCAATTGGTCCCAACTAGTTTTCTCCATTTGCCCAGACTCGACAAATGCTCTCTGTGCTTGGGGATGGGAGAGAATCTCAGAGGAAAGCAATAGGGTGCTGGAAGATGCCCCCAAGAGTGGTCCTGTGCTGTATGCTGTGTTCAGCCCCGATGGAATGCTCCCGCAGTTTGGGAATTGAGAGTGAAGGGTGGCCCCAGCTTCCCACCTGAAGCCTGGGGAGGCGGCAGGGTCCCATCAACTTGCTCTCAGCCAGCAGGGTGTGTTGAGGGAGACAGGATGTGGGGCAGCCACCTGAATTCCCTTCAGCTCCAGAGTGGGTGGAAGGAAGCCCAGAGTGTGGGGAGTCCCACCCCACCCCCGGCAGCAGCACAGACGTGTCTGAGAAGGAGGCAGAGCAGAGTGGCCCGGCGGTGACAACAAGGCTGATGCAGTAGGAGCTGACAGCTAGAAGAAGAGGCAGACCCATAATCACCTCTCACCTCCGTGAGCACCTGCAGAAATGACCAAAAATCAGCCAGGTGCACCGGTGTGGAGAGACGGCAATGGCTTCTGCTGGGTCATGCCCGCCCATCCAGGCTATGGCATTGGATTCCCTAAATGCTGGCCTCAGCTCCAAGAAGAAACAGAAGGAGAACCCCAGAGTGTCTGAGAAAATGCCGGTGGCTGAGCCCTGGGGGGAATGAGGTGGTCATTTATTAGGATTTTAAATTTCCAAGGGGGCTTCAGTGCCTGGGAGAGTAGACGCGGTCACAGTCATGGGGGCTTCCGTTAGTGCTTAAGTCACTAAACTTAGAGATAATAAACCAGGGCCTCCTGCTACGTAGTAGTTTAGATCCACTTCATCATTTTGAGCACTTTAAAAATTAAACAAAACACAAAAGAACACAACTTTTCCAAAATGTACCAGGGCATCAATCTCTCCTCCTAACTCTGAGCCTCCACGATGTGGTTCATTTTCCTCTTCCTGTCTCCGTCCTGGGGTCGTGGCCCTACTTGCCCACCGAGGAGTGCAGGAGCCATCTCAGGGCAGCCAGGGGTCTGGGGTCTGGGGCCTGTGCTGTCAGCATGTGATCTTTGGGTGAAGTACCATTGGCCTTTTCAAGGTGACCGTAACACAAGACGACTTTGCTAGGCTGGGTGCCTCCTCTGGCTGGTCGCTCCAGTAGGACTCTTCAGTCTCCCTTTCTTGCTATGGGGCTAGTCAATTGTAGAAGTTTTCCTTTCCTGCTATACCATGTTTTCTTCTAAGAATCACTATGCCTTCCAGTTTTGTTTTGACAGCTTTACATAACTTTATATAACTTTCCATTCCCTATATCCATCAGTCTGGTCTTTCAGGTCTAACTCTTAAATCTGATGTTATCGAATCTCTCTGCTATTTTCTAGGGCTCCATGCGCCACTAAGATTGCCAGTAGTAATGCTAGTTCTAGGAAGACAAGGTTCCTTCCTTGTTTCTCTGCGTTGGGGTGAGCACCCTCAGTGATGGTTCCTATTTACGGAGCACCTTCCACAAAGAAGGCTCTGGGGTTTCACATGCAGTGTTTCCACCCTCACACCAACCTACCCAGCGGATATTCACCCACTTTGAGTCTCTGCATTTTGTAAAGAAAGAAGTAAAGCCGTTCAGCCTGTGGGTGGTGAATTCCGGAACCCATCCTGTCTCTGACCAGGTCTGCCCTGGGGCCATGGCTGCCTTGTCTGTCTTCTCTCCCACAGCCTCGACCCACTTTCACTCAGGATCCAACCCCATGCACTCTCCCCTGAGCTGCCTCACACATGTGCCTTCTCTCCATCCCATCTACCACCCAGTTTGCGTTCCCCGGCTTCCTGGACCCTCTTGCATATATACCACCAAGATCTCACTCCAAACGTTGTCAGATTATCAGCTTTGTCACAGTCCCTTTCTAAAATCCTTCCATAGCTCTTCCTTGATTATAGGATAAAGTCCTAACACCTACTCTTGGATGCGGGTACTTCAAAATCCAACCCTGGCCCATTAGCCAGTCATCTTCTGTATTCATCAAATGAACATTGGGCTCCATCCTGGTAGTGCCTGCTCTACGCCCAGAAGAAATCATGCTCATTCTCACCTCCAAGCCTTTCCCATCATGTTCTCCTTCTTGGACACCCTATCTTTCCTTCTGTCGATGTCTTTTATGACTGCCCAGACCATTTGCCCTCCAAGGCAGCCATCCCTGCCCTCTCTTGTCAATACTGGCAGCCCCTTCCCTGATGTCCTGCCCAAGAGAAGTTTTCTCTGAACCACCCACTTGTACACCATCTACTCCTTTGAAGTCTTACCTATTTCCTTGAGGATCTGGTCTTCCCATTGTGTTGCAAGTTCCTGTAAGGCAGAGGCTAATTTACATAATTGCGCCCCCCCGGAGCCCCCCATGTTCTAGCACAGCTCCCGAAATACAGCAACTGATTAATATTTGTGGGATGAACAAACAGATTTGCAATGGACCCAAAGATGCAGCGCTGACACCAACTGTAGCTCATGGGACAAGGTCCTGAGAGAGACAGGGTAGGTCAAATGATGTCAGGCAGCCAGGCACAGAAAACATATAAAGTGAGACGTGCACAAAAATGAAATGGTGTTCTCCATCTCTCATCTTGCTTTCCTTTTGTGGTAGCCTGAATAACGGTCCCAGAAGATGTTCACATCCTCATCTGTTGAACCTGTGACTATGTCACCTTACGTGGCAAAAGGGACTCTGGGGCTGGCCCCGTGGCTTAGCGGTTAAGTGCGCGCGCTCCACTGCTGGCGGCCCGGGTTCGGATCCCGGGCGCGCACCGACACACCGCTTCTCCGGCCACGCTGAGGCCGCATCCCACATACAGCAACTAGAAGGATGTGCAGCTATGACATACAGCTATCTACTGGGGCTTTGGGGGAAAAATAAATAAATAAATAAAATTATAAAAAAAAAGGGACTCTGCGCATGTGGCTAAGTTAAGGATCTTGATATGGGAGATGATCTGGGACTCTCTGGTGGGACCAATGATGTAATCATAAATGTCCTTATAAGAGAGAGGCGGGAGGGTCAACGACACAGCAGTAGGAGATGTGATGATGGAAGCAAAGTTTGTAGCGATGCGAGGAAGGAGCCACGGAACACAGGCAGCCCATAGATGCTGGAAAGGAACCAAAATGGATTCTTCCCCAGAGCTTCCAGAAGGAACCAGCCCTGCCGACACCTGGATTTGAGTCAGTGACACTGGTTTTGATTTCCTGGCCTCCAGAACAATAAGAGAACACGTCTGTGTTGTTTTAAGCCACTAAATTTGTGGTAATTTGTTATAGACGCTACAGGAAACTAATACACCTTTAACTCATAACAATTAAGTTTTCTGGAAGTCTGTACCTGGAGGCCCCTGCCTTTGATGTGGGTTTCCTTATCTTTTTGTGTGTAATGGTAGTGGGAGAGAAACTACGAAGGAATAATTGGAGAGAAGAGCGTTCGCGTGGGTCCTGAGCCCCGGACTCCCCTCTGGGTCTACAGTCCGTGTGCTGGATCATTTTCAGCACTGTGATTCTGCCTTTTCTTGGCCACGTACGACCCAGGAGCGGCACCAACTCATCTTCTCCTCCCACTGCAAACATTTTTCTGAAGGTAAATTAAAGTAAAACTCAAGAAAAATCTTTGAGACCCTTTAAAGCTTTCTCCAAGATGTTAGTGAAAAAGGTTGAACCCCTGCACTTTTAGGCAAATTCCTTATGGTTCAACTCAAAGATCCACATTTTCCTTTCTCATATTTTACTGAAATTAGACTGTGTCCTAAAAATAAAAGAGTCCAATAAATACAGTCTGTTTTATCTGCCAGAAAGTTGTTTTGAATTTAAAATGTGTCATTTGCAATTAGTGGCGTCAAAGAGTTGAGGAAGTATGGAACAGTTTTCTTTCACCTCAACGATTTAAAGATATAGTTGAAAAGCATTTTCATAATGACCTTCAGCCTACAGGTGTGCTGCTCATGGGCTGCCATTTGCAATTACCTGAGTAAGAGCTTAAAATGAAACGAGGGGTTCAATAACCCGGGGGTCTCATTGCTTCTGGTGAGACCAGGACCTCCCGTTCCCTTCGTCTGTGAGAGAGGTGTGATGTGAACGGGCTGTGACGTGCGTGGGCCTGATCCCAGAGGCTGGGGTGCAGTCACCTTGCCTGCAAGAGTTGCCAAGAGCCCCAGACTGGGGGAACTCCATTAACCACTTCATTTCTTCTTGAAGTTTAGCCTTGGTCACAATTTTCCATGTGGTTTGTTCAAGGGCTTAAATTCATCTCCTAAATAAATTGCTCTGGCTTTTCTGGAAACAGAGATGTTAGCAGCAATTGTATGAAATAGCTTAATGGCAAGAACAAGGAGGTTGTCGGAGGGAAGCTGTCTGGGAAGACTCACTTTTTTTTTTCCCCGAGGAAGATTGGCCCTGAGCTAACATCTGTGCCCATCTTCCTCTACTTTATATGGCACGCCACCACAGCATGACATGACTGGTGGCGCGTAGGTGTGCACCTGTGATCTGAACCTGCGAACCCTGCCGTGCTGAAGTACAGTGCATGCACTTAACCGTTTGAGCCACTGGGCCGGCCCCTGGGAAGACTCACTTTTAAGAGCTGCGGGTCTCCTTTCCATTGTGTCTTTGCACTAGGAAGAGGCAGAGGGGTGGCCGCCTCCATCATCAGCTCCTATCTCTGGGGACCGAAAACCCCAAGAGCACTGGGGAGGATTCCAGCAGGGCCGCCTCGGAACAGGAAGGTCTGTTCAGCTTCCAAAGCTGGTCACCTCCCTGCTCACTGTCCCCTCACGGCCCAGCGGCACGCTCTGCCTGTCTTGTTCTCCAGGCTTTCCTGGATCTGCCCTCTGCCCTCTGACTTGGGGCCTGGCATCTCTGATGGAGTTCTGTGGCCAGAGTCTTCCTTTCATTCCCCAATGAAAATGTCCTTCCCTCTTCCAGATTGCTCCACATCTTGCCCATGTGAAAGCATGAATTTGAGGAAACTCATTGGACCCAGGTTACCAGGGATAATGCCGTAAAAATCCTCTGTGTCTTACCTTCCGACCTATACAAGTACAGTCCTGGGAGCAGGTCTTCTGGGGCTGGGAAAAATTGCTTAGTTTCTCTAAGCCTCAGTGCCTCATCAGTGAGATGTAGCCTAACTCTGCTCATACTCCAAGATCGTTGTCGGCAAGTGTCTCAGGACATGAGATGTTTAAGAGGCTGCTATTCCCAGTTCAGTGGTTGCAGTGTCTAAACCCCGCTCTGCCCTAATTGCTGGATGATCTTAGGCAAATGTTCAAACTCTCTGATTCCGAATATTCTCATCTGTGAAAGGCAGGCAATCACATCTATCTTTTAGGTTGTTTCGAAGATTAAATTAAATGAGATTTTGTAGATGAAGCCTTTGGCATGATGCCTAAGCAAACCACGAATGATAGATATTATGAAAGTTATTTTATATGCTCCCCAAGCCCCAAATGAGTTACTTTTAACATCATTTTAAAGATGAAGAAACTGATTTGGCACATTCGTTTTTACAGAAGCCTCAAGAAACACTCTCCTCTCAGCTTATCCCTCCCCTACCCCTGCATAGCCTGGAGGGTGAAGTTTCTAAGCATTAAATCTGATCATGTCAACTGTCTTCTTTATGATCTGGTAATGGATTCTTTCCACCTTCAGGATAGAGTCCAAGAGCTTGAACCTAAGAAAAGTGTGGCCGTGGGACTAAAGCCCTGTATTTCTCCAGCTGTAGACGATGTGTGGACAGACATCTCTCCATTCAGGTTTTCTACTCTGGCCGTGTACTCCTGATCCCTGACACGCACAGACCTCTTCTCTCTTCTTGGAATGCCCTTCTCATCTCCAACACCACTTCCACTGCCATTTCTCACCTGGGCAATTGCAGCAGGCTCCAAAGGACCTGTGCACACCCACCCTCCTCTCCCATCTGCTCACACAGTCATCTGTTCAAAGCTGTATTTGACCAGATTGCCCCCTGCCCCTTCCCCTGCTCCCAGAGTCTCCGGATACAGCAGGTACCCGGCACCTAGTGCTTACGTCCTCACCTTGGCCCGGGCAAGCCTGGTTCTGGCACGTGGCGGGGACTAACTCAGTGTCCATGGAAGCGACTGTGCTCTGAGGTGCTCCCAGTGGGATGGGGGGGCAAGCCCTAAGAACCTCCTCCAGTCTTGGGGTTTGTGGGTCTCCCATCCTCTGAGGATGGGTGTTTCCATGTAAAAGGTGCTGAGAATTACAAGTCCGGTGGAGTCTAGACCCAAATCTTGAAATCACAAAGGGCACCACCAGTGCAGCTGGGAGACGTCATCCTGCTGATGGAATCCACGGGTTCTTGGCCGCCCCAGGCTTCCCCTCCCCTAGGAGCTGAACCCTGTGACCCAGGATTTCCACGAACTGTCTGATAAAAGGCCTCCTGGGAAGACTGGCCTTGTTCGTCGCAATAACACTTTATTCTTACAATAGAAGGTGATTCTTTAAAATGTAAGCTAAAAATCACACACACGCACAACCAGGAAGAACTAGAATTCAAGTCTGTCTTTCAGATTTGACACCCAAGAAGAGGAGACAGGTCTTTAAAAATATTTTTATATGAATCCTTAGAATCATCATTTCACGCTGATTTCACACGGCCGAACTAAGGCCAAGCTGAACTTGTACCTGTGCTGCCGAAAGGAACACTCAGTCCCACACACATGTAAATGATGCTTCCTTTTGCAGACAGCGAGCTTATGGAGGAGACGGGCAAGTCCCAGGTTTCCAGTAGGCAGGGTGAACACATGAAGCTGTGGCCAAAGGAGTGAGGACCACACAGTTCCCAGCATCCCTGATTCTCGGGCTCGGCCGCACGTGGCCTCCCTTTCCACCACCAGGTATCGCTGGCCGTGTGGGTTCCTTGGAGACTTGGCAGGGACCCAGGCTTTGTCTGGGTAAAGACGAGTCAAGATGCGGACTTGCTGAGAACAAGGGGTTTGACAAGCGCACAAAGCAAGCACGGCCCTTGGCAACCTCTCATTCTTGGGAGAACTGTTTTGCCCAGCAATTTCCACCACAAATCAGTCAGTTTGTAAGATCAGATTGAACTTGTCAAATACGCCATGTTGTAAAATATACTTAACTTTCCGTCACAGATGTGCCCTGGAGGGAAAGGCAGAGCTATAACATACTTTGTAGGCGACTTTATTAAAGAAGTTTTCTTTGATGTGCTAACACTTAAAGGTTTCCTTTAATCATTAATGCAGTCAACAGACATTTGCCGAGTGAGGCATCGTGATGAGCCAGGCAGTGGAGGGAGGCTGGGGTTACAGCTACGGTGGGAACTTCTGGTTGCCTGCTCTCACGCTGCACGTCTTCGTCTAATCACCCACTCATGTATTTTTGATTAAAAAAAAATTTCCCTTAAAGGGGAATGTATTTGTCCTTTTGGGTTGCTATAACAAAATACCACAGGCTGGGTGGCTTAAAGAACAGAATCCCACAGGATGCCAGCACCTGACAGAGAGCGGTGCCAAGCCAGAGGATGGAGGCAGCCAGGTCCCCGTGACACCACTGGGCTCTACACCAAGCTGTGCCTGAAACCAGGTCTGGTCCTGAACGCTCCACATTTATGCACTGAATTATCTCCCATCAGCCTCAGTCAGTTCCTCTGGGTTTCTGCTTCCTTTAGGGGAAAAGGTCTCAACTATGAAACCAAGCATCTCCGGGAAAGCGTGCTCTCTGCTGATATATTATAGTAGAGGCTTTGGGGATGTTTCTCGAGCCATAATTTTTTTACTTTTCTCTTTTTACAACTTTGGTATTATATCAATACTTTGCTTTATAGCCTGCTTTTCATTCATCAAAGTTTTGTTATATTAATTTTTGAATGCTCTCTTAAAAATGTGTTTTTAAACGGCTAGATGCTATTCTATCATACTAATGCACCATAATTTACTTAGCCAAATATTAACATTTAAGTTATTTAAAACATTTTACCATTATAGGTCATGCTGTGATGGGCTTCCTTAGAAACACATTTGTGTGACTCTCTGATCATTTCCCATTAATAAATTCCCAGAAGAGCTTCAGAGGTTTTAAATATTTATATCCACACTGACAAATTCTGTCTGGAAGTCTTTACCAATTTACACTCCCAAGACTAGTACAAGAAAGTGCCCCTTTCTCTTGTTTCTTCCTAATTGATATGATCAATTATTGAATATTTGCCAATGTGATAGGCAAAGAAAACAAAAAGGAATCTCATTTTAATATGAATTGAGTTGATCATTGGCGACATTAAATACTTACAAACATCTGTTTTGAGTATCCTTTGGATCGTATGTCTCCTTTTTTTAAAACATTTTAGTTGTTTAAACCATTGCTCTTCTGCTGAAATGAGAATGATTGCCATGGTCCACTACGCCCTGGGGGACTGACCCTGTTGGCATTTCCAGCTGCACCTCGTGCCCTTCTCCCCTCCCAGCCCCTTGGTCTGTCCTCTGCTCTTCGGAGCGTCCTCTCCCCCAGCCCTGTCTACCGGGGACTCCCCCCGGTGACTGTTCAGCTTCCTTCTCGCCTCCTGCAGCCTGTGCATCACGTCTGCAATTCTGAGTTATTTAGTTTGCTTCCTTCCTGAATGGGTGCTCCAGGACAGCAGTGCTCACAGGGAAATGCCCAGAGGCAGCCCACAGCCTGGCGCACAGTGGGTGCACAATGTAGTTGTTGAATGACACATACTCGTAAGAGGAAAAGTTTACGGTTTTAGGAAGTACATGGATCTGGATTGGAACAGTAATACCTACTTAAGGTTACAGCATTTCAGAACTGGAAGAAACCAACCCTGGTGCCAGCATAGCAGGAGGTTTTCCCAGTTTTTTGTAAAGTTCCAATAAATGATAAGGCTGCCCAGAGCCCCCAGTTGGGGAGGATTTGGAGGTTCCCTGTGGATCAAATTGGAAGATGGGAAGACTGACTGGTAATGCTGCAGGGAGATGGCCAAGCCTGTGGAGGCACCGATACCTCGGTGCATTCCCTTTACCTTCCAGAGGAGCACCTGAGGCCTCCGGGGAGAGAGGAGGATCTGGTTACGGGTGAGACTGTGGTCCACCAGAGTAGAACCTGGTATCCTGTGCTCTGTCTTCACTGCACGGCTCAGTCGGTGCTCACCATGTTCAATAGGATTTCCTCCCCTTCTTTCAACATTACTTTTTCTTGAAGTATTTTAAAATACATTTTTGAAAATTAAGAAAAATGTAAAATCATAGGTAAATTTAATGTGATGTTTTTGGGTCATTCTTCCTCAAACAATTTGTCACTGGTTTAGTGGGCTATATTTATTTTTTAAAAATTTAGGTGAAATTCACATAACATAAAATTAACCATTTTTAAGTCAACAATGCAGTGGCGTTTGGTATATTCTGAATGTTGTGCAACCATCACCTCTATCTAGTTCCAAAACATTTTCACCATCTCAAAAGGAAATCCCGTACCCATTAAGCAGTCACTCCCATTCTCACTTCACCCAACCCCTGGCAACCACTAATCTTTCTGTCTCTATGGATTTACCTCTTTTGGGCATTTTGCGTAAATAGCATCATATAATGTTATCTTTTGTGTTTGGCTTCTTTCATTTAGCCTAATGTTTTTGAGGTTCACCCACATTGTAGTGTGCATCAGACCTTCATTCTTTGTCAAGGCTGTGTAATAGCCCATTGTATGCATGTACTCCATTTGTTTATCCATTCATTTGTTGATGGACATTTGGGTTGTTTCTATCTTTTGGCTGCTGTGAATAGTGCTGCTATGCTTATGCATGTTCATATATTTGTTTGAGTCCATGTTTTTAATTCTTTTGGGTATATAGCTAGGAAGGAATTTCTGGATCATATGGTAATTTTGTGTGTAACTTTATCAGGAACCACCAAACTGTTTTCCACATTGGCTGAACCATTTTACATTCCCACCAGCAATGCACAAGGGTTCTGATTTCTCCATGTCCTTGCCAACAGATATTATTTTCCAACTTTGAAAAATTATAGCCATCCTAGTGGATGTGAAGTGGTATCTCATTGTGTTTTGATTTGCACTTGCCTAAAGACTAATGATGGCAAGCATCTTTGCATGTGCTTGTTGGATGTTGGTAAGTCTTCTTTGGATAAATGTCTATTCAAGTCCTTTGCCCATTTTCTAATTGGGTTGTTTGTCTTTTTGTTGTTGAGTTTTAATAGTTATTTATGTATTCTGGATCCAAAAGATGATTTGAAAAATGTCACTTTCTTAATAATGTCCTTTGATACACAAAAATTTAAAATTTTGATTAACTCCAATTTATCTATTTTTTCTTTTGTTGCTTGTGCTTTTGGTGTCATATTAAAGATACCATTGCCAAATCACAGGTCATTGAGATTTCCCATATGTCTTTTTCTAAGAGTTTTATGATTGTAGCTCTTATGTTTAGGTCTTTGATCCATTTTGAGTTAATTTTTGTGTACGGTGTGAAGTAGGGGTCCAGCTTTATTCTTTCCCAGAATCATTTGTTGAAGATGTGCTATGTACTTTTGCAACAATATTTATTTGTCACTGCAATTAAGCAGCCATTTTATGGGCAGAAGACTTAACTCTATTTTCAATTTACCTAAGACCCTTGTGTCACCAAACATGCAGTCCAAGTGTGGACTTCCTCCTGCCCACACACCTTACTGGTATTTTACATCCTTTTACATGTTGCACTGTTATGAAAGCTAATCTCAGGCCCAACTTTCTCACTAGCATACACATCCTTTACTAAAAGAAGGGAATTTTACAATGGTCAAATTCTCTGTAGGGGTGGTATCAGTGGATGATGGAGAACAGGAAGAAAATTTTCCAGTAATTATGGTTTATGCTTTCTAAAGGGAGTCAGCAACACATGCACACACATTGTAGACCACCTGGTCCTGTACCACATGCCTTTCAAAAAGGAGTTTTAAACCTCTGCCCATCCGTACACACTTTATTTCCTAAGTGCAAAATAACCATGTGTCTCAACCAATGAAGTTTCCTGAGTTTCATGCTTTTTCATTCCTTTGAAATCCCTTCAGTTTGCAGCACTGCTGTTAGGAAAGTTGTCACGGCTGTTAGTGGAGTGGGCACTCTGTTCGGGTCCACAGTGTCCACTTTATTTTGTGGGGTTCAGAACTCCAGCCCAAGCTCAGAGGCCCTCACAGTCAAGCCTGGTGCTGCAACTGATAGTCTTTTCACTTTTGCTTCTCTTTTAGTTTTATAACCTCTCTGAGCCTGATGTGACCCACGTGTGACTCCTTCACCATGGGGCTATTGAGGGGCAAGCATGAGGGTGGTCATCAGTTCACGTGGAGCACCTCCCACAGTCCTGGTCCTCAGAGGAGCTCCACGAATGAACATGATGTGTCACTTAACAACCACTGCCTTTCTCTTTTCAATAGCTGCATTTGAAATTGGATTACGTGGGGGGATGAGAGTGGGTTTTCAGAGGAAATATTCTTTCTTACTCTGAAGGAGTTAAGCCCATTTGACAAAGTGTACTGCTCAGAAGTGGGGATCATACTTATGGAGGACTGAGCACGCACTTCAGTAATCGTCACCTCCAGTGTCACCAAACCCAGGGACAGAAGGTCTGAGAGTCATATCTTCAGAGGTTTCATGGCTTCCTAATTTTGAGATAAAAGATAAAAGAAACTAAAAATACTAAAAGGTCAGTTACAAGTTAAAGTTTATATACAGCAAGAAATAACTGAAGCAGAAGGTAAAGAAACATACTGGAAACATGTACGACAAATGTGAGAGACAGCAAGTTACAGAGTCCAGACTGAGTCTGGACAAACGGATGAGATCATACCCTTTGCCGAGTGCATGGACCCGGAACGGTGTCTGTGCATAGCAAATCTTTAACAGATACTCTTTAATTAGGGTTGCCCAATGAAATACAGGAAGCCCAATTAAATTTTAATTTCAGAAAAACAAGAAATAACTTTTCAGAATAAGTATGTCCCAAATATCACACAGGGTGTAACTATACTAAAAATTATTTGTTATTTATCTGAAATTCCAATTTAACTGAGTGCTTCGTATTTTCATTTGCTAAATCTGGCAGCCTTCTTTTAAATAAATGAGTTGATGACTGTGCAAGGAAATGGATAAGAATTATGAATGGATAAGTCACATACTCCCCTAATATGGGTAACGATGGAAAAATGCTCCACCTCCCTAATGTAGAGCAAAATAATAATAAGGAACTGTATTAAAATCTGTTAAATTAACATATTTAAAAAACCTTTTTTTAAATTTACTTTTTTAAGAAAGTAATCTTTCATACTGTTGGGGATATTGTGTGCTATAATTGTAAATTGCTGATGGCAGTCCAAATTGGTACAGTTCCTTGGGAAAATAATTTGACCATATATGAAAATAACCATAAAGATATAAATAACCTGACACAATAAATTTAGCTCCCAGGAACCTACCTCAAGGAAGAAGTTGCATGGCTAACAACCATTAGGAACTCCCCCACTGTCTATTCTCTACACACCGGCCAGAGGACCCAATCGTGACCCAGGTCACCTCAAAGCCTGCCCTGCTCCCCAGATACTGGCAAGAGAGAGAAACGACCACGTCAAGTCAAGAGAGAGAGCAGAACACAAAATCCTGTCTGTCCCAGGAACATGGCAATGCATAATTATTTATCCTTACAAATTAGGTCCAAAAGGGAACCCAAAAAGGAAAGGAGTGGGGGAAATTGTCAGTGACTAAAAATGAAAAGAACAAGTAAAGGATGTCTTCATTTTCTTTGACTTATAAATTTAAAAAGTAAGTAAAGGAGAGGGAAAAAGACCTATCAAGCACATAAAAATGAGAGACAGACCTGGACGGTGCACCCAAGGGAGCATTTGGATGCAGGGTTATTGCCACTCAATGTGGTTCTGGAAGGGCTTAACTTTGGCCACTTGAAATACCTGAATAGAGTCCACTCATCTCAATTGCCACCTCATGTTGGGCTCCCAGTTGCCAGGAGACCCATCAAAGTTCAGCTCAAACTCGTGCTAGGTCTGAGGTTTTCTTCATTTCCAGCCTCCCGGCTGTAACACCAGCATCTCACTTCCAAAGCGTAAGCACCTGATTCTTCCTAAGTGTTTCACTGTGGGGATTCTCTGAGCATGAAAGGTGTCACATGAAGCCAAATTGCCTTCTTCCCGTTGTGTAAAGCATCTTCTGATTCCTCATCACTCCACTTTGAAGGGAGCACAATGAGCATATTCAAGCCCTCTCCATGCGGACTCCCGCGTAAATATATTGTAAACGCCGCGCTTTATTCGAAAGAGTTGACAGTTATCTTATGGTGAAAGGACCTCAGAGATACTCATGCTGATTGAATATCCCCTAAGTCAGATTCAAGGAGCAGATCCTTTCAAAGGAGAGACAAGCATCCGAACCTTTTGTGAGAAGCACCCAGTCTAATAGCTGCCGTTCTTATTATGGGCACTTAACTGTTGCATTTAAAAATTATGCACTGCTTGGTTTTCACTTGAATTCTGCCTTCCTGATTCCTTTGACTGTGGAAAAATAAGAGAGGAATGGGGAGAAACGAGCCACTTAATCTCTGATTCTACTCAAGCTTTCCGCAGCAAACACTCATCAGCTTCATACAACACCCTGTGTTGCAACAATGAAAGGCTGAAATTGCAGAGCCCATATTATGGCGACTAATAACAACCCGTCCACCTGGTAACCTGAGCTCTGAGCGAAGCTTTAGTGACACGAGGACGGTTCATTAATTTGCCATCTCCCAGAACAAGCTTGGAATCAAGTTCTGATTTTTTTTATAAGTGGATTCAAAGAAGTCAGAGAGAAAAAGCTGCCTTTGAAATTCCTTTTCATCCATGGCAGCACTGAATTACACCTTTGATGGCATGGCCTGGCTGTGTTAATAACAGGGTTCAGCATGAGCACCAACACCGCTCATTTTGTAGAGAGGTCTATTATCGGGTATGAATGTCCAATGAGTAACAAAAGCGGCCGTTCGTTCTTTCATAAGCTGGCTAATGAAACCTCAGAGGTGCCCACACAGGGATCTCAGGTAAGGCGAAGGTCTCGGAGAGAAAAGAACCGTGCCTGGGGCCCCTTCTTGTTGGCAAATCAGAAGCCATGTTAGCGGTCCGTCTCCTCTCCCCAGCTCAGCCATACGTGGATTGCTATGGAATGCCAATTATGCAGTAAGCTATCCTGGTTTTTAATTTCGTTGGTAGGGACAGTTTTGAGGAGGAGAGAATTTAAATAAACAGCCGTGATTCACTTGCAGTGAACAAGCAGGCTTCGAGTGTGCGCGGGTACGTGGGTCAGCCAGCTACTGCCTGCTTGGTCGTGGTTAATAGGCTGGCTGACCTGTCAATTAACACATGCAATGGTCTCACTGTACACCTTCAGGCTTATTCAACTGCAAATGCAAAGAAACCCCCATATAATAGTCGCTAAGTGTAACACGTCAAAACCCAGGTCAAGTTGCAGAGAGAGAAAAGTGAGGGGCAGAGGGAGAGAATGAGCCGAAGAATGGAGAATAAGCAACTAGAAGATGAAAAGAGATGGCGTTTGTGACCGTGGGCAGCTAAGAAGGTCACGTGTGTCTCTGGGTTGAGGTCCTCATGCACATGGAGAACTCCTGAGGCCATGACACCATGTGCACGCTTTGGGGACACCGCCGGGGTGTGCCATGTCCTGGAGAACGTGAGAGCCCTTTCCTGTACAAGCTGGCAAGACTCCTTATATTTTTGCTCAGAAATGTGTTATCAAAACACCCAAATTGTTATAGCACGTCTTTGAAAACAAAAGCCTTAGAACAGGTGCCGAGTCCTGATATGGAGAATTGTCACACTGTTGGATCTTGTCACACTGCTCCCGAGGGCTTTGCGCAGGGGTGTGCATCCAGCGGGCATGTGGGGTACGTCTGTGGAATGACTGAACTAGACGGGGCAGTGCAGAGTGCGTGGGGAGCCCTGAGGACTGAGAGGACTTAGAAGGGTGGTGGCTGACCTTGGAATCCACCAGGCATTTGAGGAACAAAATTGATACTCACGGGACAAATTCACAGGGATCATCACAAGTTTACTGGTGACTACTGTGTCACTCAGGAGAAAAAATACTTAACCCGAGGAAGAATTACTGTGAAGAGGCCGAAGGGATGCCTGTTTTGGAGGTACTCAAGGGCCAACTTCCAGATCATGTCAGAGCAAGAACTGCTGACGCAGCCACAGATGCTTGAGGAGCAAAGGGAACGTGTTGGCCAACGTGATTGGAAAATTCAGGAGTCGGGTGGGATTTAGTTGCAGCATGAGTGGGCCTCTGGGTGGGTTCCTCTGGGCGCCTCCTCTGGTGGCTCACCTACTGGAAACAAGATGGCTTCCATAGCTCCAGCCACTCTCCTGTTCACACCAGAGAAGGGTCTGAATGATGCTCATTGAACCAGGTTCCAGAGATCCTCCTCACTTAAGCCAGCTCAGGTCACTGGCAGGGTCTCCCTATGGCCTGGTCTGCCTGGAAAAAGCTGGTTGTCCTGGGTTAATTAGTAATCTAGTCCCTCTCACCTTCAAAGTCTCCAGGTCATGTGACCCACCCTGACCAATCGTGAGGCTGATGAGTTCAGGCCAATTGTGACTTTTCTTAGAAGTTGGGGGAGGGGCCTATGGCATTCGCACCACAAGACTTTGAAGTTCTAGGCCTGTTGGGAGGGAGGAAGGGACGGAGACCAATGATGTCTGAGCTCTCAGACCTTCGCCCTGGCAGTGAGGTCGGGAGGGTCTCAAAGAGTCCTTGCCCCTTTGAGAATTGGCCCAATTGGATGTTAGCCTCAGTGATAATTGAGGACCGGACGGTTTTAAGAGCCACGGCCACTTTACTCTCCTTCTCTTAGTGATTCCCCATGTTCTTCAACTGTTCTTCAACACTTAAAAACTAAAAGTATGGTACTTGTTTAGATTGAAAAAAAAAACCTTAATTACTGAACATTTCTAATATAAACACAAGTAGAGAGAATGGTACAACGAACCCCCCCATTCGTCCCCCAGACTCAACAAGGATCCACACATGGCCAATCTTCTCACGCCCCCTCCTCCAACGCCCACCACTCCCTAGATTAACTTAAAGCAAATCTCAGACATCAGGTTTTGTTTTGACTTTTATAACATCAAATTTTATCCTCGGAGAAATAGTGGATATTATTTTCTCTTTGGCCTCTCAGTTTTCGAGTTCAACCTGCTCAACAATATAGTTTAAAACTTATATTTAAGCTAATTAATAGGTTCTCGTTTATTTTCTCTTCAGGCACCCAAATAGCTTCTCTGTAGGAATGAATGTTGACATATGGGAAGGGAGTGTTGTCTAGAACATCGGTACATTTAGACCAAGTCTCCCCTGAATCAGTCAGCCCTTTCCTCCTTATGATGGGGCCACATTCTCCATCCAGTGGCACAGCTGTCCCCACTCATGGCTTATGTCCCCTGACAACGTGGTTCCAGGGAGCCAGGGTGCACTGATATGGGACTCGTTGCCAAAGACGTCAAGCAGAGATCATAGTGTCTTGAACACGGCCTGAGATGCTTTCACCAGCCGAGGGGGTAACAAGTGCCGTGGACACGGCGGTCTTTCTGCCCCTGTGAGATGAACCAACACAACTAAAGCCAAACCTGCCCCAGACTCAGAGGGATGGACCAGTGCCAGGAGAGGCGAGGCCTGGTGGAGCACACAGAGGCTCCTGGTGTGCAGGCTTTCACAGCAGCCTGGCCTTCACGGCATCTCTCTCTCCGGTCGCAGACCCGTGTGAAGTGTCTGCTGCGGGATTACTTCCATGTCCACTACTGCTAAGCTCCTTAGCAACACGGAGTGGAGGGGTAATCTCCGACCTGTGCCGAAGCAGCGAGAGCCGGTCCCGGGCCTGTCTGATGTCCAGCTGACTCTGACCCCCCTCACCTCCAGCGCACAGGGCTCCTCCGCACCTGGTGACCCCGTTTCCTGGCTAGATCTTGTTCAGACCTGGGAGGGGTTATCCCAGTGGTTGTGTTTCCTTCTGGGTGAAGGTTTTCTTTTTATTTCCTGTCTGTGGGGAACAGTGGTGGTCTTGGGGACCAGAAGCGGATATTTGGGGAGGAAAAGAGCAACTATGGGAGAGAAGCTGCAGTAGGAGAAGGTGGAGTGGCACTCCTGCTAGCTGGGGCATCTCCCTTGTCCTTCCGTCCACACACTTTCCCTGCCAGAGGAAGCACGCAGAAGGCAGACCATTTGATCTTTTGGTTACAATGTCATTTTTGAATCATTTACAACCTTCTCGTTATCACCACAGGAGTTGGCAAAGAAGGCCGAGAGTCCCATCCCAGGTAACCAGGTACAGAAATAGGATTTGACTTCCCCTAGAATTCTCTTTTTTCTACCAGTGAAGATGTTTCCATGTCCCATTTTGGAGGATATGAATGAGTTGATAGGACTGATGCTAGCTTACATTGGGGGCCTGTTTATCCATTCAAATCATGGTCACACCCATGATTTCATCAGCAATTTTCCAAAGCCCATAGAAGGGGGGAGCTGCCATATTTCCACATCATGGAGGAGGAAACTGAGTCCCAGCCAGGTGAGACACTCCCTCAAGATCACATGGCCAATCAGGGCAGCCCTGGGCTCGGAGCCCTGCACACTTGTCACTGCTCTGTGCTTCCGTCTGGGCCTGATCTCATGACAAGTCGCTTATGGTCACTTCACCAGTGCTCATTCCTGAAGGAGTCTGATTTAGAATTACTTCCAAGTTTGTTCTCTCCTTACTTTCATCAGGCAGCTTTATAACCCCCTATCTTCTTCCGAAAGATTTGGTGGTCACGATCGTCTTCATTCTAAAGCATTTTCAAAAGCAGCTGTTTATTAAAATGCCAACAGCAGTGATTAATTTCAGATGCTCTACGGTGCATCTGTCTGCTGCCTGTTGACACCCCCGGCTCAGGCCGGCATCTGCAGCAGTGAACTCGGCCTGGGCACTCCCTACTCGTGTTTGTTCCATGCATTTATTTTATTGAAGGAAGACCTGTCTGTAAGTCCAGTGTCCAAATAGCGTTCATGCCATTTGTCATCTTCACAGACAACTGGCACTCAAAAAAAAAAAAAAAAAAAGAAATCTGTGGGTTAACAGTTTGCATTAGAATCTCTCAAGAAGACATCTGTTAGCTGAAATTCCAAAAGTGGTGATTGATTCATGATGCCCTAAATCACATCTGTATGCGGATGGAGGGTGGATGGGCTGTGAACTCTGGCAGAAAAACATCTGTCAGCAGCCAGACGCTGTTGCAAGTTTATACAGCACGGGATGCAAAACAGCAGCTCATTGTGGTGTGTGGTGGGCGAGGAAAGACCAGCGCGTGTCACTTCTCATTCGGAAAGTAGGAGGAATCGACTTCTTGGCCACGTCTTTCTAAACCCTGGGGTGTTGGAAACAACACTTAGCAGAGTCATTCACGTGGTCAGCCCACAGACTGGTGAAGTAAAACCAATGAAATGAGGTTCAGAATGGAACATACAGTCCGCAGACAGCAGAAGGCAAGCTCCTTGGAGAAGAAGAGAATGGTGGAGAGGGTCCACAGTGGAGTGGGGAGATAAGCTCCGGACCCAAAGATTGATTGGCAGAACTAACTCATGGTCAATCAATTCACCAAATGAACACTTTGCTGCAGAACTGAATCCCTGAACTCCAACATAATTCAATCCACTGAATTCAATTTGCAAATGTATCAATAGGATGAATTACCTGTGTGCTAAATGCATTTCTATTAACCGCTAATATAATATGTAGCAATTCCAGGGGCTGGCCCGGTGGCCTAGTGGTTAAGATTATACACTCTGCTTTGGCGGCCTGGCAGGTTTGCAGGCCTGGATCCCGGGCTCGAACCTACCCGCCACTCATCAAGCCATGCTGTGGCGGCATCCCACATACAAAACAGAGGAAGATGGGCACGGATGTTAGCTCATGACCAATCTCCCTCGCCAAAAAAAAAAAATATGTAGCAATTCCAGTTGTTACTGGTTTCAACAGCCTTTGAGGATACTTCCAAGCGACTTGGGAGAATAAAAACACCCTAGGTATTTTGAGTTTTAGGCAATGCGTATCATGAATGTACACATTGTAAATGGTTGGGTGGATTCCCCCTCCCAATGCATTTTCCATTGGGACATTCCAGCTTCTCTTAGTTCATGGAATAGATTCTTAGAATGGAAGAGAAAGGGATGACTTGCAGCCTGGAAATCAAGCCTGAGAAAACGTCGCACCATTGGAAGTCACGTGCATGTTTTAGTGGATTATCCTGGGCATCGAGTGGGATGTGTGTCAAAGTGCCCAGCACACAACGAAAGCTCAGACAGTGTTTGTGCTTTGCCTCCTTCAGGGGGATGCTCAGCAACACCATCCAAGTTCTTCTGGCTTCACTACCAAGACTGTTATGAATCTTCCACACTGCACATTTGCCCCTCACAGGGTGTTCAAGCCTGCCGTTCATCACTTGGGGGGATCATGTCACCCTATCTTTAAAACAAGGCTGGTCACATGAATCCTGCAAGGCTAATGCATAGACTGGAGAGCAGATCAGCCTCTTGACCAGCTAAGCCTTGATCTCCAGGTCAGCACGCACTCTGGGGGCCTGCAGCCTTGCTCCTGGAACAATGGACCTACCACGGCTGATGCTGGGTCGCTGGAGACGAGACCAGTGTTCTCCCAGAAAGGTGATCCATCCATCCAGCTTGCTGCTGCCTCCCTGACGCCCTGAGTCCTGAGCTCACGGCAGTTCATCAGGGGCTGCTGCCACTCATTGTCCTGTCGGCTAAGCATGCTCTGCCTCACGTCCTTATCTTCCTAGCTGTCCCAAGATAAAAGTCCTTCCCATCATCTCTGTTCTGCTGCACATTTGGCCTGAGACCACTGTAGTCATTTCTCCCTTGACACAACCTCCCCTGCTTGGGTCCGTCCATCACCCTGTTTGACTTGTAGAACGTGCCTGGGCCAATTGCATTCTCCACACCAACCACCCAAGCTACTGAGGATTTCTGGAGAAGTCTTAATTCACAGCTTCTCCCCGGGCCCTCTGCATGGCCCAGTCATGTTCCTGAGTTTCCTTCGTAAAACAACCTCTCCTATTTGCCCCAGTGACTTTCGTACCTTCTTGATTTCTGCAGCTGGCCTTGTCTTTTAAATGCAAGAGAGAAAAATAGAAGCCATCGGAGAACAACTCCCTCCACGCCACTGAAGATGCAGTGCAAACAAATCACACCAAAAAAGAAAATCACCTCCTGCCCTCCTGGAGCATGTATTCTAGTGGAAGGAGGTAGAGAATAAATAAAGGAGTGGGAGAGGGGAGAGAGAGGGCCAGGCTGGGCTTGATTTTAAGGCGGGTGTGCAGAAAAGGTGTCACTGAGAGGGGAGAGTAGAGCAAAGTCCCGAGAGGGAGGTTATGGGGTTAAAGCGTGGATCCCACGGCCCTTGAGATAAGGACCTGCAGCTTTAACACCAGCAGGAAGCCTGCGGTTGTGTGGCCTCCACCCACGTCCTCTGCCGTGTCTCCCCGCAAGCCCTGGCTCCCTGTGCTCCAGACACGAGTTCCGTTCTTCAGACCGGCCACAGTCCCTCTGACGTGACATAGCTTTCCCTCTGTCTGAAACACTCTTCCCCAGCTCAGCTGAGCTTTATTCCCACTTGTCCATCACTTCTCAGCTCAGCATCACTTTCTAGACTCGGGGGCCTTCCGTGTCACTGCCAGGCCCCCGGCAGTAATTCTCACATCACCCTCAGGTGTCTTTCCTAGTCCTGTCTCAGGCTGTAATTATAGGCTCACCTGGGATGTCAGCTAATGGATTCGCCCTCAGGAAGCTGTGAGATCCATGAGGTCCGAGTCTGTGCCGGCCGCCGTGTCCCTGTCATGGCTTTTGCTGGACGTGGATGAAATGCCTCAGTGAAGAAGAGGATGCTGTGTCTTCGTCATCAGACGGTGACCTCCTGCAGGCAGGTGGTTCCGCACCTTGGCGTCTCCTGCAGCTCAACCACAGTGCCCCGAACCATCGGTATCCAGAATACGTTGTGAAATTGAATTGAACTTTAGATCCAGCCTTCTGCTTTAGCTCATTGTTGCTTCTGGGTCAGGGACAATGCTTTTTCCCCTGATCATTCACCATCCCCAGGCAGGTGCCTCCGTTTAAGAGAACCCCACGTATGAACTCTGCCCGAATGTAAGTCCACCAAGTCCATTTGTGTCTTGATGGGGTATAAACTGCCCCTTCCACTCAGAGTCTGTTGCCCCCTGCGAGCCCAGGACAGTGGTCTCACACATGACATTGAAAATGCTCTCTACAAACCTCTGTGTGGATGACAGGGTCTGAGTGACACACGGTCCCCGAGGGCGCCTCCTCTTCCTGTTACCCTGGGCTCCCAACAGGGTCACCACACTCATTTGTTCACTCAAGGCATGTTTAGAGAGTCCTCCATGCTCAGCCCTGGGCTGGGTGGAGGGGCCAGGGAGCGAGACTGTCACGGGCCCTCCCCGTGTAGACCTACACCGCGGTGTTGGCAAGGGGTCTCCATGGGCAACACACGCATTAGCCAACAGATGAGATTCTTTTAGTAAGTGCTTTGGGAAAAACCACAAAGAAAGAAACGAAGCAGGGTCCAGTGCCCGAGCATGATTCTGGTGAGGGGCAGCTGCGATCGCAAGGAGGCTGGTGGGGCATCTCTGGGGTGCTGACCTTGGGGTGCCTCTCCAGACTGAGGGGGGCCTGGCCCCGCAAACCTGGAGTGAGCGAGGAGGAAAGTGGAACCACGGGCGTTAGAAAGCTGGGCGAGGGCGGAACCTGTGGGACCTTTGAGACGAAGCATTCACTTATAGCTTAAGGCGAGATTTGCCGGTGGACACGAGGGGGAAGCATCCCAAATCCTGTCCCTCCCAGTGTGCATTCCCTTCTCGGCGGGTGACGGCCAGTCAGCCTGTCTGTCCCCACAGTGCTCTGAGACCCGAGCCATGGACAGGTGAGTGTGATGGAGGGGAGGATTCCAAGCTGAGGGGCCGGTGTCCACTGCCCTGTGGGGGTGGGGGCTGCTACTGGACAGGGCAGGAGGCACAGACTTTGGAAACACTCCCACGCAGGGCCAGCTCCAGGGACCCTCCGGAGGGGCAGCTGTGAACGGGGGTGTGGGGCTCTGAGAAGTCTTGTGAGCTGGTTTCCTAGACTGTTCCTTGTCGTCTTCCATGCGGAGTTTTCTTTAGACACGGTGTTATTTCCTACAGAGAGCCATGTGGCATTCACACACACTCACGTAGATGCAGTAAATAGAACAGTAGCTAGAAGATGTGTCTTTGTTTAAAGGAAAGTCTCCCCCTAGCACCTGGCTGCCTTCACAGTTGTACATATTTTAATTAAACATTTTTTTTGGAGATAGAATGAGCACGCACAGCAGATTTTATATGAGTAATCTGCACGTTTGCTTGGGGAACTAGAATAGAGAGCAGTTAAGCAGGCACTCTAAGTAGAATATGGAACTGTTATTGGTGGGGACATTTCAGGCTCCATTTGGGGTGGTGACTGGGTAATAAACGAGAAGACATCATATGAATATTTCTCTCTCTCATCTGGACTGTGGTGAGGGGTCCCAGGTGACACTTTGTGGTCTATAACCTCCCAGCCATCCTTTTAATGTCACTGCAGGAAGGGGAGAGGTTGTCATCTGAAGGTGTCCTGAGGTGGTTTTAAATGTCACACTACTTTTATTGCTTCATCAGGAGAACGTCTTTTGATGCTGTCAGAAGACCACACCAGCAGACTTGAGAAACGCTAGCCCGCTCCCTCCCTGCCCTGTCGTATTCTCAATATGCAGATTGGGCTTTAACATGTGCTTCCAAGATTTTTAGACTGACAGGTTTGGGATCTGCCTGTACCGTCCTGGATGAGGCAGTGTTTATCTCGGCAGGGCTGGGGCTACAGGGTTGGGAGACAAGAGTTGGGTGGGGAGCACATGCCTGGGGCTGCTTTTCCTTTGCAAATTTCGGGACCTCTGCTGCTTGGTTCTGCTGACTTTGAAGGTCATGGAAAGGCTGTTCTGGGCTGTGTTCTTGGCTGGGGTTTGTGTGGTGGCCTCATTTTCACACACGTGTTTCTAAAAATGTAGGGCTCATGAGTGACAGCCACGCTTTCATTCCTCGGCTCCCATGACTTTCTCAGGGCCTGGAGAAAGGACGGAGCAGAGGTGGGTTCCTGCCTGTGATGTGGGACTGTGGTGGGCGCTGGCTCTGAGAGGAGCGGGCAGTGGGTGCCCAGTATTGTGGACTTTGCTCACCTGTGGGCAAAGCAGCCTGAGGTCCAATACCACGATGCGTCTGACTTTGGCTCCTACTCCACAGTCTCCCCCTCCACCTCTGCCTTCAAGTACCTGTGGGAGGTCTCCTTTGGAGGTGTGCAGGTGCAGCCGACAGCTGGCACCACTGAGGGAGCCTACAGTTACAACCCAGGGTGCTCACACATGCCCTTCCCCAACCCTTTAGCATCCAGGGCTGTTTAGGGTCTGTCCCCATCAGGAGCTCCATCTGGGAGGGTCCTCAGGGGCCTGAATCAGCCCTGCGTGTTCATTCCAGGCACCCAGAGCCTGGTCCAGCAGGTGACCCTGAATGTGCCATGCAGGGGGTTCTGAACGAATGGATGAACAAACGAATGAATGATCAGATGAATGGGAGGTGCAGGGAGCCGTGCAACCAGAGGACCGAAATCTAACTTGGACTTGGGTAGGACAAGGAAGTGATGTCTACAATGAGACCTAAGAAGATTAGGAAGTAGACCCTGTACTAGTTTCCTGCGCCTGCTCTAACAAGTACTGCAAACTGGGTGGCTTAACAGAAATTTACACTCTGCCAGTCCTGGAGACCACAAGTCCGAAATCAAGGCGTGGGCAGGGAGGCCCTAGGGAAGGATGCTTCCCGCCTCTCTGAGCTTTCGGGGGCTCCAGGCCTTCCTGGGCTTGTGGCTGCATCACTCCAATCTCTGCCTCCCTCTTAACATGGCCTTTCCTCTATCTGTGTGTCCATTTGTCCTCTCTTCTTCTTATTTATTACAAATCACTGAATCTAGGGCCACCCTAAATCCAGGATGATCTCATTGTAAGATCCTTAACTTGATCACTCTGCAAAGACCCTATTTCCAAATGAGGTTGCATTCACAGGTTCTGGGGTTTAGGACTTGGACATATCTTTTTGGGGTCACTCTAGGCCCCTAAAAGGGTACGGGCTGCTGGCTGGGGGTGATGTGGTGCCCTCAGAGGGAACAGCGTGCCTACGCACCAGGACCTGCTGTGGGGACGTCTGGAAAGCAAGTGGTTCAGCCTGGTGGGCGTGTGGGGCAGGCTGTAGGCTCAGCACGTGGGAGTCGACCCTACACGGCCAAGCTTCTCTTCCTTCACGGGGAACTTAGGCATCTGGGCAGGTCGGGACTGAGTGGTTTTATTCAGCGTGTTTTCCTATTACCTCATCTACTGTACGCAGATGACCAATTTTCAGAGAATTAGAATGAAATGCACTTAACACTAAAGCTACTTTAGACTTAATTTCAATTAAGTTCCTTATGAATATCGATTATTGCTGTATGGCATGATCGCTGGTTAGTGAGGGTTTCCAGTTGAGAGAACGGCAAATTAAGCAGCTTCATGGCATTCAGTGCTGGCCACTCTGACAGGCCTATTGCTCCACACAGTTTTACTTGGAAGAGGGTTGGAGAACAGCTGCGGGTTGCCGCAGACTCTGCTGTGGGGCTCCGGGCAAACACTCCGCTTCCCTGGGCCTCAGTCTCCCCAGGTGTGAGTAAGTGGGATGCTGGCAGCTCCACCAAACGAAGGCGGCTGTGATAACAAAATAAGACTGTGTCGTAGCGTTAGCTGACGCCTCTGTGGCACTTAGCAGAGCCGTCAGATGTTGTTCCCATCTCACAGATGAGGCACCACTTTACAGACGCGCAGACTGAGGCCTCAGCAGGTGGCCGGCTTGCCCAAAGCACTCAGCAGGCGGAAGCCAGGCTATTCCCCACAGCCCCCGGCTTGGGTTGGCTCTGTGTCCCCGCTCTCTGTGAGGCTGTGTCCCATCCCCCAGGCCTGTCCATAGCACAAACCTTTGATATGTTAAGTCAACGCTGAGTGAGCAACCTGCAGAACCTTCCACATCCATCAGCACTTGTAACCCTTGAGCCTCCGTCTGGTGACTTCCTGCTTGTGATAACTGGCCCTTCACGGGTGACCTCTTAGGACATCCCGGGGACCAATCACTGGCAAAGACTGAGGGTGACAAAGAGCCCCCTGGCTGGTTCACCTGCCCGGAGTTTTCAAGGTGAAGGTCCTGAGCTGTAAATTGAGTTCTTTTATTTCAGAATGTTCCTACGGATTGTATCTTTTTTATTTTGTTTTTAAAAAACCAACATCTTGTGATTTTATCAAGCAACTCTAACTTTGCATTTCTATTTGATTATTTCTTTTCATTATCTTTTCCAGGGTTGGGAGAGGGGTCTATTTTCCCCAAGGACAGTTCTGGCCACCTGAGACAGAAAGGATATTGTGGTTCTGTTAGCACAAAGGAGGAGAAAGGCCACGCCTGCACCCTGCACCTGGGGAGGTCTGAGCCGCAGGCTCACGGCAGGGGAGGGGGGCAGGGCGGGGAAGGGGAGACGTCTGGAGCATGGACCACACCCCAGAAAAGGCTGTTGTTGTATTGATCGGCTTTTGCTTTTCTATTTTATTATTTCTTTTTTTTCAGTTTCTAATTCTTCCACATCTTTTGGGTTTTGCTAGGCATTCTGTTGAGGAGGCAGTGTGGAGCAAGGTTTCTGAAGACACGTTGGCCTGGCTGGAATCCCTGCCCCCTCGCTCTCGGGTGCAGGGCTCCAGGGCAAGTCACTCGTCCACCCGGCGCCTCCGTGTCCCATCAGTAAAAGTGAGGGTGACCAAATTCCTACCTCCAACAGTCATTGTGAGGGTTAAAGGAAATGATCCTAGCATGTCTGGCAAAGAGTAAGAACACAAAGCATTTCAGACCTGATTTTTCCTAACTTTTTGAGTTAGAAGCTTAATTGTTTGCTTTTTGTAAAAGGGCTTTATTTTATTTATTTATTTATTTTTTTTGTGAGGAAGATCAGCCCTGAGCTAACATCCATGCCAATCCTCCTCTTTTGGCTGAGGAAGACCGGCTCTGAGCTAACATCTATTGCCAATCCTCCTCCGTTTTTTCCCCAAAGCCCCACTAGATAGTTGTATGTCATAGTTGCACATCCTTCTAGTTGCTGTATGTGGGACGTGGCCTCAGCATGGCCGGAGAAGCGGTGTGTCGGTGCGCGCCTGAGATCCGAACCCGGGCTGCCAGTAGCGGAGTGTGCACACTTAACCGCTAAGCCACGGGGGCCAGCCCAGGGCTTTATTTTTTATAGTAGTTTTAGGTTTACAACAACATTGAGAATTGGGCACTGAGATTTCCCATATACCCCCTGCCCTACACATGCACAGCCTCCCCCATTATCAACATCACTCACCAGAGTGCTACATCTTTTACCAAGGATGTGTCACCTATACTGACACATCATCACCCAAGCTCCACAGTTTACATGAGGGCTCACTCTTGCTGTTGCACACTCTGTGGGTTTGGACAAATGTACAATGACACGTGTCCATCATTATAGCATCACACAGAGTAGTTTCATGGCCCTGAAAATCCTCTGTGCTCCACCTGTTCACCTCCGCTGCATCACCCCGGCAACACTGAGCCTTTCAGTCACCATAGTTTGGCTTTTTCCGTAATGTCGTATAGTTGGAATCATACAGTGTGTAGACTTTTCAGATTGGCTTGTTTCACTTAGTAATATGCATTCACATTTCCTCCATGTCTCTTCATGGCTTCATAGCTCATTTCTTTTTATCACTGAACACTATTACACTGTCTGGATGAACCAGTTTACTTATCCGACCACCTACTGAAAGATGTCTTGGTTGCTTCCAAATTTTGGGGATTATGAATAAAGCCACTATACACATCTGTGTGCAAGTTTTTGTGTGGACATAAGTTTTCAGCTCTTCTGGATAAACATCGAGGAGTGTGATTGCAGGACAGTGTGGTACCAGTATGTTTAGTTTTGTAAAAAACTGCCAGACTGCCTTCCAGAGTGGCTGCCCCATTCTGCATTCCCCCAGCAGTGAATGAGAATTCCTGTTGCTCCACATCCTCACCAGCGTTTGGTGTCAGTGTTCTGGATTCTGGCCATTCTAGTAGGTGTGTGGTGGCATCTCGTTGTTTTAAGTTGTATTTCCCTGATGACGTATGATGTGGAGCATCTTTCCTCTGTTTATTTGCCTTCTGTACATCTTTTTTGGTGAGGTATCTGTTCAGATCTTGGCCCATTTTTTAATTGGGTTGTTTCTTTTCTTGTTGTTTAGTTTCAAGAGTTCTTTATGTATTTTGGATAACAGTCCTTTATCAGATGTGTCTTTGGCAAATATTTTCTCCCAGCCTCTGGCTTGTCTTCTCATACTCTTGATATTGCCTTTCACAGAGGAGAAGTTTTTAATTTTAATGAAGTCCAGCTTATCCATTATTTCTGTCATGGATTATATCTTTGGTGTTGTATCTAAAAGGTCATTGCCTAACCCAAGGTCATCTAGATTTCCTGCTATGTTATCTTCTAGGGGTTTTACAGTTTTGGCATTTTACATTTAGGTATATAATCTTTTTAAGTTAATTGTCATGAAGGGTGTAAATCCTGTGTTTAGATTCATTTTTTTACATATGGTGTCCAGTTGTACTAGCATCATTTGTTGAAGAGACTATCCTTTCTTGATTGAATTGCCTTTGCTCCTTCGTCAAAGACCAGTTGATTATACTTATGTGGGTCTATTTCTGTGCTCTCTATTCTGTCCCGTTGATCTATTTGTCTATTCTATCACCAATACCACACTGTTCTGATTACTGTAGCTTTACAGTAAGTCTTGAAGTCAGGTAGTGTCAGTCCTCCAGTTTTGTTCTTCTTGTTCATTACTTAGTTGGCTATTTTGGGTCTTTTGCCTCTCCATATAAACTTTAGAATTAGTTTTTTAATATCCACAAAATAACTTGCTGGGATTTTGATTGGGATTGCAATAAATCTATAGATTAAGTTGGGAAGAACTGACATTTTGACAATATTGAGTCTTCTATCCATGCCCATGTAATCTCTCTCCATTTGTTTAGTTCTTTGATTTCACTCATCATAATTTTGTAGTTTTCCTCAGATCTTTCATATATTTTGTTAGATTTATGCCTAAGTATTTCATTTTTGGGGGTGCTAATGTAAATGGTATTGTGTTTTTAATTTCAAATTCCACTTGTTCATTGTCAATATATAGGAAAACGATTGGCTTTCGTATATTAACCTTGTATCCTGCAACCTTGTTATAATTGCTTATTAGTTCCTGGAAAGTTTATTTTGGTCAGTTCTTTTGGATTTTCTTCATAGATAACCATGTCATCTGTGAGCAAAAACAGTTTTATGTCTTCCTTCCCAATCTGTGTACCTTTTATTTCTTTTTCTTTAAAATTCTTTAAATTGCATTAGCAAGAACTTCCAGTATGATGTTGGAAAGGAGTAGGGAGGGGGGCATCCTTGCCTTGTATCTGATCTTAGCAGGAAGGCTTTTTCACCATTAAGTATGATCTTAGCTCTAGGTTTGTTGTAGATATTCTTTATCAAGTTAAAAAAGTTTCCCTCTATTTCTAGTTTCCTGTGAGTTTTTATTGTGAATGGATGTTGGATTCTGTCAAATGCTTTTTCTGAATCTATTGATATGATCATGTGATCTTCCTTCTTTAGTCTGTTGATGTGATGGATCACATGGATTGATTTTTGAATGTTGAACCAGCCCTGCATGCATGGGATAAATTCCCCTTGGTCATAGTATATAATTCTTTTCATACTTTTTTGGACTAGATGTGCATGCTAATATTTTGTTGAAGATTATTGCACCTATGTTCATGAGAGATATAGCTCTGTAGTTTTCTTTTCTTGTAATGTCTTTGTTTGGTTTTGGTATTGAGGTAATGATAGCCTCATAGAGTGAGTTAGGAAGTGTTCCCTTTGCTTCTATCCTCTGAAAGAGATTATAAAGAACTGGTATAATTTCTTCCTTAGAAGTTTGATAGCATTCACCAGTGAACCCATCTGGGCTTGGTGCTTTCTTTTTAAAAAGTTGTTAAGTATTGATTCAACTTCTTTAATAGACATAGGCCTATTCAGATAGTCTATTTCTTCCTATGTGAGTTTTGGCAGATTGTGCCTTTCGAGGAATTGGTCCATTTTATCTAGGTTATCCAATTTGTAGGCATAGAGTTGTTTATAGTATTCCTTTATTAGCCTTTTAATTTCCATGGTATCTGTAGTGATGTCCTTTCTTTTCTGATATAGTAACTTGTGTTCTCTTTCTTTTTCTTAGTCAGCCTGGCTAGAGGTTTATTGATTTTATTGATCTTTTCAAAGTATCAGCTTTTGGTTTCATTGATTTTCTCTATTGATTTTATGTTTTCAATTTTATTGATTTCTGCTCTAATTCTTATTATTTCTTTTCTTCTGCTGACCTTGGATTTAATTTCTGCTTCTTCTCTAGTTTCCTAAAGTGGAAACTTTGATTATTGGTTTTAGATCATCCTTCTTTTCTAATATATGCATTCAATGCTATAAATTTCCCTCTAAACACTGCTTTCATTGCATCCCACAAATTTTGATTAGTTGTTTATATTTTCTTTTAGTTAAAAATATTTTTAAATTTCCCTTAAGATTTCTTCTTTGACCCATGTGTTGTTTAGAAGTGTGCCATTTAATTTCCACGTATTTTGGGATTTTCCAGTTATCTTTCTGCTTTTGATTTCTAGGTTAATTGTGTTGTGGTCTGAGAGCAGCCATTGTATGATTTCTATTCTTTTAATTTTGTTAAGGTGTGTTTTATGGCCCGGAATGTGGTCTGTCTTGGTGAATGTTCCATGTGAGCTTGAGAAGAATATATATTCCGCTGTTGTTGGATGAAGTTGTCTATAGATGTCGATTATATTCAGTTGATGAACGGTGGTGTTGAGTTCTACTATGTCCTTACTGATTTTCTGCCTGCTGGATCCGCCCATTTCTGAGACAGCAGTGTTGAAGCCTCCAACTGTGATAGTGCATTCCTCTATTTCCCCTTGAAGTTCTATCAGTTTTTGCCTCATGTATTTTGACATCTGTAGTTAGGCACATACTTGTTAAAAATTGTTATGTCTTCTCCAAGAACTAACCCCTTTACCATTATGTAATGTCCTTCTCTAGGCCTGGTAACTTTCCTTACTTTGAAATCTGCTGTGTCTGAAATTAATATAGCTACTCCTGCTTTCTTTTGATTAGTGTTAGCATGGGATATTTTTCTCCATCCATTTACTTTTAATCTGTGCATTTCTTTATATTTAAAGTGGATTCTTATAGACACCATATAGTTGGATCTTGTTTTTTGATGCACTCTGACAATCTTTGTCTTTTAATTGGTTCATTTAGACCACTGACAATCGAAATGATTATTGATATGGTTGGATTATTACCTACCATATTCATTACTGTTTTCTATTTGTTGCCCTGGTTGTTTGTTCTTATTTTTGTCTTCCACTCTTTTTCTCCCTTTTATGGTTTAATTGAGCATTTTATGTGATTCCATCTTCTCTCCTTTCTTAGAATATCAGTTGTACTTCTTTTTTTTTTTAACTCTTTTTAGCTGTTGCCCTAGAGTTTGCAATATACGTTTACAACTAATTCAATTCCACTTTCATATAACACTATATTGCTTCAGGAATAGTGTGAGTACCTTATAATAACAAAATAATCCTAATTCCTTCCTCTCTTTCCTGTATTCACCTGTCTGTATGTCTCCAGTCTTGGAGCAGTGGTTTGTCCTGTGTCCTCCCCTCTCTTATGGAGCCAAGACGTATTGCGGATGTTTTAGTCTGCTCAGCTTTTCACTTGCTGTTAGGGTGGAGTGTTAATTTCCAAGGTCCTTAAATACAGACTTGGAAACTGGCCAGTTCTTTGTTTTTCAATATTTTTTTTTTCCAGTAAATGTGTGGAAAGCTGTACCTTTGACTCTGGGCACCATTTGGATGACTTCCTGCATCCTGGCGGGGCCATGTTCTCTTTGTCAGTTACTGTTGTCTGTGAGTAACCATCCCTCTCAATGTCTGACCCTCCAGAAGCTTCCTCTGCTCTCCATGCTGCATGAAACATCTAGAGTTGCCCTTGGGTCTCACCTTGAGTGCACTATCGTATTCCCCACTTCCAGAGGAGCAAACCGAGCCTCAGAGAAGTTTTGGGATTCCTCAAGGGCACTGAGACCAGTGGTCTCCTAGAGTTCAAACCAGGCTCTGCACGAGTCCACAACCTAAACTGAGGACCCAGAGCCCCGACTGCCCCTTTTTCTGCAGTGGCCACATGAAGGGGCATGGGGGCTCACAGTCACCAGTGGCCAGCTCAATGGACTTGGAACAGGGACTTATGGTCCTGCTTCTGGGGAAGGCTAGGGTGAAATATTCAAGGATATTTTTAATGTAGTATTTCATCATCTAATCTGTGAAGGGCTGTGTACACAAGTTTCCAGAGTAACAATTTAGATGTCTTGTTTGGAATTAATATCTTGCAGTTCTTAAAGCCCTGGAAAAAATTGAATATTAGTCAGGTATTTAGTTGCTAAGAAACCGGTACAGAAGCAGGCGGCCCCATTCAGAGCAGCCTGTGGAAATACCGCACACTGCCGAGTTTGAACCGCTCGGTTTGTGGAGAGGACAGCTCCTTCTCCCCAAACCCCAGCTTATTTTTTGTACAAAGAATATGTCCGCAATTTCTTATCATGGTGCCCTGTTTCTAGACCCAGTCCTGAAAAGATGAAAACTGAGTCTAGCCATTCTGTGTTGGCCCATGGGGAGTAAGGCTCTTGGGGGTGTTTGCTCAGGGTACCTGGTCATCCTTCACCCTTCCCTCACCCCCAGGTTGGACCTGGCTGCCGTATCTGTACCTCATGACCTCACACTTGGCCGCTGTTGGGTGGACCATGGTGTGGCCACATGATCTGATTTGAGACAATGAGATTCTGTTTCCTGGGAATTTGGACCCGAGAGATTCTTCTGTGAGTGTCTCTCTAATGCAAAAAGACATAAACTGGGGGCCCAGGGGCCACTGTGCGCACCGCCTTTGGCGTAGGTAGCAGAGAGAGCCATGGGGTGCAAAGCACAGTGTGCGGAAGCCCAGAGAAGCCAGGGGAGGTACTTGGTCCTGCCCGAGCCCAACCAGGGCCTGTCTGCACCGCTGGCCTGGGCTTTGAGAGACATGGGGGTCCTTATAATGCGTCCTGCTTTTCCTGGCTTATGCTAGCTCAAGTTGTTTTCCATTTCCTGCAACCAAACAATCCTAATTAATCCCCTTCCATTATTGGAGCACATTCAGAAACACAGTTCCATCTCCCGAGTTCTCCCTGGGGACTTCGATATTCAGAACCTCTGTTTTCAACCATCCTCTGAGTCTTCATCTTGGCCTAGCACCCTCGAAGCTGCTGCCTGAAGCGCTCTCAGAAATCCAGGTTAATCCCCTTCCATTTCCCATTACCTGGCACACCTTTCTGGGCCCCCCCACCAGAGCCCCCCAGGTGAGATGACACACTCATCGTCTCACCAACGACGGGGATCACACACTACTTTACAGAAATGCAGGATGACTATAACTTAGTGTTCTGATGTTGAGGGAGTGCAGAGCGAGTCTCTAGGAACACGTCGGCTCGGAGCCTGTGGGGCTGAGTCCCGCTCCATCGCTGACGGGGCAGGTGGCCTCGGGCGCATTATTCCATCTTTTTAAGCCTCACTTTCCACTTCTGTAAATTGGGGGAAATAATACTACCTGGTTTTAGGAATGAAATGAGGTAATCTACCGTTGTGAGTTGAATTGTGTCCCCCCCCCGCCCCCCACTGATTCACACGTTGGATCCTAACCCCCAGCACCACAGAATGTGACTGTATTTGGAGACAGTCTTTATAGAGGTCATCGAGTTAAAACGAGGTCACTAGGGTGAGCCCTAAAACAATCCGTCCTCATCAAAAGGGGAGATTTGGACACAGATACCCACACAGGGACAACGCCATGTGCAGACGGAGGCGGCTCCAGGAGACGCATCTACAAGTCACAGACAATCAAAGATTGCCAGAAAACCACAGGAATCTTGGGGAGAGACCTGGGACAGATTCTTCCTCACGGCCCTCGGAAGGAACCAGCCCTGCCGACACCTTGATCTCCATTTACAGCCTCCAGACTGTGAGAGATCAACTTCTGTTGTTTACGCCCCCACTCTGTGGTCCTGTTATGGCCACCTGAACTGACTAACACACGTGCGCGAAGTGATCTGCAGACAGCCATGGAGCAAGATCCCACTGCAGGTTCTCAGCTGTTGTTTCTTCCAGTGTCACCTCATTTCCTCTGGACCCCAAAGGTCACCTTCCCAGTCATACCCTGTGGCTGGTTCTAGACCTGATCCAGTTCCTGCCGGGAAATCTCTCCTTTCCTTCCTTGGGAAGTGATCCGTGGAGCTAGCAAAGCTCAGCCTGCCGGAGCAGAGACAGCCAGAGGCCAGGAGCCACGAGGGGCCCCCAGTTTAGCTCTGTGTGTGTCTGGATGGTCGGTCGGGCCCAGAGTGCCCCTCTCTGCACTGCACACATGTGATTACTGAATCCCTTCAATCTGGTCAACAGAGGACCGTCTGGGCCCCCAAAATAAGAAGCGGGACCCCAGGAGACCAGCGAAAGTCACCTCTGGAGGCTGCAGGACATGAGGTAGAGGGAGAGCAGAGAGAAGCTGACCCCTGACTGCCTGGTGACCAAAGAGAAGACAAAGGACAAAACTCTCTGCCCATCCTCTGGACTCCACGCCGGGCCCGACCTCTCGTCTTAGGATTTATTTTGATTTTGTCTTGCAACGATGAACCGTCCAGCCTTTCCAAAGTTTGGGCATCCACAGGGATAATCGTGGCAGGAGGAGCCAGCCCCAGCTCAGATGTAGTTGTGAGAGCCCATAGGATGAGACGGCCAGAGGAGGCGCAGCCGGTGCTGGGCGGGACGCGTCTCCCTCTCGATGCTGCGGGGCAGGACTGCAGTGCACACTTGCCAGCCTGGGATCAGAGCAGCAGGCGCAGCCTCTCGGGTCAAACACATCTTGGTCCGAGACTCCTGGCTGACAAGCAAGAGACACAAGCTCACCGTTGCCAAAGTCCTGTGAACGTCTCTGCCCCCGGGGCCAGGGAGGGTCAGCCAAGTATCTGCACCAGCCTTGACAGAGGCTGCAGGGTCTCCTGAGGTCTCCGTGTCCTCGTGTCATCCTCAAGCACGTTCCCGCCGGCTCTGCTCTGCATCTGGCTAAAGAGAGACACCTGCTCTGGCCGGTGACGGCCACTCTAATGAGACCGCTGGTCAGAGAGGGCGCCACTCCGGCCCCTGTGGCGTCTATGGGCTTTTCTTTTCAAAAATTGTCACTTGGGACACCTGGGTGGGAGTGACATACCAAGGCCCCATAGATACGTGGCAGGCCTTTCCGTGTTTCCCCTTCTCCTTCCCAGCCAGCATCCAGAGATTCCGTTCCCATCAGAGAAAACTGTCCCATCCGCCCGCCTCCCTGCCTCCTTTCTTGTTATTTCTCAACTCACCGTCGCTGTTTGTCCCCTCCTGGCAGCACGTCAAATGTGAGCAGGTTACTGGTGCTTTGTGAGAATGTTTCACATTCCCCAGAGTCAAAGCCGCCATCATAGAGGTCGTTCCCATGGAGATGGTGTAAACAAACTGGGCCTTCCTGGGGTCACTCTGATCAATGACACTCTCCCCAAAGTGATCAAGCAGTTCTGCAGGGGGACACACAGAGTAAACTCACGTCCATCCTCCTGGCCCATCGAGATGGCCCTAAGCATTTTACCAACAGGAGTTTCTGTTTCAGGAAACTTGCTGGGGAGAAGACTGTAGAAAGTTCTAAACCCAAACCGATTCTCCAACTTCTGAGAAACAAAAACAAGTGCCACCATTTTAAGATATTCCTTCTCCTTGTTGTGAAAACACACAAATCCTAAATCATTCTGTTCTTTTTTTTTTAACTTTTTAGCAAGGAGAACAATAAATTCCCTGAATAATGTGGTTCTCCCTGCCACAGGGGGAGCAGAAATGGGTACACATCATGATATTTCCAGATGTGGAATCTCAGTTAGCCAGAGAGAAGATTCTCTCTGTCGGTGTGGTCCGCTGAATAACGGTCCCCTAAAGATGTCCACATCCTAATCCATGGAACCTTCTGTGGATTATGTCACCTTCCATGGCTAAGGGGACTTTATAGAAGGGATGAAGTTAAGGACTTTGAGATGGGAGATGATCCTGGATCACTCGGTGGGCCTGCCATAATCAGAGGATCTTTATAAGAGGGAGGCAGGAGGGTGAGAGTCAGAGAGAGGTGGGAAGATGCTGCCTGCTGGCTTTGAAGAGGAAGAGGCCAGGAGCCAAGGAACACAGGCGGCCCCCGGGTCCTGGAAGAGACAAGGCCAGGGATTCTCCCCTGAGCCTCAAGAAGGATGCAGGCCTGCTGACACCTTGGTTTTGGACTTCTGGCCTCTGGAACTGGGAGAGAATAAGTCTGCATAGTTTTAAAGCATGAAGTTTGTGGGAATTGGTTGCCATAGGAAACAAATACAGTTGGCGTATAGAGCTCTGGTGTATCCTCCACACACTTCTCTCCAGTCCTCTCTGTTCTTCCCTCCAAAAAAATTACAGGACAGAGTTAGGGCTGAGGGCCTGGAGGCAGACCGCAGGAAGCAGAGTCTCAGCGCAGTGACCACTCCTGTCTGACAACACCCTTTACCCGCCAGCTCCAGTGTTCTTGGCTGCACATTTCACCACTGGACAGGCTAGGCGTGTCGGGTTGGGCTGTCTCTTGCCCAGAAGCACGGAAGCTCCGTAGAGCAGGGTCGATCTGTTTGCTGCATGGCTGCCCCCCACCCCCACCCCATGTGCGTCTTTTGGGCACATAGTAGCCTCTCAGTGTTTGTTGATTGAGTGATGGCCTCCTGCTAATGAGACCAAAGTCTCTCATGTTGGGTCAGTAATTTTGTTTGAACCCAAGTCAAAATGAACTAGAGTGAATGAGGTAAAACGCCTCCCCTGTGCCTGTGTGCCCCCACCCGGGAAGCCAGGCTCCCACCCGCCCCTTCTCACCCGTGCTTTCCTCCTGCAGCCCAGGACAGTGGGACGTGCTGTTGAGGGGGAAATTGCTTTCCTGTGGTCCCCCGGCTGACTCCAGTACCTTCAACACCTTCATTACGGTGTCCTGCAAGCTGCACATTGTCTCCCCGGGGAGCAAGTGCTGGGCTGCTGGGCAGTGGATTGCTGTGGTTAACTCCTGGGCTTGCGGGAGCACCCGGCCCCGCCTGCAATTCAAATCACTTCAGGCTCTTGGAGAGAACCAGGCCGTTTGGAATGGTCCAGGGCTGTCGCTCAGGATGAGCCGGCGGGCCCCGCCGTGATGCGAGGGACAGCGACCTGCCCAGGGGTGATGACGCTGCTCAACAGAAGTGGCTTAAATACTCTCCTTCTCAATGGTGCAGATTTTGCTGTGGTGGTGGCTGCTCTAAGTTCCCGGGGACAATGGTCTGGATCTAGCTGTCAAATGATTAGGAAAATGGTGAGGAAGTGTGTTAATGTTCGTTTTGAGGGCTGTCTGGTGCCTCTTGCCGAGCTATCAGCAAAATCGTGTGTTCTTCCCTCAGATCCTGATTCTCCTGGAGCGGGGTGTCCCCCTCCAACATGCTCAGCCTGTGGTCGGCCTAATTGGCATATCGTTGCTTCAAGAGTAGGCCCTGAGAAGCACACTCCATGCCCATGGACACAGAACAGCTAGAAAGCATGCATCCCAGGTCCACAGAAGAATGGGAGGTCCAAGTGGGCTGTGATCATTTCGCTGCATAAGTGACACCAGCTGGAGAATATGGCCAGCACGTGAGTGGGCACCCTGCTGAGCGAATGCCAGGAAATAGTGGCCAGCCCTGGTGACATCATTTGTGTCCTGGATCAAACCATACCTGAAATTAACTCTACTTGCTATGAGCCAAGACTTTGCTTTTGTTCCATCCTATATAACGTATCTAAAACACTGTGACATTCACAACATCAGCTTGTCCACTTTACAGTGAGGAGCTGGAAACTGAGGGAGGTCAAATGTCTTTTCCAAAGACTAGCTAATAAGTGGCCAGCACAAGTGTGACCCCACAGGCTGAGGCTAGAGTTGCGGTCCCAACCCCAGCTATGCCTCTTCCTCCTACGTGTCACCACAGAATTTACAAATGTAAACCTAACACAGAGAAGAGCTTGCCGTGGATTGAGCATCATGTCCTGTCAGGTAGTGAGTTCCAGGTCCACAGAGGCATTCTAGCATGGGGTAAGTGTGACGTCTTTGTCACAAAGCAGATGCCCTTCACCTTGGAAGCCACGTGTCGATTTTCTGTAGTCTGAGTCAGTGCCATGATCTTGGGTAGCAAAGGAGTGTCCTACGGAAAACTGTGGTGTAGACTGAGCTGGCTTTGGGATCCTCCACCTGCTTTTCTGCTTCTCTCAGAACTCCCTGTGTGTGCGCAGCGCATAGACTTCACCGAGGACTGCAGCACGCACTGCCCCCTCGACTCTCACGGCAGCACTGGAGGTTGCAGGGCAGGAGTCCCTTCTGCTCTCTCTGTCCTCAGGGAGGAAACTGAAGCTCAGATAGGCCTGGACTCGCACAGACAGCAGGTGGTGACTTGGCAGCCAGAACGGAACCTGCTCCGTCTGGGTGTGAAGCTCTGAGGAGACGACTTCCCTGCGTGGTCCGCACTCACTTGGAAGTCCCTCAGTTCCATGATCGCACGCCCAGCTGAGCGTGCGGCCCTGGGCTCGCGGGCCTGTGGGCCGGCTTTCTCTCCCCTCGGGGTGGGGTGGTGCTCACTCCCTGACCACCCGGTAAAGGAGGCGTGGACAGGCGCACCGCGGCCTAGGACAGCCCTGGCCCTTTGTTGTCCAGAACAAGGCGCTGTGAGACGGGGCCTCACAAGGGTCCTGCAGGAGGAGGGCTGTGGAGGGCTGGGACGGGCTCTCGTCCCAGACACGTGTCCCTGGAAACGCTCCTGGCGGGCTCGGGGTCCTCATCGACACCTGGACAGGGAGTTTCTGCACCCTCAGTGCCGACTGTCCTCTAAATCAGTGCAGCTCTGAGGCTCCGGGGTGCAGAGACGACCTCGAGGTTTTGTTATGGAGGTGGTTTGATTTCAAGGGTGGGGCTGGGTTTTGGTGAGGAAATGGATGAGGTCACGGGTTTTCGTCAAGAATGAGTTTGCTGACAGCTGTAGCGGGAGAAGCCAGCGCCGGGGAAGGAGGGAAGTGGTGGGAGGTGGTGTAGATGTCTGAGACCCAGGAGGAAGGAGCCGAGGGTGGGGGCCTCGCATGGGGAGGGGAGATAGAGACCCTTCCTCCCAGGTCCCCAAATGGCTCAGAGAGGAAGGGGCGCGGCCGCGCGCTTCCCCCACCGTGGACAAGCTGCGTGTGCACACGCACAGAACGGCAGACCCGGCCTGCGCTCTCCCTTCACACCTGCTTCCTCACGTAGCTCCACACCTTCCTTTCCCCCGTTCACGCCGCCCCCACTACACGCCATCTGGGTCTGTCCCTGCGCTGACCTGATTTTCCAGCTCAGGGGACACGTGATGACGTTTCTCTCGGCTGTTTCTGGGCCTCATCCACTAAATCGTCCAACACCCTCAGGGATTTACTCAGAAACAGGAAGTCACGTCAGGGAGGAGGCTGGCCTGCTTGTGCAGACTGACAAACACCCCTGCGACTACCTGGTTCTCTGCACGGCCTGCCCTGGCCCCAAACGCCCACGCCTTCTCTCCTGGCAGCTGCTTGCCTCTGCGGGGCTCTGCCTCCAGCCCCTCACTGAGCTCAAGTCACCCTTTGCTCCTCTGGCCTCCTTCCTTCCTCAGGGACGCTTTCCTTTAGGGACCCCTTGGTGGCTTTTTCTGCAAATAGACCTTGGTTTGGTCCATCCTGCCCCATCAGAACTGTTCTAACAACATCCAGCCCCAAAGGCAGGGGGGCCTCGCTGCTGGTCCCTTCCTGCTGGGGGGCTCCGGCCCCTGTGAAGAGGCGCCTGCCCTGTGCTGGGCATTAAGGAAGAGCCTTGCTCAGACCCCAGAAGGGCCTCCTGTGCTGTCCCCCCCGCCCCCCGGTCTGCGGAGCCGAGAACCCGCCAGCCACTGGCTCGCTAGAGGCGTCTGTCCAGTTCCGCTTCACCAGGCACCACTCACACAATGTTTTCTTTTTGAAAAAAAATTATTTGTATTTTATTTCTATCAACAGTTGCTATCAAAACAGTTTCTATCAAAAGCCGCATTAAACATCTTTGACACATATTTCTGTGTATTTGTTTAAAAATCTTAAGAAAAATTCCCAGACTTGGAATTGCTGGGTTAGAGGCAATGCACGTTTAAATGTTCGCTTATATCTCACCGGAATGCTCCCTGAACACTGCGCTGGTCAGGGCCCGAGCCGCTCTCGCCAGCCTGGGCCTAGGTCGCGCTTTCCATCTTTGTTGATATGACAGGTGGAAAAAGAGAACCTGGTGGTTTTAATTCCCATTTCCTCAATTTCTGTAAATTGGTCTCCATGTATATGTACTCATTTTCATTTCTGTTGTCTATATTTTTTCTGTTGGGCTTTCATCTTTTGAGTTTCATGCAATACTTGTCTATTCACTTAACTCTTGAAGATTTTGTTATTTAGGAACTGGACGTTTCATTTGTCACATGTGCTGAAATCTCCTCATTGTCCCCATCCTGAGGCTGTTGTCTAATTCTGTTAACGGTGGGTTTGCACTGATAAAAACGAGAGAATGTATTTGGGGAGGGACATGGCCTTGAAGAGGCAAGGAGAGCAGGTGTGTCCCTGAGAGGGTGGCTGCCACCGTGTGTTGTCCCAAAGATGTCCTGGCCCTGCTCACACAGCTCACAGGAGCCCGAGGGTATGTCTTAGGAATTGTGAGACCTGGTTGTTAAATACGGCCACTGTAAAGGTTAAATTATATAAAAATTACAATCAAATTGTATTAAAAAGAAAGGTCGCAAGTGCTCAAAATGCGTACCTTCCTAAATACTCATTCTGTGTGCTAAGTACAGTGCTCTATGTACCAGTGTTCTGCTGTGTGTCTCCTCCCAACCTTCAGGAAAGTTACACTGAGAGCTGGAAATTGACCTACAGTGTGTTTATACCACGGAAACAGGCAGACGTTAAAAATCAGGGTTTTCTTTCATCGTTTGAGAGCTGGTTGTTAAGCATTTACTAGCACTCTGGGGGCTGGAGTTGCGGGGTGACTCAAGGAGGCAGGCTACAGACCGGCCAGTGCTTAAGCACTGCAGCCCTGGTGGGAGACACCCCAGAGGAGAGCGTCCTCCGGAGCGGCTGGTGGGCTGTGTGTGGAAGAGCTGTAGAACCTCTAGGGCCTGGGCCACGCTGGTCTCGCGTGTCAGGGGTGTCCCTGTCTGTGGGTATCCAGGTGGGGAAACCGGGACGGTAGCGCATTTGACTCATAGAGCACCATGCATGAGGACAGGGCCCCCGTGACTGTGGGAGGGACCTAGAATGATAGTCTCATCTCCTTTCAGTATTGACTGCTGCCAGGCTGTATCTGACTCTTCCTTGCATTGGCCGGGTGGGGTAGGCGTTACCATCCACTATCCAACAGTGGAAATCAGAGGCTCAGAGATGGTCAGTCGTTTCTCCAAAGCCACGGATTGGGGTAGTCTTGAACTCAGGGAGGTCCGACGAGGAAGCCCGACTCTTGGAAAACAAGAGCTGCTGTGTCACTTCCCTGTGGGTTTCCAAGGGCAGGGTCACGTCGGGAGATCAGACACAGGGCTGTGCAGGTGCACAGGTGGGGCCCAGAGCCTGCAGCCCCGGGAGGAGCAGAGCCTAGGCCCTCTGGCCTCCCTGAGAGGCGCTTACATTCAGTCTGAGCATTCGGGTCCGGTTGCTCAGCCACTCCTGTTTCCTAAAATGCTGGGTCTTCAACAAGAGCACGCACTGAAATTATGGTCCGAGTTTGGACAGAGAGGACACCTCAGCATCATGGAGCTACACCTGGATGAGCTGAAAAACGCCCACAGGGGCTGCCCTGCTGCCAAGCGCTGCTGGGGAGGATAGCAGTTGGAGACCATCTACAGGAATCCGGGCCCAGTCATTTCTTGAGCACATCTGGGGAGAAAAATGCAGCTTTCTTAGACTCGCAAAGCTCCAGTTTTCTTCTCTTTAAAAGGAGAATAAAAACAGGAGTCGTTTCATAAGTAGCTGTTAGGATTCGATGCAGCAGTGCAGGGGAAGCTCTCAGAAAAGCCCCCAGAGCAGATCAGGCACTTGACAAATAACAGCATTAATATTAATTTTTAATTGCTCTTGTTATTGTTAAAATGAGCTTTAAAATAAGATCTCTGGAATTTGAGCTGCAGGAGAAACAAAATCCCATGGATCAAAGTTATTTCCAAAGTGCTCTTTCCTTTTGATTACCAGCCCAGAGCTGGGGACGCTGGAGGAATTCTGCTGACGGGCTCGTCCTTCTAAAGGATTCGTCAATATCCGAGGGCCGGGCCGACTGGCTCCAGGCTGCTCTCGGGCTGTGCTACACGCACCAGAGCTCCTCGGACAGGGAGGGATCCTGCTCTCTGGAGACCCCAGGGCAATTAGGAGCCCAGGCAATTGCATTGCAGAGCCTCAGCTCTAGGACTGACTGCGGGATGGCTCTGCGGGAAGAGGCCGGGGCGACTGAGAGGTCCAGGGACCTCTGGGAGGGCCGGAAATGAAGGGTGGCAGGGTCGACTGGTGAAAACATTTTGACAGTGGAAGCTGGGCAGCCTGGGTTAAATACTTCTGGAAAGTCGTCTTGGTTTGGGAAGAGTTTGTGGAGCTGGAATAATCTAGATTAGGTAGCATAAGGTGACAAAGAGCATGTATGCCTTCATTCATTACGCAAGTATTTATTAACGCTGCTCTGTACCAGGCACCACGACACCCAGGGAACAAGAGAAATTCCCATGCCTTCACAGGATTTCCGCACAATGAGCAGAGTAAATAATAAAATAAAGACTGTGTTGGATGTCGCATTGAAGACAATGCTCCGGGGAAAAGGAAAGCCGGAAGGCGACCTGGGTGTCCCTCACCTGGTGACCCTACGGCAGGTTGCTTCATTCTGTTTCCTTCTCCAGGAACACAGGGTAATGAGGTGACAGCCTCGGTAATTGCTGTGTGGGTCAGTGGGGATGCCACATGCTCGGCCGGTGCCTGGCACACATGGACACTCACACTTGTGGCTGTTTATCACCCAGGTGTAGGAACAGACACCTCACCCGTTTCCTGTCCCTGCCAGAAAGACACATATGCACACGCATAGGCAACGTGCTCTACCCTGAATAGTAATAGAATAATGAAGCGCGGTGTTTTCTCAGGGGAAGGCATGGGTGTACCACTCGAACAATTTTTGTTTTTCTTGCATGTGTGGGTAGCATCTGGCGAGCCATTCTAAATATTCCCTCCTTTCCACATTGATCACAAGGAAAGGACCCACTTCCATTATTGCAACGCTTCGGGTTGGGGCTGACGATGTCGCAGGCTCACCTGATGTTGAGGGGGATCTGCCTAATGTTCTGAAGAAGCCGACCTGCATCCAACAAGGCTGGTGTGCGCTGAGGACAGGTGATGAACGCAAACGGTGACTTTTGAAGATGGGAAATCAGACGGGGTTGTTTTATAATTATCCAGTTAGTGTTTCCTCATCCCCAACAAAGTGCATGTATAACTCCAAAATTAGGGCAGGAATGTAAAACAAGGAAATACGTTATTTTGCTCCCCTAAGCACCCACCGCCATATGTACATGTTTGCAAAGATTCCGCTTCACTGAGTTTTCCTGGCAACCCGTAATTTCTCGGATCCTGCGGGTTCCCCAGAGGAAACCTTGCAGGTCGCCGTGTAAATGAGGAGAAAATTGGTTATAAATCAACTTAATTTTCAAAGATATTAATCCAAGGAGAACCCAGTTTTGTGTGAGACGGTGGTCCATTGAGAAGTACCGGGACTCGTAAGACAAAAGAAACAAATTTGTCTCTTAAGTCAGAGTCGTAGAAACACTATAAGTTGTGGCAATATTACATTTTCTTAAATGTTTTCCCCAAACCCACTCCCTTCCTGGTTTTCATCTGTTTCATCTGTTTGGCATAACAAGGAAATATGGCATGCAGGAGGAAAATGGCGGAAGCAGCATTTATATGTTGTCAAAAGCTTAGAATGCCTCTGACCGCCCTGCTCCCCTCTTCCACCCACCGGGTGGAGGCCCTCATTCCCAGGGGGGGCCCTCTGGGCAGAGGACATGCGATGGCCACAGCCATTGTGAGTGTGTGCCCGCACTGTGCTGGAGGCGCTCTCACCTCTGACCTCCACTTGGGGGGTGGGGAGACCGAGGCCGCCCGAGATCCCCGTCCAGTGAGCGGCAGAGTGGACACCTGGAGTTCATCCTCCTGCTGGACGAGCCCTGTCCTGGGGCAAGGGGTGCCTGCGGCTGGAAACCACACGCAGTTGGAGAGTGAGAAGCATGTTTGGGGAATGATCACTGAACAGAGGTTTTATTTGAGTTTGAAATTTGTTAATGGTGCCCATGGATTTCCAAGGTGTGATTTTGGTGCCCTTGGGCTGAAGAAGGCGTCCACTCTAGCTTTTCATGGCAACTCTAAAGCATGTCCAAATCTCATGATTACACAGCCTTTCGTACTGAATTTCCAATATTTTATTTTATTTATGTACTTATAAAATATGACTTTTTTCTAATTTTAAAAGAAACTCGCATTGTTGTATACATTTTGGAAAAACGGGAAATTATTAAGAAGAAAATCGAGGTCTCTGGTAATCCTAGCCTTGCTCTGTGCCTCCTTTCAGTACCTCCCCCAGCATCAGAGTTGCTCATATGTGTAGGTGTGTGCATAACACAAGACGAGACAATCCTCCATTCACAACTCCTATCCTGCTTTTTCCCTGTATTCACACAGCATGAGCATTTCCATATTCTCAAAGTATTTTCTGAGAATGAATTTGTTAATTGTTTCATATCCCATCATGTGGCTGTTGCGTAATGTTTTACAACTGGTCTCTTATCGTAGAACGTTTCGGCTGTATGAAAATTTTTATTGTAGGGAACTGCGTTGTAATGCACATCCTTGTACAGAAGTCTCCAGCCACGTCCTCTGGGTAAATCCAATGACATTTTAGATGGAGTGACACCGACTGCCCCGCGGGGCTCAGGGCCTGGACGCTGGAAACGTGGCCTGAACTCCTTGCTTCAGCAGATGTTACTCTCCCTGTACGGGGGTCTTGCTCCTGCCTGGAGGACTGGGGCTGTGGCCTGGCCCACAAATGAGGCTGGACAGAGAGGAAGGGTGTCTGAAAGTCTCCTGCTGCCTTTGGTTTCAGACAATCCCACAAGGATGGTGCTGGATTTCAAATTAATAGAAGCTTTTTCAGATACGGAACAACAGAAAGAACAGGTTGGAAATGGGCACCATCAATTTCTAACTGAAAGGGAAAAAATGATCCCAGATAAAACCCACATCATTCAAAATGTTATGTTTTCTCTTCCAGCTTTGTGGTATGTCCTACTGATGACACTGAGAGAGACTGAAGGACAGAGGATGAGGAAAGCCACGGCAAAATCACTTAAGATCCATTAGGAGAAGGAAGGCTCTCAGTGCAGCCAATCTGTGAGTCCAGCGCCAGGCTGCCGGGCTCAGCTATACGTCACGTGGGGTGTCCCAGGCCTGCCAGACCTGCTGGAGGAACACGGACCATCTGGGGTCAGATAAGACAAATGTTCGGGCAGAACTTGACCCCAAAGCTCAAGGGCAGAGCATCTTGATAGAAGTGGTGCCATTTCTGGAAGGCTGTGTTTCTCAGGACTAAACTTTGAAGGAGTGATTCCCCAGGAGTGATGGGCTGGCAAGAGGCAGCTGATGTCACAATGACGGGTCCCTCTGTTTGGGGTCCGTGGTTTGCAGATGGCTCAGGAGAAAAGGTGAATTTATGATAAGGATTCAAAGAGTCCTGTGGAACCAAAGAATGGGAAGATACAGCATCTCATGGGGGAACTCGGGGGTCTCAACCTCCTCCCCCTTCCCAGTGTTTTTCTTTGCTTCTCCATGTGTACGGGGCCAAAGCCGGCTTCCCGGAAGTCCTCTTCTTTACCTGCTGTTGGATTAAGCCACTGGCAGGGGTGGACTACTTCCTCTCAGGCTCAATTTCATGTTGCACAGAGGCACGCACAGATGGCTCAGCGTGGCGGGGTGACCACTGTGCTTCCATCCCCTTCGGCTGAGGCCACAGTCACGGCTGCTCATGCTCCTCCTTGTCTCTTTAAACCTCTATACCCAGAGGTCTAAGGGGCATGATGCCTGGGAGTAACTAAGAGCCTGTTGGCACGTCGGCCTTGGCCTTCCAGTGGGGCACACTTCACTCTCCTCAAACACTCTATTGCAAGAGCAGGAAGCGCAGACTGTGGGCAACCCTCGTTTCTTGAGCCCCCAGAGCTGATCCGCTGTGTGAGCAGCGAGTCTGCGGCCCTTTTGGGTGTGGCCGTAGCTGAGAGAGATGGCGCTGCTCTTCTTCAGACCGAGCGTAGAAACCCTGACCCCAGCCCTGTAGCCCCTCCTCGCCTGTAATGGCCTATTTGAACACGTCGGCGTGTATGGGTTGTGGCTACACAAAAGGTGTCACCAAGTGTGATTGAAAATCAAACTGCTATTTCACTAATAGACCCGTTCTCAGGGAATACAGCGGTACTCGAACACCCGCATGCGGTTACTATAGATACTCCTTTCCTTGGTTGCATTTCCACAGAAATCGTCGGTATGGCGTTCCCCAGGCTTCGTATACCGGTGAGCGTTCTGTGATAGACATAATTATCCCAGGTACGCTAGGTGAGCTTTATTTGAATGCTTTGAATTGGTGAAAAATGCTGTAAATGCAGATTGCAGAGGGAAAAAAAGAACAGTGTAATTCATATCCTACCAGGTATTATTATTCCTTAAAAAAATTAAAACCAACTGGGAGATTGTCTGTTCCTGATTCACAGAGGTAGCACGTTCTCGTTTGGAATGAGCCGCAGGGAGGCGATCACACCCGGCTTCCCTGAAAACCCCTGAGTCACGACCCCCTGAGGCGGCGCTGAGGCCCCTGGAACAGCTCTGATGATGCAGGCCCCGACGCGGCTGAGTGCGAGATGGCGGCCAGAACACGAGCCAGAAGGCCCAGAGAGCGAGGCTGTGACAACACAGAGCCGGGCTAACGTAAAATATTTATGGAATAAATTACTTCTTAATGTTTTCTCTTTTCAAGTCTGCAGAAAATAAGCCAAGTCAGGCCCAGAAGTGTAGATGATGAGGTCGCCACAGCGATTGGACAGAAAGGCAATTATCAGCAAAGCTGTACCCGGAGATCTAGCTAGAGTGGCATCATGTGGGATTGGCACTCCCCTTGCTGGGGCTCTGCTCTCCCCCCCGGGTGGGGATGCTGGGCCAACCAAGGTTGGGAAAAGTAGGGGAAGTGTCCTTCTCTCTATTGAGTTCTTAATGGCAAAGCCACATGACCCATGAGGGAGCTGTTCCTTGGCTCAGGTGTGCCCCAAAGGGAGACAGATGGTTCTAATGGGAGGTGAGGGGAATCCACACCAAGCTTACCCAGATGATGGATTATGACTCTGTTCCCCTCTGACAGCGGTGTGCAAGGAGTTGCTTCTGACCTGGGTGTGCAGAACAGCGAGTGAAAGGCGTGGCGTCAGCCCCTTCCCCTCATGCCCCTCAGAGAAAACAAGGAAGACGTTGCATGCCTTGAAGTCATGTTAGGCGTACTTTGACACTCCAAAGTTTAACATAAGTTGCTGCCTCATTCCAAGATGAGATGACCAGCAACCAGCCAATGGTGTGCTGGTCTCCCTGAGTAGAGAACTTGGAGATTTTACCCCTGATGGCATTTGAGTCCAGAAGGTCATGGACTGTGGTGGCACAGACTCTAGTCTGGTTAAATGGGGGAAAGACACACAGACTGCAAGCTGTGCTCCTGGTGATGTGTTGTGTTGAGGTGACAGGGTTGCCTGTGTTGGGGCTGGCTGAAATCACTCCTAATCTGGCTGTCAGCATCTCTTCTCTGCTCTGGGTTCAGGATGCCATGCTGATGGCTTGAAATCTGCCACGGTAGAGGTGTTTACACCATGGCAATTGGCAAAAGCTACAAATCAGAGCGCATCCCTCTCCCTGAGAAGTCTGATTGTTAAATGTTTACCAACACACCACTGATTTTAGAGACATAATGAGGTACAGAACTAATATTTTGGGGTACCTTCTTCAGGCAGGCACCATGCTTGCACCTCCCAAATTGTAACCTTTAATCCCAACAACAGCTTCAGTCTGAGAGACAGATATTAATGTCCCAACTTTTCAGATGAGGAAACCGAGGCCCAGAGCAGTTTGGAGAGCTGCTTGGGGGCAGTTGGGAAGAGTCAGAGTTTGAATGAAGGCATGGGTCTTTGTGCTGGGGTTCCCCCGTGGAGACTTGGAGGAGCTGACCCTGCGCTGGGACTGTTTGCACCGGCCCTGGAGGGCACTTTCGAGCTGAGCCTCCTCTGCGCTGGGGCAGCATCCAGGTGCCACAGTCTCATCGCTCTAAAGAGAATGGCTCTTCCCTGGGCCCCACCTGCTCACAATTGGGCTTGTATGTTACTCCACATAGAAGCTAAAATGCAGTAGTTTCATCCATCAGTGTTCTTTGTCTATTGATGGCCATCTGCGGCCAACTTCTTCTGTAAAGGGCCAGATAGCACGTATTTTCAGTTTTGAAGCCCATAGGTTTCTGTTGTAGCTATTCAGCTGTGCTATCACAGTGTGAAAGCAGCCACAGATGTAAACAAACAGGTGTGGCCGCATTCTAACAAAAAGTTATTATTTGCAAGAAAAGGGCAACCAAATTTTGCCTGCTAGCCGTAGATTGCTGTATCCTGCATTAGACAATAATGTAGATTACCAAAATTTAAAAGCATACATTGCATCCATGGAATTCAATAAAGTTTCTATTGTTTTTTCATTTTGAATGAAAACAAGGGACTTGTAAACAATTTTCCTTTGAAATTTCCTCCCCCTTCCACCAAATATGGAAATCAGCATTGCTGAAAGTGCAGTCTCCTCTAATTTATACAGTTGATCGGGACCTTTTCAATCATTTATTCAACAAATGTCTACTTAGTGCCCAGTCTGTGCTAGGCGCTGTGCTGGGCCCTGAGGATAAAGGGCAAACAGGTTATCCGGGCAGAGGCTGGGATGGGGTGAAGATGCGGGTTGGTGACTGTGGAAGAGGCCCACGTGGGTGAGCTCTCTCTCCGTGTGAACACGGGAGTCCACCCCCAAATGGGATGTAGAGACACAGGGATGTCCAATGGGTCCAGCTCTCAATCCCCGGCTCTATGCAGGTTTCTGTTCTTGGGACCTGGAGTTCAGCTTTTCCTCTGCGTCTCTCTGAGGAACCACAGTGCCTCCTCATAAGCTCCATCCTCTCTCTGTATTTTCGGATTCCAGCAGGGAGAAATGAACCACATTCATTTCTGTGGTTTGCATCACAACCAGAGAACCCCACCTGGAACAAGTGACCAGGGTCGCAGAGCTTTCTCTCAGGTGCTAAGCACATAATAGTTGCTCACTCAATTCCTTCACAGTGACTAATGGATATTAAATAAGCGTTACTAGGAGCAGGAAAAAATAATAGAAATGACTATCCCAAACCCATAGCTCCCTGAATGCTGTACACCATGTGGTTGCCTTTTTATTGTATCTCCCAGTAGAAAAGGAACACCGCAGTGTGACTTCCGTGATAAAGGGGCAGGGGGCATCTCATAGGGTTGCCAACTCGAGAAAGTCACTTTTTGTTTCCCACTGGCCAGTTCAGGGACCATTTCCTGCAACTTATAAACCAAGCGAGGGTTTCTGGTCAAAGCATTTCCAGGGGGCGCATTGGGGTAATTCTCTAATAGATGCATCCAGAAGGAACTCTCATAGAGTCTAGTTAGACTTGTTTCACAGAATGACTGGTGGTTTGAATTTCTGCAGTGAAGAATGGAGAAAAGAAGCAACGTGATGTCTGGAACAAAGTTGCTAAGCTGGATCCTATTCCAACCGTCATTTCAGAAACAAAATTGGTGTCTGGGAGCTGAGCTGGGCTGAGACCAAGCTGGCAGCTACCTTCGAGAGCAGAGAATGTGCAGGAAGGACGGATTAGCAGCTCAGCCTCAGCATCAGACGGCTGTTGTTTTTTTTTTTTTTAATTTTTTGTTTATTGCAGTAACATTGGTTTATAACATTGTTTAAATTTCAGGTGTACATCATTATACTTCTATTTCTGCATAGATTACATCATGTTCACCACCCAAATACTAATTACAACCCATCACCACACACATGTGCCGAATTATCCCTTTCGCCCTCCTCCCTCCCCCCATCCCCTCTGGTAACCACCAATCCAATCTCTGTCTCTATGTGTTTGTTTATTGTTGTTATTATCTACTACTTAATGAAGGAAGTCATACGGAATTTGACCCTCTCCTTCTGACTTATTTCACTTTGCATAATGCCCTCAATGTCCATCCATTGTTTTTAAGGAAGGGGTGAACGTGGAGCCTTTCTGTCTCATCTTGTGGTGTCAGCACTGTTCTCCTCACAGGACTGAGTGGGGGTCTGGAGAAGGCAGGTCCAGTTGATTTTCCTGGAGGTTCCCGACTCCACAGCCAAATGGACCATCTTGGTTGGCGGCCTTATCTCTCATCTCCCCAAAACGGTGCTGGGATTCCGTCTTTCAAAAGACTAAGCTGGTGTCTCCCCGACTCCATAAATGGTTCTGCTACTGGACTTGGTTGACTCCCCTCCTGACCAGCCACCTCTGGGCAGCCCCACTGCCGCTGCCCGGCTCTCTCCTAAGCTGCGGCTACAGCTACCCCTTGGGCATCCTTTACTCCAAACTGCTCTTCACACAACCTGCAGAAGGTTCTCTCAAAGCGTGGAATTGGATCATGTCTCTCCCTTTCTTCAAGTTCCTCCTAGAGCCCCTGTGGTTATAGGCCCCTCCCGTTGTCTGGCCTTGGTACCCTCCTGGCATCACCTCCCTCCCTCTCTCAACCTTGGCCCCAGTGAGGCTAAACTCCTTGTAGGTTGCTGACATCACTCTTCTTTGTATCCCTTCTGGGCCCACACAAAGACAACACTGCTTCCTGTCTCCTCCTATGGAGAGCGCCTCTCTGCCTTTCCAGGCTCAGCTCAGACATCCTTCCCTTCACTAGGAAGACTTCCCTGTTCCCAGAGGCTGGGGGAGGAGCCCCACCTCCTGATCCACCTTGGAGACATAATGGATATTGTTGGCACTGCACCCACATCTCCTCCTGGCTTGTAGTATGGCCTGCTTCTACCAGCATCTGCATCTCTCTGTCCAGGGCCTTCTCTGGCTACGCAGCCCTCTCTGCCCTGCACAGCCCTCACCTCTGTGCCCAGCAGGCCAGAAGGGCCAGAGAAGTAATGCCCAGGAGCAGCCCTCAGTCAGTGCATCTTGGGAGACTGTGTAGAAATACCCCAGCTCCCTCCACCCTCAGGTGGGACGACTCTGAGGTGTATATTTTCTGCTCGCTCCCAGAGGTCCCCAGTGGGATTAACTCCAGTGTCCCATGGTGGCAGCTGGCGTAATGACACACCTTATTGTCTTCCTTCCCTTCCCCAGCTCACTTCTCCACGCCCCTGCTGGGGTTTCCTGGGACTTCCTCCCAAATAAACTTCTTGCATTTGAATCCTTGCCTCAGGTTCTGCGTCTGGGGGATCCTAAATGAAGGCAGGGCCCCTTGTCGTGCTGTATGTTTCCTGCCCTAAGCTTCACTGGGTGGGTGAGCTCCACGAGGCTCCATGTCAAGTCTTGCCAACTGTGTTGACTCTTGCATCCCCAATCTAGAGCATGCTGCCTGGCACGTGGCAAAGCTCCGGTAAACGTGTAGTGAATGGAGGAAGGCAAGTATGCTCGCTCGTTTCATCGTTCAGCCCACCAGAAAATGGAAGGATGTGGTTGGCCTCTGGCTTGGGGAACCACATGTACCTGAGTGTTTGAGATAGGAGAAACAGTGAACGGTCATTGCTGCCTTACTTTCTCTTCCTTTAGGGCTGTGTGCGATGCCCTAAGCCTTTCACGGGACTTACAGAGTGCTGGGGGTTGGGGAGCGGGGGAAGGTGGACACTTGTTTTTAAAACAAGTGAGTGATCTTTACCCTTCTCTTGTTAGAGAAATTCACAAGCTCCTCAGCATTTGGGATCCCTGATAGAAATATAGCCCTGTAGCTAGTTATTCCTCATGGCTTTAATTAAATTGAGAGTGGTATCTCACCTGCAAGATAAGGTCCCCCCCTAAAAAAAACAGAGACTGTGAGATGTCCTTTGCTTGATCCTTTCTGATTTAGATCTCTATTGTAGCATTTCTTTTTAAGAAGAAAAAATTTAAGGCTATTTATTGACTGAAATCCCTAGTACAACTTTCTTCCTTTATTAATAATTACTCTTATTACTATAGAAACAGTACCTAAACAAACAGAAATTACCCACAATTTTCTTTTGTCAAAGTTCACTCATAAGATAGGGCCGCCGAAGTGAATCCCTGTGAATACTTGAAAAATTATAGAATTATATACAAAGCGTACTAATGGTGCCAAAACAAATGGCTTTTCATTTCTCTTGCCGTCCTTGACCTCTTAGCACAAATAAATCCAGAGAGGGAGGCTGCAGTCACTTTCTCACTAATGGGGAGGGGCAACTGCTGTGAGATTTGAGGCTAGTTCAAGCAATTCCAGATAATTAACTCTCTGAAATAGAAAAGAGTGATGCCACAGAGAAGGATGGGTAGACAGACAAAACTGCAGTCAAGAGATCATGTGGGAAGTCTGTGTCCAGCTTGGGGAACGTGGCTGTCGGGACAGAAGGAAGGGCCCTCAAAGGCACGTGTGTTTGCCTCTTCTTTCCCTTCTCGGGGAGGTGGCTGGAGGAATTGCGGAAGGAGGTCTCCATGGCTGACGCTGGTTTAGGTGACCTCTGCCTGGAAGGCTGTGTGACTGGATGGAACCCAGAAAGTATCAGCAACCAGCAGGGCACTCTCAGTTAGCGAGCACAATTCTAGGGGACAAATGGGCTTAGCAGACCATACCCAGGAATCCACACACCCTGAAAAACAAAAGGAAAAAAGAAAATCAGAACCTTTATGAACTTTTTATGAATTTATGAACCTTTATTTAAGAACACCCTCCCCCACACAACCACATCTGGGACTCATGCTGAGTTAAGCCATCTCCATGGTCAGCTGGGAGATCATAATGTTCCAGAAACTGAAAGTTAGAGAGTATTATTTTAAGTTGTTGATAGTGATGAGAATGATAACAAGCACTGTTGATATAGGGCCATTCCGTGTACAGAGCACCCCCTGTCCCATGCATCGTTTGATCACCATAATCAGTGGAGAAAACCCTCTCAGAGGTGGGGAAATGGAATGATTTGCTGAAGGTGATTCAGTCTTTATCATCATTGATCAAAAATCAATATCCTATTATTAATAGTTGGGAAGTTTCATATCACAAAATGTTCTTATTAATGTCATATACAAATTTTGGATCATTTTTGAATTTGAGAAATCTTTTGTCAGGTTTACTTTGTGTATTAACTATAAGATTTGGAAGAACTTTCCGCAAACCAGATTCCGGCTTCTTGAGTTTCTCCTCAACTGTCCCTATGCTTCTGGTGTATAGCGCCTGAGCAGTTGTTTATATCACAATACAACCCTGGATTTGCCATATTGTGTCAAAATGGTGAGTGAGTTGCTATGGGGGAAGGGTACAGAAATGTTCCTGGAAGCTGCCCTATATTGGAATGGCCAGCAGTAACTTAACTGGAGGGGAAAAACACAACAGTCTTAACCAGCACCAGTCAAAATATCTTGTTTCTGCAAATTTTACAAAAATGTTTGACTGTATGAACATATTGCTAGGGTTCCTTGTAGGGCTCCACAAGGTGAGACTCCTGAACATTTCAGCTCCACCAGGTTCAGAGGAAACCCACTTCTCTTGGATGGTGATGGTACTGGAAAGGACAAGGGGCGGGGCAAGCCTGGCCTTCAACCAAACCCGGCACATTGTTTCTTGTGGAAGGCAGGTAGCATCAATACAAAGAAAAGCAGATCATTATTGCTCCTCGTTTAAGAAATGGCAGCGAATCTTGGTTGGGCATAAAAACCGGGTACAATCTGCTCTTCCCCAAATGTGTACTTATGACCTGATTTTTCCATTGCAAGACTTTGAGGAGATGCCTGGAACTGGGGGTGGGAAAGGAGAATGATTGTGAAAGGGCACAAGGACTCTTTCTGGGGGTGATGGAAACATGCTGAATTGGACTGGAATGGTGGCTGCACTACTCTGTAACTATTAAAAGTTATTGAGTCATGCACTTAAAATGGTGAGTTGTATATGATGTAAATTATACAGCAATACAGCTATTAAAGGTAATTTGAGGAAAAATAATACTGGTCATTCCAGCTTCACTGAGTGTTTCTCCAAATGTGCAGGAATCACCAGCGTGTTTTTCTGACTCTTGGTTTCCTGTGCCAACCCTGCCTTGCTGAGCAGACCCCCAGGTGTGCAGCTGGGTGTGCATGGCTTCAAGTGCCCCGGACGATGCCAATTTGCACCAGCGTTTGAGAATCAGCTTGGCTCCTGTAAATTAGCCAAGGTGGCTGCAAACCAACAGCTGATGCTGAGTTCCACCTGCAGGTCATCCCACAGCTCTGTCGCCTCACCACTTCTAGAACTTTTACACAGCTACAGGTCAGGAGATGCTCCTCCTGAAGGCCTATCCACACGTGGATGCCCCGAGAGGGAGCGCCTCCTTACATTCTGCACCCTCGGCGCCTGACTTGCCTCACTCTCATCCCGGCCTCGCCTCTACACAGCCGTACGACGAGTTTACGCGCTTGCCCTTCTTTCTCAGAGTTTTTGAAAGCATTGGCCATAACTAGATGCCGCCTTAGCCATTTGGATGTGCAAATTTGCAGCAATTTTGATCCCCAAACAAAAGAATCATTACATTTTAGTTGGCATTCCAACTTCCTGGGAGAAACGTTTTTCTTTCAAAGTAAGAAAAGAAGAGGAGAAAACACCACGGGGCAGAGTTTCAGGAGACTTTCTTCCAGCACTTTCCTCCAGACACTCGGGGCTGCGAGCCCCTGCGGAGCCACTCAAGTCAGTTCCAATTGACTGACTAGTTTACAGTAAATAGTTTGGACGAGTCGGAGAGGAAGTTAATTTATCCTCCTGCTGGAACATTTCACTAGATCAGGGGTCTCCCTTTCTTTCACCCGCCAAGAAATTGGAGCGAGCAGGAGAGAGAGGCTTCCGTTCCTGGCCACACGCGCTGGCTCCTTGGTGCCCTGAGTGAGCAAGGGAGTCCCTGTGGTTGGGCAGCTTCCAGCCGGCGCATCCCGCAGTGCCCACTAGGACATGCCAGGCAGGCTCCGTTTTATCTTCCATTTCTTTGCTGGCTCGAAATTCTGCATACTTACTGTGTTAGGTGAAGTTTTGTGGGGCGTTAGATACCAGAGGGAAATGAGGTGGGATGAGCAGCGAGGCAGGATCTGTTTTCCCTGGAGCAGAAGGGGTGTCTCCATTTGTGTTCTCTTGGAGATGCGGCCTCTGGGGAGAAGGTGAGGCAGCATTCCGCTGGTTGGTGGCTGCGGGGAGCACACATCAGGGCTCGGAGCCTCACCTGGGGTCCATTCCTCATGCCTGGTCCCTCAGCGCTCTGGTTCTGCATGCAGATAACCCTGGACGTGAATTTCATCTCTGGGTGTTATCAGCAGTGTGGCCTTTGGCCAGTTACTTAAACTCTCCAAGCCTTCCTGGTCTCATCTGATAAACTGGGATCCCGCTGCCCAGGGGAATCATGAGAATCAGAAGACGCAGGCAACTTGCCGATCACGGCGTTGGCCCAAAGGCAGTGCTGAGTACCCGGTTTGAGTCATTATTAACATTTGTGTTATTATGACGATGGTTATTACCCGTGCATTCCAGTCCTTAGCAGATGTTACTGTTATTGGTAATTATTATTTCTCTGCATCACACACAGGAACCACGGGAGGTGTGGGAAGCCAGTGCTGCAGGAAGTTGGGGTTGGTCCTGGTGACTGAGCAGACAGATGGAAGACACAGCTGATGCCCTGCTGTTTTCTCCATTCCCAGGATTTGAACCCCTCTCCATCTCCAGGAAGCAGAGCACATTTGATATGCTTCATCAGTGGTTCTCAAAGTGTGGCCAGCATTGCCAGAGGATTTCTTAGAAATGCAAGTTATCAGACCCACTCCACACCTATTGACTCACAAGCTCTGGGGAGGGGCCCACCCATTGACTCACAAGCTCTGGGGAGGGGCCCACCCAGCGTCTGTGTTTCAGGAAGTCCTCCTGGCGATTTGGATGCTCCCTAAGGCCAGGCAGGCAGGAAGTCACCCAGTGGGTGCGCTCAGTCCTAGGGAGTGATTTGCAAATTCAAGGACACTGAGGAAAACAGGAGCCGCAGGAGTCTATACTCAGTGATTCCGCACCTAGTACCTGCCCTAGAGGATAATCTGATGCTGGTCCCCTGTGGAACGTCCAGGGCTGTCCTCTGTGGCTTCTTTAGTAAGGGAGAGTGTGGGAGAAACAAATATTCATGCTGAGGGGAGGGAGGAAGTCGGGACCACTAGACAGGAGTGTTTATGAACAGATTAGACTATGGACGGCCTTGTGGACAGACCTAGAAACTTAGCAGTCTACTGAGTGGGTCCAGATATAGATAGATTTGTGCAGCACAAGGCACATTGTGTAAATGGCAACACACATGCACGAGCACACACACACACACACTAATACTGTATAAAAGCCTAATAGACTAATACTGTATAAAAGGGCTACATATAAAAATTATTACACCGGTTTCCTCTGCAAAAGGAGGGTGAAAGGAAGGAAAGGCATGTGTAGGAACAAAAAGAAGTGAACTTCAACCTATTTGTAATGTTTTATTTTATTAAAAATTTGAGGTTAAATTACTAATTAATGAAAAAAAGGACAGAAGGAAGGTATGTGTTTTTCTGTCCTAGTTTTAACCTATTTGTGTCTTAAAAAAGTACATCACTTATAGACAGCAGAGTAGAATTTTGCTTTTTTAATCCAGTCTGACAACCTCTGGCTTTTAATTCAGAATGTTTAGTTTGTTTACATGTAATGGTATTATTGCTGTGGTTGAATCTGAATCTACCATTTCACTTTTTGTTTTCTATTTCTGTTACTGCCCAACGTGGGGCCTTCCGCTCTCCACAAGACGTGCGAATAGTCAAGAGGCAAGGTGGTAGGAGAAAATGGACTTTTTTATCACAGCTTGCTAGCAAGAGGGAAGATGGCTGACTCATGTCCAAAAGAACCATCTTAAGGGGGCACGAAATCTTACAGCAATTATATAGGCGATTGGGTTATTGGGGAGGGGGTTAGGAATGTTGACCTTCTGGTGTTACAGACTGGGAGTGCCACACCAGATCTTTCAGTTTTCACTGATGATGGCTATCAGCATAGATTCCCTGTTCAGAGGTCATCACATTCCTAAGGAACTCAAAAAAGCAGGTATCATCTTATCACAGCTGGGAGGTACATGTACAAGCAGGAGTGGTAAAATCTACAGAGCAGTTAGATCTCCTGGGGGGTGCAGATCCAGCTGGGTTAGTTTGTCAGAGGTCATTCAGAGTTACAATAGAGTTTTTCTTTTCTACAATATGGCTTCCTTCATGTCAACCTTGTCTTGAGCCTATGGTATCATTTCTATTCTTTTTCTTTTCTCTCTTTTTCTGTCTTCCTTTAGCTTAAGATTTTTTCTTAATACTCAGTTTGATTACATTTGTTGGCTTTTAAATTATAAATCATGGTTTTATTTTATTTTAGATTGTTGTTAATTACAACATTCATCATAACTTATCACAGTTACCTTGAATTAATGATATAAGACGTCAGGTATAACGTAAGAAATTCACAAAAGTATACTTCCACTCACCCCCCAGCTTTGTCCTTTGCAATATTGTCATATATTTTACTCTCATATCCATCAAAAACTCTGAAATACAGTGTTAATTTTTTTGCTTAAGTTGTCAATTGTCTATTTAAAATGTCAAGACATGAAAACAAAAGGCTTTTTCATTTGTGCATGTATTTACCAGCTCTGATGCTCTTCGTTCCTTTTTTAGCTCCAAGATTCCATCTAGGATTATTTCTCTCCAGCAGGAAGAACCGCTTTGAGCATTTCCTGTAGTGCAGTTCTCTGGTGAAAAATTCCTCATCATTGGGTTATCTCAAAATGCCTTTAAATATTTCATCTTCGTTTTTGAAAGATGTTTTGCTTGGAATAGAATCCTAGGATAATAGCTCCTTTTTTATCCAGTACTTGAAGATGTCTTTCTACTGTCCCTGTGTTGTCTTGTGTCTGATGAGAAGTCAGTGCTGAATCTCAACATGCCAGTTTTTATTTTCTGATCACTTCTAAAATTTCCTTTTTACCTTTGTTTTTTACTAACTTGAGTATGATGTGCCTCGATATGTGTTGTGTGTTTGTATGTATGTGTCTTTATCCTGCTTGGGATATATTGAGTTTCTTGGATCTAAAGATTGTCAGTTCTCCTCAAATTTAGAAAAATCTTGACCACGATTTCTTCACGTAGCATCTCCTTTTGGAGTTCCAATTACATCTAAGTTGGGCCATTTTGTATTCTCCCACAAGTCATTAGTCTCTGTTCACTTTTTCAGTCTTTTTTCCCCTCTGTATTTTATTTTACAGAGTTTTCATTTCTCTCTCTTAAAAATCACTGATTTGTTTTCCTTCTGCAGTGCCCATTTTGTGTTAAGTATATCCAGTGGATTTTTCATATTGGGTATTATATTTTCAGTTATAAAATTACGATATTTTCCTTTTTATAGTTTCCATTTCTCCACTGAGATTCCCCACTGTATGCTCATTATGTCCGTCTTTTACTTTAAATACTTAACCATATTGATCATATCTGTTTCAAAGTCCTCATTTGATAATTCCAACATTGCATCATTTTTGAATACTGACTGCATTTATCCTGTTTATGGTCATATTTTTCTGTTTCTTTTCATGTCTAGTAATTTTTTATTGTGTGCTGGAAACTGTGAGTGATCTATTGTGATGAATCTAGACTATGGGTCTTCCCTTAAAGACTGGTGAGTCTTGTTTTGCAGGCAGATTGCTCTACCTTGTTGAGCCTTGCATTGGGTCTTTGTTAGGGTGGGTCTGGGGATGGAGTAGCTCCAGTCATAAAGCACTTCCATGCTGGGTCTCAGCTGTCTGCAGTGTTCAGTGAGGTGTCTCCATCCCGACTGTTTATCCCACAGCCCTCCAGGAGCTGTTCTCTACCAGGCTTTGCAAAATCTTTCGCTGTGCACTCACAGCTCAATATGCAGCCAAATCCTTAGTGGGATCTATCTAGATAACTGAAGCTCCTTCTCTGCACAGTTCCCTCCCTCCTCTCTGGTACTCACAAATTCCAGCCACTTCGGTGGCCTCAAACTCTAATCTGTTTCCTCCACCCAGTGAGACTGTTACTCTCCATCTTGGTGCTAATTCCCCTTGAGGGGGAATTTTGGAAAGTGCTGTCAGAGAGACTGCCTGGGCAAATGGGGACCTCACCTTGTTGTTTCTCTTATCTCTGGATTATGTCTATTATTCAAGGACTGAAAACAGGTGGAAGTGAGTGAAGGTTATTCCAGTACCTGTCACTCTGAAGTGGCCAGACTGGAAGCTGAGACTATCCCTGAATCTCATTTCCTGGAAGAAGCTGGAACCTCATGTTGGCTACCTGCTCACAAGTCTGACTCCAACTACTGTTAGCGTCATATGATATTGATGCTTTCTGTACATCATTGGGCAGTGGAAAAGTTCCTTAGAGTCAGTTACTGCTTACATAATACACTGCCTCAGACCAGTTGCACCGAGAATATATTAACCACTTAACAAACATTTACTGAACCTCCATTAGGTGTAGGAGCTGCTTTTGGCCCTGTGGATGTGGTTATGATGAAGATGGACAAGGCCTTTGTTCTCATCAGAACTTCCTCTACTGGGAGATAGAAGATAAGTACAAAATCAGTTAGAATAGTTCAGAGGGTGATAAAGGCTAAGGAGAAAACATAACAGAGTAATGGATAGACTGACGGAGATGGTGGTCACCTAGAAACCCTGTGGAGGTAACATTTGAGCCAGATTAGTGGTTTTTAACCAGGGGCAATTTTTTCTCCCCACCCCCGGGACATGTGATAATATCTGGAGGCATTTTTGGTTGTCACAACTGGGCAGGTGCTACTGGCAGCTGGCGGGTAGAAGCCAGAGCTGCTGCTAAACATCCTATAATGCACATGACAGCCCCACCACAGAGAATTATCTGGTCCAAAATGTCAGTGATGCCAAGGTTGAGAAACTAGGAGAAGAGCCTCCCAAGTGACCTCGGTACATCCAATTGTTTTTATCAGGTGTGAAGTCAGCTTCAGCATAATTCTGTTATAGCCTTTTTAGGTTCAGTTTGATGGAGTAAAAAATAAACATGGGAATGGAATGGGGTTTCTTTAAATATCAAACTGGGCGTGCCCAAGTCTCTCTGCAAGCTTGGTTACATTGTCAAAATGTCCCATTTTACAGGTTGAAATCAATGGAAGGTATGCCTTCCATCTATGCATAAGAACTAGCCCGTCATGAAATAGGGGAAGCATTTATTGAGAATTCTTTGCGGGCCCGAGACTTTATCAGAGAAGCAAAGAGCCCATGTATTGTGGGTGCCTTTAAGGAATCAGGATTCTGCCCAGGACCTTCACCCAGGCATGAGTCGGTCAATCAGCAGGTTAGGGTTTGCTTGTTTCTAACTAGGATGGAAAAGGAGGGGTGGCTGTGGGAGTGAAACCGGCAAACAGCCGTTGATGATTAAGCAGCTGGTAACTATGGGGGATTGGAATTTGCCAACTCAAAATATGTCTCTGCCTGAATGACATTTTGACCCCTAGCCCCACTAATTGACCAAAGGAGTTTGGGATGGGAGGCCTGGCCCCAGAAAAGGCCATTACTATAGATATCTCTGGGTACCTGGGTGGGCCTTGCTAAGCCCATTCTTAATTCTAGTTACCCTTTATGAGAGACATTTACATTCGTAAAGAAAATCTCCATTTGTAAAGGTCTCTTCCCTGCACCAGGAAGAAGGGGGGATGGCCTTACCTAGAAACTTATCAGAATGGAAGGCGAGGACTTAAATCTGTGTGATAGACTTACTCACTGTTAACTGTGCTGTTTGGGCAATATGCTATCTGACTCCCACTAGGTTCCTGTAGATGACATCTCCCTGGAGCCTGGGTCACCATGGTAATGGGTGTTTGAGCTATTTTTTTTCAGGAACTGAACCCCTTGTCCACTTCGGGATGGATTCAGACCACCCACCCATCAACTGGGCCCTTTTGACTGCAAAAGGTTGGCACTCCACCCTCAGGGCGTGCTAATGCCGCCATTCTGTGAAGATGTGTCCTACAAAGAGACATGAAGCCTGACTACGCTTGCGCAGATCATCAGTTACCTCATCTCTCCTCACCTCCAATCATTTCAGACCACCTTGCCCCCTTCCCCACAAATACCCCTGAGTCCCTGTTTTCGGGGAGGCGCATTTGAGACTGTTCTCCCGTTTCCTCACTTGGCTGCCCTGTGATTAAACCCTCTCTCTCTGCAATCTCGTCATCCTGGTGATTGGCTTTCTGGGCGGCTGGCAAAAATGGACCTGGTGCGGTAACAGGAGTGGCTTTCTGGAGAAGGTGGGGCTAGGACCACTCTTCCTCCCGGGTCTGTGATCTGAGTGTAGAATTACTGCCTTCCCTGTTCTCCACAAACTGAAGCCAAGAGGAAGTCAAAAGCTTGTTAGAAAGAACCTTCTCTCTTTAGTGACTGAAGAGGCTCAGAAGTGAGGGGTGTGGAATTGGTGCTGACACAAAGCTGGCTTGAGTAGAGTGGGAAGCCTGTTTAAATAACAATGAAATACTACCTGAATGGGAAGATCCATTGTATCCATTGTATTGGTTTCTGAAGTGAAAGAAGTGGTCTGCCTTCCCTGTAATTGCTGTCAGGTTTTAAGCAATTCTCTTTTCAGGGCTCTCCTTTTAATGCAGCCGTGAAAATTGTTACCAAGCAACAAAGCAAGTCTTGAGTGGTGAGAAGTTGGGAGTGACTGACGTGGAGACCGTCCAGCCAGAGGCCGCCTCTGTTGCGCCAGCCCCGCAGATGCTGGGTGATGTCAGCAGGAGCAGGCACGGTGTCCCAGATGGGGCAGGCCATGGATTAAAAATAAGTACACGCACAGATGTGTTCTCGCACACCGCAGAGCAGCACTTTACGGGTCTGATTTTTTACTGCAAAATGATGGCATGAAAGGGTGGATGTTCATCTCCTTGTCTGGAAAGTGGTGTGCATTTCAGTCTTCGCCACCAGAAGCAGCAGAGGAGTCCTGCCACGGGACTCTACCAGGCATTCGAAGGCGGCGGACCCAAAACCCCTATCCAAGCCCAGTGATGGGTTGACCGTCAGGAGGCCTTGACCCCACGATATCTCCCTTGATGGTACCTGGAACGTAAATCGATAAGGTCCCATCAACACCACCTTCTCAGCTCCTGGTTGGACCTGACTTTCTCTGTGCTCTGAAGGTCCCAGGGGGTGTGATCCGTCTCCTGCGCAGACTGTTGTCAGGGGAGTTTATGGGCTGCTTTCTGTTAATTCTCACTGTCGTAACTCCTTCCAGTCGGAAATTCTGCTCTGATTTAGAGACTTCCTGCGTTTGACTCTTGGCCACTGGGTACCTTTTTCTGGAACAGTTTCTTCCTCCGACTTGAATTACTCGTCTACTGCCTTCCTGGTTTTCACCAGGTCCACACGTTGCAGCCAATGCCACTTTAAAACACATCGTTTACCTTCCAAAAACTCAAACATATAAATATGAAATAAGTGAAGCAAGCTACACAGGAATAAAAGAGAAAGAATTTTTAAGTGTACAACCACGTGGACACGTCTAGCAGATGTACACTGAAAGAGCGTGTCCTGTGTGACTCTGTGTAGGGAGCTCAAGAACGGGCAACACTGGTCTGTGGATGGAAACGAGAATAGCAGCTGCCTCGGGGTGCTGGCTGTGAGGAGCACGGAGCAGCCTGCAGGGGCTGGAAATGCTGTCTATGTCTCGGTGGTGGTTCTATGGGTAAGGGGTTAGGAGTTCATTCGTCTCTTAAGATCTAGGCACTTTATTCTTGTAAGTTATTCCCCAATTGAAAAAAGAAAAAAAGAGAACCAGTGTCATTTGCCTACAAATAGAATAATTTGGTTTAAGCTTTTGCCGAAATCAGAAATCCCTTGCTGCTTTTAGAGGAACATCACTGCAGAACTTTCTAGAGACCCAAATTGGTCAAAGGCTGGTTCTACTAAGACTGGTTACTCTCTATCCCACATAACTTGGATCAATTGCTGTTCAGCTGATCCCCACACTGATTTCTGCTCCCTGCCTGATGAAGTTCTTATTTTCTCAAATGTCCGAGTAGTTTGAGTGCCTTTTAAAGGAGGACGGACCAGAGAGTTGCTGCAAAATGATGAAGATGTGGGCCCATTTTTTTTGCCTTCCTTGGGGCAAAAATGAGGTGCAGAAACAGCCCATCTTAAATGAACGCCCTCAGGTTAGACTAACACAGTGATACACAGCGGGCCAGCGAGGGCTGCGTTTTGGGCCAAGACAGATCTTTTGAGGAGCTTTACACGTGTTCCTTGCTCAGCTCTATGCCGCGTGTGACATCCATTCTGTAGACGTGGTGCAAGTGGAGACTATCAGAGTTTGTTAATTCCATTTTTTTCCCCACAGAAACAGAAAATCGTTACTTGCAGGGTCAGCACCCAGGCCTTCAAAGGGGAGCTGGAGCCTCGTCAATGACTTGTCACGGAGTTATACATAGCTTTTCAGGTACACATTAAAATTAATTCCTGCTATCAAAACATTTACCCATTTGTCATCTTTCTTTCCACTAGTGGTGTGCATTCATTTACTTAAAAATGGAGTCAGCCAGTAATTTCCAGGACTCTATTGACATGCCAGGCACTGAGGGTACCCGAAGGAGTCTTGATCTACATTCAAAGTGGTGGAAATAGAGGCTAACAAAGTGGCGAAAAGCGCCCTGCAGACTCAGCGGGGTTGAGGCCCCAGGCTGATGGTGACCCAGGGGCTCTCGGATCCTATGTTCAGGAGAAGCTCCTCGAGAAAGAGGTGTTTGAGCAGACACATGACTGCAGTGTGGTGGAGGGAGTCGCATATGCGAAGGCCCTGGGGTGACAGAATGGGGGGTGTGCTTGGGAAGCAGCAAGGAGATGAGTGTGGCCAGATCAGAGCGAGCTTCACGGAGAGAGAGAGACGAGGAACAGAGCCAGAATGTCACTGAGATCAGATTGTGCAGGGCCTCGCAGCCCAGACGAAGACCTTGATTCAACTCTGAGCCCACTGGGAGCACGGGCGGGTTTTGAGCAAAGGAATAACATGCTTGAGCAAAGGACTCACGCTTCCAAAGGACCACATGTGCTTCAAATGGAGAATACACTCCTGTGGGGCTGCATGGTGGAACCGGGGGGCCAGGGAAAAGGCCTGGCAGTTGGGTTGGCTTCTCCATTAGGCACAGGGGGACAGTGCCCAGGGTCCCTTGGAAATCTTTTAATTTCCTTTAAAATCAGAAGAAACATATTTGTCTTTATACCAATACATTCATTAAAAATTTTATATATATATTTTACATATATGTATACATCACAATTTATATCATATATATAAAACAGTCGTTAAAAATTTTACGTATGTATTTTACATGTATATGTAAAATTTTAAATGATTGTTTTGTGTGTATATGGTATAGATAAATAGGTAGATAAATAGATATAGATAGGTAGGTCAGTAGACAGACAGATGATAGATATAATGGAAGAATGGGCCATAAAGGCAAAGGTGATTGCCTGGGGCCCAAGAAAGTCCTATTGCACACTGACCATAGTTGGCCTGGCCAAGGGTGATGGTGGCTGAGACTCAGACAGTGGGGGTGAAAATGAGAAGTGTTCAGATTCTTGATATGTGTCACAGATAGTGCTGAGGAGATTAGCTGATAAGCTGGAGGTGGGGTGTGAAGAAAGAGAAGTCTCAGGGCTGACTTTGAGGGCTTTATTGACTTTGAGGGGCTTTGTTCTGCAGTGGACACCATTCCCCCTTATCCAGCATCATGTGGCTGTCAGCCTCAGAGAGATCCCAACCCCTGCTGCACACGCTCCTCTCCGGGCAGAGATCTGCTGTAGACCTGGAGCCAAGCAGGGGAAGCCAGCCCACATTTCTAGGAGGAGCCGTCACAATTCAAGGTGTCCCTTGGGGATACAGACTGTGACCTCTGCGTGCTGCTAAAGTGCAGATGTGGCCTTTTTGACATCAGTTCTCTGCAGCGTTCCCGAGGAGGAGGGGAGGTAGGGAGGGGCTCCCATTCCGAGGCTGAGGTTGACTTCCCTGGTGTCAGCTTCTCGGGAGCGTTGACACCAGGGTTCTCCTTGCAGAGTGCCTTGATTGAGATCAAAGTGTGCGTGTGCATCGTGTTATCCAGAGCCTGTTCCCTCCTGCCACTCTCAGTGAGATTTCCGAGTCATTCCGGGCACCTTCAGGGGAAGAAGCCCTCGCGCTCTGGCTGGCTCGGTTCGGAGCGGCTCAAAGAGAAGTTACTTAAAAGCTTTCTCGCCGTGCACGGCTTCCCTGAGCACGTCTTGCTTTCCTGGGCTCCTGGCTCTGGGCTGCAACTCTCTGATCCGTCTCATTTCCAAGCCCTTTGTGGAGAGTTCTAGCAGCCAGCTTAAATGGGAGCAATTAGCTTCCACAGGTAATTAGGCTTCTTCGCTGGCACTGGGCTTGGGCTCTGGGACACAATTGGAAATATTTATTTCAAGTTGACTTTGTATCTCTTCTCCCACGTCTGAGTCAGATGGTAAGGTGTTTAGAAAACCCAATTACATTCCACTGGCCTCCAAAATGTTCACGGTATGTTCCAATGTGGCTTACTGCCATTTACTTTAAAAATGAATCTCTTTCCCATCTTTGCTATTCAACATTTTCTTGGTTACAAGAAAAAGATGTCTCCTGGCCCACCTGTCTCCTGTCACAGATCAGCCACAAGGTGAGGCCACCCTGTTATGTATCTTGATTGCACGCTTCAGCACTGAAATGAGATTGGAGACAAGGATAATTATCTTAGAAAGATTCTCCACCCAGTGGTCACTTGAACTGCACTGAAAGGTGATCTTAGGGGTCAAAGAAGAGAGGCTTACAGGAATTCCCACATCACTTGCTAAGACGCTGCTTCTTACAGAGCTCACTCCGTTCTCTACTGAACTGTCAGGTGGTTGTCCGAGCTCTGCTTGGTCACCTTCTGAGACCTGGACCCTATTGATTTTAGAGAAGGAACTTTGCAGAGAGCTTGAAGAACCAGGCCTTCCCCCATATCCGTCTCCCAGACATTTCCACTCACTGCTCTTAACTCTGGTCTCTACAACACACAGTCTCAGAACAAACTTCCCACCAGAAGGAGAGTGTTTGAAGTGCTTGAAAGTGACTCCATGACCTTGGGAAGACTTCTTCGTGCTGGTCACACACCCCTAAGACCTCCAGAAGGTCCTGCTCACATCTGTATCCCCACCTTGGACAGGGATCCCACCGGTGGATATGGTGTCTTTGTGCAAAGTAGAGAAAAGCAGCCATCTGGGTGGGTGACTCAGGAAAGGCCCCTCCTCTGGGTGAGCACAGTCCGTAGGCGTATGGCTGAGCTAGAGGATGGCATGTGCCAGGAAGAAGGGACCAAAGGAGCTTGGGTACCTTTCAACCCCCTTCACCTTGCTGGTCAGGGTCATTGGACAGTGCCCTGATCTTGCTAGTAGTAGGCACTCATGTTCTTAGAAATTAAAAAATGGATGAGTTGGTCCTCACATAGTAGAATTTAACTCATTGGACAAGAAACAAGCAACCTGGGAATGGATTTGAGAAAATCATGTCCAATGGCCCTTTTACCTTGTGGTTGGTTCATGTTTGTAGAAACTGGTGGATTTAAGTGTGACATGTTTTAGGAAGTCAAGAGAACAATAAATCATAGGAAATGCCATCATACGGAGGGAAGGAGGAAAGCAAGTGTAGCATGTGGGATGGACTACTGGCTCTGTCACTTCTAACTTTGGCCAGCAAGTTTACTGCCTCAGAATCTTGGCTTCCTCGTCTATAAACTGGGTGGGGGAGTACACCCACTTCAGAGAGCTGCTGTGAGGGGCAAAGGCAATGGTTTCTGTAGCACAGCTTGGTAAACTACAATGTCCCATATGTACTTGAGGTAGGATTACGTCGTCTAATTTGTGTTTGGCCAAGATTCAAAGTATCTTGTATTCACACGGAGAGAAAGCACTCAGGTACATGGTGAGAAAATTGAAGGGCTTTCTTCACTCTCCAGGAAACCATCTAGATGCCAAGTGGATCTGTTAGGGCTCAGTGCAGGAAACAGAAAAGACTTGAGCAGGTGAAAGTAGAAAGTGACGTAATATGGGGAATGAGGTGAGAGTGAAATCTCTGGATGGCTAGGAGAAGTGGAGGCTGGAGATTTGCAGACCTGCCAGCTCGCAGAGACAGCATGTTCTGCAGAAATGACCTGCCAGGCAGCTACCACCTCTCCCATCATCAAGAAGGTGGGAAATCAGGAGACCACCACAGAACGATTAATCCCAACAACACCCAGAAACTGCGATCTCTCGGTTGGGCAATGGGGCTCAGTAACCTGCTGCCACTGTCATAACTGTGACGATGCTGAGACTGCATCCTGGCTGCCGCCGTTGCTGCAATGGCAAGCTGGTGAGCTGACACAGGCCCTTGGAGAAATCAGCCAAAAGAGCCAGAAGATGGCCTCCCTCCTGTCTTCCACATCTTGATGAGAGCATCCTATCAGCAGAACTAAGTCTCGCCTACAATTCTGGATGGAGGTGTATTAGCTATCTGTTGCTGCTTAACAAACTACCTTGTGGCACACGTTGATTATCCCACAGTTTCTGTAGGTCAGAAGTCCGAGTGGGCGTGGCTTGGTTATCTGCCTCAGTTTCTTACAAGGCTACAATCAAGGTGTCAGCCAGGACTGGGGTCTCATCTGAAAGCTCAACTGGGAAGAACCTGCTTCCAAATTCGCTTAATTGTTCGTGGATTTCATTCCTTGAGGACTGTTGGACCAAGGCCTCAGTTCCTTGCAGGATATTGGCTGGAGGCCATCCTCAAGGGATCCTTGGGGCCACCTTAGCACCAGCTCGCTGCATGAGAGATTCTAGAACATGTCGTTTTCAGATTGTCAACCTCGGCAGGACAGGAGGCACTCAAGAGGGAGATGTGAATTGATGCTAAGGGTCAATTGACCGTATCCAGTGGGCAAGAGGAAATTAAAAACCACACAGGAAAACAAGGAAGACTGTGGATATAATAAAACATGTGGCAGTCTCTACGTGTATGTCTGATGACAGGCAGGTCTTTCTGGGCTGGAAGGCAGCTTAGAGCCTACTTTCTACAAATGCCACTGAAGATGAGCCGCATAGTGAACAGGGTGTAAAATGACAGACTGTCAACAGGAGAGCCGTCACTGTTAGGAGTCTTTCTTATGGAAGGGAGGCAAAGTAAAGGAGTCAACTATACAGCAGTGAGCACCAGGCCCCTCCCTTCCCCCCCGAGTCTCCACTTATATATCATGTGGCTCATCTCTCTGACCCCAGTGCCCTAATCTGATAAACGGGGTAATGATAATCTCTACCTTCTAGTCTTCTGAGGAGTTGATAGTCGCTTATAATCATTAAATGTTTTCTAAATAATTAAGCACTTAGCACACTGCCCAGAACATGGCAAATACTCAAAAATGTGGGCTATTTTTATTTTGCAGTCCGATGCCCTCTTTTCTGGGATGAGGGAACTGGGTCAGCCGGCCAATGTGACTCGCAGATTTTCAGTGGTCAGATGGTCATATGGCTGGTTAATGGTGAAGGTGGGCCTAGAAGCCAGGTCTCTGGGCACCCAGCTATCTTTCCATTATACCCCAAGAGAGATATTTCCAGTAAAATAGACAATCCTTTCCCCTGTTTAGGCTGAAACATAGGAAATTGCTGTCTTAGTGGTTTAAAATGGCTGCATGTTGACAAGTTCACATCTTGCACGTTGTTGCATGCACGCATGTTGACAAGCTCCCACCTGTGGCCCGCTTGCCTGGGCACAGGTGGGGTCGGCTGTCCAGTGTCCACAGATGTTTCTGACCCCTTGGTCAAGGACACACCCAGGCCTCTACCTCTGCATCCGATGGGCCTAGATCTGATGCAAATGGCCCCGAAACTCAGGTGGAGAGTCAGCGTGTTTCACTTCGTGGGTCTGCACCAGAGAAATCCACCGATCCCTGTTTCCTGATCTACAGGAAGCTCATGCTTCAGAACAGGGTTTGGCTTGGTCTCTTAACCTTGCTTGCTGGTGTTCATCTGGCAGACGAAAGCTGGTGAGACCTGGACGCATCATTAACTAGGCTGAAAGGGACAATATTCATAAACGACAAGCTGTCGGAGGCAGGTAAGTCTCATCAGCTGCGGCTCTGCTGATGGGACTAACAGGTCTGCAAGCTCTCCTAGGATGGCAGGGCGGGGCCGCATGGCCCTTGTGCTTGGGATTCCATAGTCCAGCACCTAAAGGGGCTCTTCGGGGCTGATAAGAAGCCAAGTCAATGTACGACCCTGCAGGAGGAATGTTTCCCAGTGGACAGGCAAGTCGGGAAGCCCCTTCCTCAAGCCACGTCCAAGAGTTTCCAGCCCACTAGTCACCCAGAAAGTTGTTACTTGCTCAAACAGCTGCAGGGAACACGAGACTGAGCTCCGGCCGCAGTGTGGAGAGAGGGGAGGGGTTTTTACTTCCACTCACGGGAAGTTTCTCAGGGCCTTCTTCTGGGGACACGTACGAGACTTCTCTGGGGGAAATGACATTGCATCACAAGATTAGAAAGGAGTTGGTTGAAACACTGTGTTCCAACTGAAATTGTGGCTGAGGGGGTGGGCATCAACTCTGGCTGCATATTCGATTCACCCCGGGAGTATTAAAACAAAAACTCTACCCAGGCATCCCCCAGAGTCTCCGTTTAGTTGGCCCGGGGTGGACCCCAGTCATTGGTATTTTTGAGAACACCCCAGATGATTCTAATATGCAGCCAAAGTCAAGAAGCACAAATTTGCAAACAAGCTTGTGCTTGAAAAGCTCCCTGTATGTACACTTGTTTATTCATTCATCAACAAATATTTACTCATCATATTTAACACCAAGCTCGATATGGCGACAAAGAAAACCGACAAGCTGCCTGTCCTGACATGGCTTCCAGTTCAGCGGCACGTCTGAGAACACAGCAGAATTATCCATCTTCCTTTTCAGCCAAAAGTGGCCGACATCTGCCTATGAAGGTATTTAGAATGGGAGGGGCTGGGGGAATTTGACCCATTACAGGTACGTTCCATTTATGCCACAGGTGAGTGATTTCAGCTGGGAGAGTTGCAGTGGAGAGCGATAGCCACTCCCCCATAGTCAGGAATCCTGTGATCCTGAAGGACGCACAGTGGATTTGGCGTCCGATGCGTGGGGTTGTTGGGAGTGATCCCATTACACACTGTAACGGGAGGGTGAGCTGGGATGATAAAACACCCATGGACGCCTGCAAGTAGACTGCCTAGTGTGTGTGTTTACTTTTAGACGCTCAAGGTGTATTTTGTTCTTACAGCATTTCCGGGGGACACGACGTGATGTGCTGATGATTCAGAGGTATGACTCAGAGCCTGTGGGGTCAAATGGATGGAGACTGACGACCTGTTATTCTCAGAGTGAGCACCCCTCAGTGTGGAGGCAGGTGGTGGGGGAAGAGGAGGGACTTTAGTAAGAGACTGTTCTGGGTTCAAACCCAGCTTCTCCTGCTTGCTAACTCTACTGCATAAAGCACATGCCCAGATCTGTAAAAGCAGGAGTAATGACAACTGCATCTTGGCCTCACTGGGCGGATTGGAGCTGAGCCTGTAAAGTACCGGGCACCATGGCTGACACACAGCGGATGCTTAATGCCTGGTAAATGTGTTACATTTGTATCAGCTACCTACCGCCCCAACACTGCACAAACCACCCGACACCTAATGGCTTGAGGGAACGACTCTGCATTATTTTCCCGTGAGTGTATAGGTTGGTTGGGCTGTTCTGCTTGTCTGAGCCAGGCTCAGCTGACTCGCCTGGGTTGGCCCCTTCTTTCTGCAGTCAGAGCTGCTGGTCTGGGATGGCTTCTGGGGACCAGTCTCTGTTCTCCTCCAGGTGTCTCTCACATTTTTTTTTTCTGGTAGTCTGCCTTGAACATGTTCTCAAGGTGGTGGCAGGGGTCGAAGGGTGAGGGGACATACCTGAGCACCTTCTCAAGTCTCAGCCTGAGTCACATTTGCTAACATCCCATTGCCCAAAGCAGGTTGCCTGGCTGAGCCCAGAGTCAGTGGAGGGGACACAAAATAGTGGACAGAGGACGGATCGGGGCACCAGGAGGCCACTAACTGGGCTATTAAGGCAACCACTTTACCAAGGCTATCATGGCAGAAAGTAGTCTGAGTTGAAAGATATTCTACAAATTTCATGTCATTTCTCCTTCTCCTGACCCGAGGTGCTACGCTACCTAATTTGGTGACAGTAGTGGCAAGACGTTGTGATACTGACTGTAAAATGACTGCCTAGACCAGAAGACTCTGCCTACTGGGAGAGTGTGGAGAGGTGGGAGCATGAATCTCATATGGAACTCAGCAGTTGCAATGGTTAAAAAAACAAACAAAATTATAGGACACGCCTTAGAAACGGCAGCAAAGCCTCGTTTTTATGAGACCTTTCAGAGTGTGTCTGTTGAATGTGCATTTTCTTTTGCAGTTTTCTCAACAGTAAGCTTCAAAATAATTGACTGTTTCCTGTTCAGGGAAGCCTTTTGTGTGAACTAATAAATGTCTTTCAGTCTCGAATTTGGGGGAGAAGTTAAATAAAAATGGTCACGTAAGATTAATTCTGCCCACTGCCAAGGTGTTAATTGCTTCTCTCTCCTTCAATTCAGAGTCTGAATAATGGGTTTTCCGGCCGCCTATCCCTCGCAGGAGTGAATGCTGGTTAGAACCAGGAGGCTGAGGTAAGGTGAGATCCCACCCTGAAATGAGCAGGACACTGCGGAGAGGGCGGTGTCCTTCTAGGGCTTGTCTGGACCCCTGAGCCTCCCCACTCGCTGTCCTCTTCCCTTCCCTCCCCTCCCAGGGAGCCACTAACCTGCGGGTCATTTTTGGGGACACTGTGTTTGCTTTTGCCCATAAATCAGTCCCACTGGTCACTTCAGGGAATTGTCTGGCTCTGTCGTGAGGCGTTGCCACCTTGCAGAGAGGAACTGCCCAGTTTGGCCAACTTGGGAACTGCTTCCTTCATCTTTGTCTCCTCTGGGGCTGCCCTAACTAGTATTTCCTTTACTTAAAAGAGAGCAATTTCTTCTGATGAAATCAACAGTTTCCTCTGCGTGCCAGGCTTGTTTTATATTAAACATTAAAATAAAAAATTATAAACGTACCGTGAAACGCTGATGGGGTGATTAATTAATTTATTTTTATTGTGCCTGTTTGAAGGCGTGGGGATTACTGTTTTGAAGCAGACCCAATTATAGTCCTTGACTTCCGCGTGGAGCCGAGGGAATTGGTCCCCAGCCATCGCTGTGAGTGGCAGTAACACAGCCTCCCACGGCTGGCAGCCCCTAGTCTGCGCGGCTGCGGTCCCAAGGAGAAGAAAAGGAAGACCCTGGGGCAGAGGGAAGTTTAAGTGCAATCAGAGGGATGGGTAGAAGGGAATTATCTCCCGTTGTTCCCTCTTTCTGTCAGTCCATGAGCCTTCCAGGACAGTCAGGTCTTGCCCCGGCCCAGCTGCACTGTCTTTCGGGGTCAGCTGACACTCTGGCCAGGGCACCATGCTTGAGTTGGGAGGTCTGTGTCTGAGCCATCACCCTGCTGCTTCCAGCTGAGTGATCTGGAGCTTCAGGGAAACTCCTTAAATCTCAGTTTCAACATCTGTGAAATGGGCATCACCCTGCTTAACCCTCTGGGGTTGCCTGCAAGACCCAGAGAGTGGCCCTGAGGACACGGAGGGTATCTGTGGACTTTGTGAGCACATGCACCCATCGGCGCCGGCCTCCACCAGCTTCCCTGCCCTGAGGCTCCCTTTGCAGGCCCCTCGAGTATGCTGAGTAGTTCAATCTGGAATAAAAATGAATAACGTACCATCTTTCCTGTACAGAGGCCAAAATTGAGGTTCTGCTCAGTTCAGTAACTGATCAAAGGTCAAAAGCAGAAGTTGGAACCCAGTCAATTGAATGCCAGAGTTTGGGCTCTTAATGCAGACTCTCGTCCCCACACTGTGGTCCCTGGGCCTGGCTGGGCCGCGCTGTCCTTCTTCTCGCATTAGAGGCACATGGGTCTGCTTATCAGCTCTTCCGGCGCTGATGGCTCCAGGAACCTTGCTCCTGTCCATCAGTCACCTGGCAAATGCTCACCTGTGTTCTAAGACACCACTCCTCATCAGTGGGAGGGGCGGGACAGGCCGACACAACAAAACCCAGCTAAACAAAATGGGAAAGCAGTCCATTTGGCTGTGTGTGTGTGTCTAACACTAATAAAACAGCATAGGGTTCAGATTTCACAATGATTTCTCCTGGCACCTTGTTCTCAGCTCAGGAACCCATCGCACAGCCCTCCGGGGCCTCTTGCACATGATACCATGGAGTGGGGCCAACGGAGGCACAGGTCCGGTGCTTAAGTAGTGGGTAAGAGATGCAAATCTGGGCCCTTGAAGTCATAATCTTGTTTGTGATGTTGCCTCTGGTTGCCATGGTGATGATTATGTTATCAGAGGATTATCATTTTGTGTGAAGGAACAGTCCAGAGACCAGACCAACCTTGAAGAAACAAAAGACCTTTCATAAATAATCATTCTGAAAAATTAAAACAAAATATAAGAAGAAACACATTAGCTGGCAAATGTGTGACACTACAGATTCTTTTATTCCAAATAACATGGTTTTCAGGTTTTTGAGTTCAAAGCTTGTGTTAGGGAAAAAAAAAATAAGTCATAGCAACAAAAGAACAAAAAGGGGAAATTTAATCAGAAACATGACAGAAGAGCAGAGAAAACACAAAAGTTGAAATATAGCAGATAACAGAGCAGAAAAACATTAAATGGCTTGTAATGAAAGGATTACCCTGAAAAAAATACAACTGGGAGAGCAAAAATATTTTAATTATTTTATTGCAGGGAGAAAGCAGATTAGCTGTCACCCATAAACAAAATTAATCTACACATTAGAGCTAATTTTGGGAAGAAAGTTTTCAATAGAGACTGACTGGAATACAAGGACAATGTTTGTAAATTGATTTACGTGTAAGTTGAAGGGTCTTCATTGACCGTCAGGTTATCGATTGATATCAATGAGTAAACATGAGTAGAGCATTAGATGTAAACAAAAACCTTTAAAAAGTTACATCAAGTTGAGAAGTAAGTGCGTTTGTGGACACCCTGGTGTCCACCGTGCATGAGGCCTCATACGAAACACTCTGCTCCATCTCCTGCCCCATCTCACATTCAAATCTCCCTTTGAATAGCACAGAGCTGGCTTAAGTGCTGCTTTCCAGCTGGCACACGGCCATCTATTTTGGATTTCTCATTGTGCTCTCTTTCTGGATCAAAGAATGCTCCACTACTGTTATTCTTTTTTTTTTTTTTTTTTTTGTGAGGAAGATCAGCCCTGAGCTAACATCCGTGCTAATCCTCCTCTTTTTGCTGAGGAAGACCGGCTCTGAGCTAACATCTATTGCCAATCCTCCTCCTTCCGCCCCTACCCCAAAGCCCCAGTAGATAGTTGTATGTCATAGTTGCACATCCTTCTAGTTGCTGTATGTGGGACGCGGCCTCAGCATGGCCGGAGAAGCGGTGCGTCGGTGTGCGCCTGGGATCTGAACCCGGGCCGCCAGCAGCGGAGCGCGCGCACTTAACCGCTAAGCCACAGGGCCGGCCTCCGCACTACTGTTATTCTTGAGGTATAGTCCCTATTTGTAATCATCCAAGCTTGTACCCCTCTGTGTCTGTCCCCAGCTGCTATAATACCACTGAGTAACAACCTCCCTCAAACCCAGAGGCTTGAAACCACAGCATTTCTTTCTCACTCGTGGGTCAGCAGGTCAGTAGCACAGCTCCTTCGCTGGGCGAGGCTGGACTCCTCTCCCAGCTCCTGGCTCCAGGCTCCAGGCTCCAGGCCGCAGCTTGGGTTGAGTTCTGCTCCATAGGCCCTTGGCCATCCTTGAGCTGGTGGTTACCAGGGGCAACAGTGGAAGCGCCAGATGCCCCAAGGCTTGGCTCAGGATGGAGCGTTGTCTCTGCTTATGTTCCTTCAGCCTAAACAAGCCACGGGCTGTGGGCAGTCCCCTGAGCCTCGTCTCTTCATCTGCAGACGCTGCTCTGGCAGGGTATTCGGGAACACGACTTGGGAGCCACCCAGACCTAGATCTGAATCCCAGGATTTGCCACACGCTGGTGGTACAATCTCTGACCCTCACTTTCCTTCTCTGTGAAATGAGGATAAAGCCACTTCCCTTTCCCTTTGTAAGTCAGTGTCAGGGGAGAAGGCAGGAGGTCATCAGATGAAAGGAGCAAATTAAAGTAAGGTGCATAGCTCCGTGCTGGGCACACCATCAGTGTCTACTGGATGTTAGCAATTTTATTAGTTATACAGTAGAATACAGTATATGGTGAACTCAAAAAGATATGTCTACATTCTCACCCCCAAAACCTGTAAATGTGACCTTATTTGGAAAAAGGATCTTTACAGAAGTAATTAAGGACCGTGAGATGAGTCCTGGATTATTCAGGTGGACCCTAAATCCAGTAACAAGTGTCCTTATAAGTGACACACAGAGGAGAGACAGGGAGAGAAGACGGGAAGGCCATGTGAGGACATAGGCAGAGACTGGAGGGATGCGGCCACAAGCCAAGGAACACCTGGAGCCACCAGAGGCTTGAAGAGGCAGGAAGGATCTTCCCCTAGAGCCTCCAGAGGGAGAGCGGCCCTGCCAATCCCCTGATTTCAGACTTTTATCCTCCAGAACTGGGAGAGAATGAACATGAAGTGTTTACTCTATGTGTCTGTAGTACTTTGGTATAGCCGCCATGGGGAGCTGATAAAGCTTGCTGAAGACTCATGTCCTGCAGGCAAGACAGACAAGCACACCACCACAGAGAGTCTGGAAGGTGAGATGGTTACGCGCGCCTGGAGGGATGGGAGGGCTCAGCCGGCCCTGAGGCTGAACCACTCCCCACTGGAAACATTGGAAACTCAGATGTGAATCTGGTACATTTTCTCTCTCCCTGAACCGGCAGGCCCTCTCCCGTGGTGATTCCCCCTGCCACCTCCGCATCTGCAGGCACTCTGCTTCCAGTCCACAGCGGCACATGGTCCCAGAGGGTGCCAAGCTGGACCAAGCATCAGACTCCCTGCAGGGCTGTGAAAACACGGGGTCTGGCCCCACCCCAGAGTCTGAGTCAGGAGGTCTTGGGGGGAGGTGAGAATCTGCATTTCCAAGATGTTCCAGGCGACACTGATGCTACTGGTCACCCTTGAGAACCACGTTCTCAAAACCTCTCCTTGCTGTTCAAGTGCATTCCTTCTCTGGGCTGTGATCATCTCTACGGACTGTCCTCTCCTCCCTAAGTAATTTAGCAGCCAGCATTTCTGAGGCCTGCTGTGGGTAAGCCTCGGTACTGGGCTTTCCTTGTGCTGGAGATCTCCTGGAATCCGCACAACCAGGAGTGACTGTCCCTGTCGCCACTTCACAGATGAGGGAACTGAGGCTGATGACCCAGCTGGTGCAAGGACAGGGAGTCTCATCCCGGTGCATGCTCCCGTCTCCACTGCTCTGTCAGGGGAACAGGTCCCTGGGTCCCTTCCTGTCCCCAGGCCCCACAGCCCCTCCTGCAGCCCTGTGCATACAGCAGGTGCTCACCGAATGCTTACTGGAAGAAAGAATGAATCCTACATGAGGTTTCAGTGCATTTCTTTTGTTTTGTTTCAAGGGAGTGTTTCTAGAAAATAGGACGGAGCTACATCCAAGGGAAATGGAGCACAGGACACACAATGAAGGAGAAATGATTTGGGAACACCTGGTGCCTGAAACTCAGGCCTCTCTCGTCCTCTGCCTACTCGGCAGTTGAGAGTCTGACCCCCATCCTTCCTCCAGGCCCAGGAAACCGCATCTCATGAACCCAGAGAAACATGCAGAACATGCAACCGACTGCAAGACCTTTCTTTCTTCCCTAAAACCAAGTGGACACAAAGGAGACCCATGTCCAGAAACCGGAATCCGTGAGCGTGCCATGCAGGCTCTTTTTGTCATGAGCTTGAATTCCCTAAGGACGGCGCTTGTGGCCGCTCTCGGTTCCCCTTGTTCTCCGCCAGCAGAATGAAATCTACCAGAGCTGACCCGCTACGGTTTTGCACTGAAACATCTCCCCCCAAGAGGAGGTTTCCGCACGTACACTGCGGAAGTCATTTTGTTCATCGTCTAATCGACTGTAATTAATTGGGGGGAAAAAATGGGCCCAGAAAAAGAAGAAACCCAGCGGACACTGAGATAGTTAGATAGAGCACTGTGCGGAGGTGATGGCAGCATCACATTTTCCTTTTGTAATAACCTTAGTTAATACACGGTGATCAATCATGCTGTCACAGGCATTTTTAGCTCCCCAGCTTATCAATACTAGGTGGTTTAATGTTGATGGTTCTGACGTGTTCCCGATACAGACCAGAAAGGCGGTGGGTGGATATTCAGCTCTGAATGCCTGGGACTGTGATGGCAGATCAATGTGTGTCAAAATACCCTCATCCTTCGTGAAACCACACTCTGATGACAGTAATTAAGCTGTGAGAGTTGGTCTGGCTGAACCCAGCACTGTTCTTCTGCAAACAAATTCCTCGTTGATCAAACGTTTTTATTTTTAATATTCATGGATTAGCCACACTCCGAAAGCACCTCATCACTATGTGCAAGCGATATGAGCCCTTCGCCAGGAGCCAAGGAAGGTGCTTCTTCGCATCCACCACTCAATTGGGAAGGAGAATTCCCGGGCAGATGAGACTGCTGGGGGGAGGCAGACACCCGCACGTCTCCTGGTTCATGGTTCGGCCTGAAATAGCCAGAGGGGCTTTGCCTTTGCCCGCCTAGAGGAAGCCCATGGGGAAAGGGAAGCCGGCTCCCACTGTGGTCCCCACTCTGCTGTCTCCATAAGATGGAGCAGCTCTGCGGAACTAGCCCTCAGGGCGGAGAAGCCTGCTTCCCCAGGAGAAGCCTGGGGGGTTGCCTGAGAGAGTTGCCCCTGCTCTCTCACTCCACCCCCTCTCCCCCCACCGAGGAGAGCTGGGGAGAGGAAGGGCTCTGGGGTTTCTCCGCATTTACTGCCATTCCTCGTCTTGTAGGAATTGATTTCCTTAGGGAGTTGAAGGCACACCCTCTCCAGGAAGGAGCAGGTGACTCAGGCCAGGTGATCAGGATGTCCCTTGGACACTGCGATTGGTGAGGGGTGATCATGTGACCTCCCCTGAGCGGGGGAGACGCAATTAGAGTGTTGCTTGAATCAGGGAAAGAGCCACTTGCTTTGTGTGGCCATTTTCTCTGCCTCCGTCCTCACATGGCTTTCCTGTCTTCTCTCCCTGTCTCTCCTCTGTGTGTCACTTATAAGGACACTTGTTACTGGATTTAGGGTCCACCTGGATAAGCCAGGATTCATCTCAAGGTCCTTAATTACGTCTGCAAAGATCGTTTTTCCAAACAAGGTCACATTTACAGGTTCTGGGGGTGAGAATGTGGACATTCTCTCCCAGTTCTGGAAAATGGAAAAAGAGCCATTTTCTTAGGTGGATTTTTCCTGAGATGAGTGAGCCTGGAGCTGCAGGCCACCGGGTGTCCCAGGATGAAGCCCACCTGGGAGGAAGTGGAGACAACCAGGCCTGCCGGCATCTCTGAGCCCAGATCCAGCCGCCCTGAGCTGAGCTGAGCACGCTGTCCCTCAGAACTCCTCTGTGACTGGGGCCAACAGTCCCCACCTGCTCACAGGCTGCTTTTAACTGGAGCCAGCTGGTGTTGGTTTTCTTCTCACTGGCAGCCAAGTGATTCCCGGTACCGCCAAAGTCTACCAAGCTCGAGCTGAGCAGGAGACTCAGAAGGCTGTCCCAGGCCACCGAGGGTCAGGATTTTCGTGCGAGAGGAGCAAGAGTTGCTCTGCTGCTTCAGGCAAGGCCTGCGGCGTTTGAGGTCGGTGGAGACTCATGTCGGGCTGGACTCGGCTGGACCACTCGGCTCGGACCCGCACTTGCTCGTGCAGCTGAGGAGCTGCGGTCCCCGGAGTTCCACGGAAAGCCTGGGACATAAAGAGCTCAGGGCCTGGCTGGATCCACGAAAACACGCCATTGCTTTCTGGACTGCAGGATTCTGCTTGGGCGGAGCTTTTGACAAAACATTACCATCGCTCCTCAGCAATGCGGCTGCTACTCTATATGCAGTGTGTTCCTTGTTGCTTTCTGAGACATTTGTGTCAGTAGGTGCGATGAGCTGGGTGGCTGTGATGACTTCACCATTACCACCGGCACCCCTCACACTTTGGGCTCAGCTGGCCGACACAGGGACACATTCTGAGGCCAGGGTGTGGATTCTCTGTACAGTAAGTCCTGCACGTCCTTGGAGAGGAGTGACAGAAGGCCCCTCCTGGGGCCAGGGAGAAGGGAAGGAAGGCTTGGAGGCCCTGAAGGGAGCTGGACCCTGGACACCAGGGTCCCAGCCTCAGCCGAGCTCCCGTGCCCCAGGGAGCCTGGACGCCAGATGTCAAAGAACAGCACAGGCGTGACCAACGGCAGACTGGGGGTGACCGTCCTCCCCGCACTCGCGCGAGCAATGGCAGGCTTGCCGGAGTGCTGGGAGGGCCACCCTGCACAGGCCTGGGCAAGGGGAGATCTTGGGGTAACTGAAGGGCCTCCCCAGTCTTCAGTTTGTGTCAGATCTCGGAGACCTCTGCATGGCTCAGGATGCAGGCTAGGGGAGCGCCGAGGTGTCCCCTCCTTGTATGGAGCTGCCTGTGTGTGTGGGCCTCCTGAACCAAGATGCCCCTTTCGTCCCCATGGAGCTCGTGGCCTCTGCACCCTCCAGACTAATGGCCGGGCTCCAATCGCGTTTATCCAAATGTGAGGAAGGACACTTGTTCGGTGGAGTCTTTGTAGCACGGCCCCGTCTGTGTGAACATCGGACAGTGGGTCTGAGGCCGTCAGTGCTCAGGCGGCCCAGGCCCAGCCTCCTTCATCAAGTCAATCCCCTGGTGTGTGATTGAGTCCCTTACCGACACGTCTGCCTTCTGAAACTGGAATGCACTGCAGCTCGGGGCCGGTCCTCCTGGGAGATTCCAAATTGCACTCTTGTCTTCAGAGATTAGAAACATGTACTCTTTACACATCTTATTTGCTGAGAACTGCCTGGTCACCTAACTGAGATTTATTTGCCAAATCTCAGTTGGAAAAATTAGGGAGATTATTTCTCAGGGAAATATTACAAAGTACAATGTGAGAGCATTTTATTTCAAAGAAATGCTTCCCTCTTTCCATCTGCCTTTAAAATACACCCACAACACACCCGGAATCATTTCTGACAATTCTCTCATCAATTAAGTTTCCTCCAGCGATGTACACAGATATTGTGCTAGCACATGCCATAAATCATGCCGAATCTGCAGGATTGTGGATGGCTGCAGAGAAAGACAGTCTCCTTTTCATTCAGATGGAAGCACGGCCTTGGGGTGTGGCCCTGTGAGCCCGTGTGGGGTGTGTGTGCATTGCGTGAATGCACATGTGTGCATATGTGTATTCCTGTGAATGCATATGCATGCCTGCACATTCATGTATGTGTGTGTACATGCATGCACGTGTGTGAGTTTGTATATGTGTGGCATGTGGGCAAGTGCATATGTGTGCACAAAAATGCATGTATATGTGTGCACATGTGTGTTTGTGTATCCCTATGTATGCTTGTGTATGTATGTGTGAGTTTGTGTGTATGCATGGGTGTGTGGACATGTGTGTGTACATGCATGCATGTGTGTGAGTTTGTGTGTCTGTGCATGGGCATGTACGTGTGTACGTCTGTGCGTGTGAGGCTGGGCAGTGTAGTCAGTGGCTGTACAGGACAGTGCAAAATGCACCTGGGTTCCAGGACAAATTCATGAGCTCTTGGTTGCTGGGCTCCTTTCTCTGAACTCCGAGCCACCTCTGCTGTCCCAGCCAGTGTCTGCCTGGCACGCTGAAAAGAACGAGGGACTTGGAGCCAGGCTGCTTGATCTGGCGGCCTGGCATTGCCACGCCCCCAGCTCTGTGAGGTGGGGCAAGGGCTTAATCTCCCTGTTCCTTAGTTTTCCTGGGTGACACGGAGCTCAGGGTCCTACTGGCTTTCCAGAGGCCTGCAGGGACTTCAGAGGGGGCCAGGGGGCAAGTGTTTGTCTGGCAATTGGCCCAAGCACCGCTCTGCCCCTGAGAAGGAGGTGTTGCCTGGAGTAGGCCCAGACTGTGTGTAATTGTGAATAGTGCTCTTTCATTCACAGAGGAGTCCTGGTTTGGACAAAGCTAGTGTCTCCCAGAGGGACCTGGGGGTGTAGCGAGGACAGAGAGGTGAGGCTGGTTCAGGACTCTGAGGGGACACTGCTGATTATGGTGCCCACCACCGTGGGGATGGGCCCCAGGCCCCCTGCTCTCTGCAGCCGCCGTTTCCTCTAACACTCAGGACACACGGAACTCCAGCCTCCTGCCTGTCAAGCCCCGGAGAGGTACCTGCCTCCTACCTGTCAGGCAGTCCAGCACTGCTAAGAATTCCTTAAGGAGGCTGGCTAGCAGTCATGTCCTCCCCCATCTCTGCTCCATCCTGGATCCTCTCTGTCACCTCCCCTCCTGCAGCTGTGGCCCTGTCTCCATGTCACTTGTCCCCAAGCTGGAACACAGGCTCTTCTCATTCATTCTTGAAACACCATAACCAAAGCCAAATAATCCAAGTCTGCAGGTAAACTGGGGAGATTGTAGCCCATAGCACAGAGCGTGCAGTCACTGCATTTGCATTACTGTCACACAGTCCGCAGCACAGAGCATGCAGTCACTGCACCTGCATTACTGTCACACAGCCCACAGCATGGAGCATGCAGTCACTGCGCTTGCATTACTGTCATCACAGCCACAGCACGGAGCATGCAGTCACTGCGCTTGCATTACTGTCACACAGCCTGTAGCACGGAGCATGCAGTCACTGCACTTGCATTACTGTCATCACAGCCCACAGCACAGAGCGTGCAGTCACTGCACCTGCATTACTGTCATCACAGCCCACAGCACAGAGCGTGCAGTCACTGCACCTGCATTACTGTCATCACAGCCCACAGCACAGAGCGTGCAGTCACTGCACCTGCATTACTGTCACGCAGCCCGCAGCACGGAGCATGCAGTCACTGCGCTTGCGTTACTGTCATCACAGCCTACAGCACGCAGCATGCAGTCACTGCACCTGCGTTACTGTCACACAGCCCGCAGCACGGAGCATGCAGTCACTGCACTTGCATTACTGTCATGACAGCCCACAGCAAGGAGCATGCAGTCAGTGCACCACGCATTATCGTCATCACATTTCTTGGGCATCGACTCCACCCAGCGCAGCCCTCGCCCCCCAGGCTCCCCTGTCTGCCATGTTGTTGGGACTGGTCTTCACTTTCTCTCCTTTACTTGAGTTCTAGGACACGCCCGATTCCTCACAGGCTGCCACAGTCCCTGCCACTTGCACGACTTTCAGGCAGAGCAATGACTCCCATTTGTCTCAGCTTTTCCCATGGAGACTATCCTGGGTCCTTTCCTTTCATAGCTAAAAGGTCCATTTACAATTCTTCCTAAATTAAAAAAAACCTACAGCAGATATGAATTCATCCACTTTCCTAAAATGAATAGGTAGATGTAATCAGTTTTATTATTTTTTTAAATTACATTTTTTCCCCATCATGCAGGGAATAGGCTCTCCTCAAGCCAAAGCAATTTGGCAAAAGCTTATGCAGGTTAAAAAAAAACTCCCACAGCAACCTTTTCACAATGGCCTCCCAGGGCAAGGCTTCCCTTCGCTATGACACACTCATTCCCCTATTCCGTGACCAGCGGGGGGTGCGTGGTCAGGAGGGTGAGCCTGCCCATGAACCTTCACCTGGGACATGGGGTGTTTGCTTTCTCCGGTCTCATCAGTGATCTTATTCTCTCCTGTGGTCTCTCAATGTTTTCCCATTTACAGCACCCCCATGGCGCTGCAGAAACGTCCAGAAGTCCTTTCCACTGACCCAGAATTTATCTTTGGCGTCTGTATGTGTTGTCTCTAGGGCCTAACTGTCGAACAGATGAATGGGAAATTTACAGAAATCCTATCTATGTGTTTGGTAAAACCTGAAGGCTAAACTCTAGGGTAAGAGAGAATTCAGATCACCATGAGGGACCTTAGTTCCAGGCAAGGTAGTGAGGGGCGAGCCAGGATGACAGGAAGGTCAGTTTCTGCAGGACGTTTGAGCAGACACTCAGCAGGGTCTGTAGACGGTGAAAGCACATGACAAGATGCTCCATGTCACAAGCCAGTGGGGAAATGCAGTCAAACCCCGATGAGAAGCCGTTAACAACACCTGTCAGAACAGACAAAATGAAAACTGCTCACGATACCCAGTGCTGGCGAGGACACAAGGCACCAGGAACTCTCCTTCCTGCTGGTGGAGAGGCAGACGGTGCAGCCACTCTGGAAAGCAGTTTCATAAAAGTTACACAAACAATTACCACGTGATCCAGGACCTCTACTTCTTGGTATTGTCCTAGAGAAATAAAAACTAATGTTCACATAAAACTCGTACATGAGTGTTGATAGTGAAGGATGTAAATTATGTTAAAAATTTAATATGTTAACACCTTAAGGGGCAGTTGGGGCGAGTCTTCTATGAATAGAGTCTATCGATCCCAACTGACTCTGTTCGCGGAAGACTCACCCTAAACTGTTCAGAGAAAATTGAGAACAAGGGAGTGCTACAGAGGGATAAGTTTGGGAGGGTCGGGGTGGAGGGGGCCCAGGTGGGGACATGTGTGTGCACCTTGATAGCTGTTTCGCGCCGTAGCAATTCGCGCCATAAAATGTAACTGTCTGAATGTTTTGAATTAACCAATCATGTAAAACCGCGCCAACCTTTTCCCGCTTTATGCTCCCAAATCCTATAAAAGAACTTGCCCCCTAAGGCTCGGGGTCGACCCCTCTGTCTCCTGCGAGGGACACGAGTCGACCCGGAGCTCCGTTCAATAAACCTCTTGCGTTTGCATCAAGTTCGGTCTTCTGTGTCTGTGGGCCCGCGTCATCCCGAGACCTGGTGAGTTGGGATTTCCCTCCCCTTCCCCTTGGGAATCCAACAATAGCAGTAATATTCAAGATCGCCCCAAACTAGAGACAGCCCAAATACCCTTCAGTGAGCGAGGGACTGGATGAACACACTGGTGCATCCACACAATGGAAAACTACTCAGCAATAAAAAGGATCGAACACGGATGCACACAGCAGCAGGGGTGAATCTCAAATGTATTTTGCTAAATGAAAGAAGCAAGACACAAAAGGCTCCATGCTATATAATACCATCAATACGGCGTCCTTAGAAAGCGAAACTCTAGGAAAGAAGAGTAGATCAGGGCTGCTACAGGTTAGGAGGGGAGAGTCTGATGCAAACGGGAGCACGAGAGAGCTGGACTTGATCTGCACCCTGACTGTGACGGTGGTTACGAGAAGCTACGCCCACGAAAAGCTCACCAAATTGTACATCAAAAGAGGTGAGAAAGGGGGCCGGCCCGGTGGCGCAGGCGGTTGGGTGCGCGCGCTCCGCTGCGGCGGCCCGGGGTTCGCTGGTTCGGATCCCGGGCGCGCACCGACGCACTGCTTGGTGGGCCATGCTGTGGCCGCGTCCCATGTGAAGTGGAGGAAGATGGGCACAGATGTTAGCCCAGGGCCGTCTTCCTCAGCAAAAAAAGAGGAGGATTGGCGGATGTTAGCACAGGGCTGATCTCCTCACAAAAAAAAAAAAAAAGAGGTGAGAAAGTTTTACCGTATGGAAATTTTTAAAAAACGTAAAACTGGAGGACAAAGGGGAAGGAAGTATTTCTCATGGTTGGTTGGACTCCCAACCCCTTTCTTTTAAGCAAAGCGACCAGGGAAGTCCTCCTCCCTTGGGTAGGAGCCTCCTCACACAGGAGGTAACCGCCCTGCCATGTCATCCTGGGGCCTCTGAGAAGGTTCACGTGCTCACAGTCAGCAAGAAGTTGCCACCTCTGAAGAAAGCAGAGGTCTAGGAAGACATGTGCTTGTACAGGCTCCAGGGGTGAGGCTCTGAGACGAACCGTCCAGCATAGAGGTTCTGGGATGAGGAAAACAGGCTAAGACAGACGCCCAAGGCAGCGTGGGAGAGTTCCTGCTGGTTAGAAACCATGGCAGCAAAATTCCTCTAGGAAACAGAAAATGTTAAAAATATAAATTAAAATTATGATTAACCAGAACCAGGCCATTTAGAACACTTAATTAACCAGATTGTGTTTTTCTCTTTATTTTCCACTGCCCTCTACTTGGAGACTGGAAAGAGATAAGAGTTCTGCATATCAGTTAAGATTTCAGCTGTAAGTCACAGAAAGCTTAATTTAACCTAAAACAAAATGGAAAATTCTAGAGGTTCCAGGATGGCTGATCTAGTGATCAATGATATACTGAAGGAGAAAACTCTTTCACCTTTCTGTTCTGCCATCCTGTTGGCTGTGATTCCTAGACCTGCCCCTCCCGGTCACAATGTGGCTGCTACAGCACTGAGCAGTTCGTCCTTAGACAATATTGCCCCAAAGCAGGAAGAGAGAGCAGTCTTGTGCCTCCTTTTAAGAGGTAGAAAATCTTCTCCAGGAGCCCCTCAGCAGACCGACTTTCATGCTTCAATCCCAATTTGTGTGACCGCATGCCAATTGTTTTAGGAGCTCCCGAACTGATCACTGTCAAGAGGATTGGTTTCATCAAGATTTAACACCCTCCTGGGGCTGGAGAGTGGCCCCCAGCTCCTCTAAATTACATGGCCACCTTATGCATGAACAAAATAGGTTTATGTTCTCTGAGTGAGGAGGAAGCGAGGGACGGGTTTGTGCCCTGAGTATCTGTCAACATCTTTCGTGGGTTTTTTGTTGTTGTTGTTGAGGAAGATTGGCCCTGAGCTAACATCTGTGCCCATCCTCCTCTATTTTGTATGTAGGACATCGCCACAGCGCAGCTTGATGAACAGTGTGACAGTCTGAACCCGGGATTCAAATTTGCGAACCCTGAGCCGCAGAAGCGGAGCGTGTGAACTTAACCACTACGCCACTGGGCCTGCCCCTCTTTCCTGGTTTTTACAAAGTAAATTTCATAGAACTTTTTAATTTGGCACACACTACTCCTCATTCTCATAGGGCTTTGGATTAAAATGGGAAAGTGACTGCTGACTTGCACTTAGGATAAGAAGGTCCCGACAGCCGTGCAATCCTTTAGGAGCAGAAGTTTGTAGGAGGTTGGAACCCATGACATGGAGGGGGACGGGGACAGCCTGGAGAACCACCTGTCGTGAAAAATGATGATCATATAACGATCTGTAACCAACAAAGTGAAGTTCAGCTATGTTCACTGTATGATTGTTCTAAGAGAGACGGGCACTTCTATATTTAGAAATATGCTCAACAATGAGGATTTTCATGGCAACCAGAAAAATGTTTGCTGATTACTCTTGAGTTAACTTTAATCATTCATTCATTTAGTGAACTAGAGCCTCTTGCCCAAGCCTAGCAGTTAACTGAGACTTTCCATTGTGGTTCTCGCAAAGAAAGAAAAGAAAGTGAGAAAAGGAACGGGAACAAGGAGACCACAGCCCGAGAGAATCAGACTGAAGAGGTTATGGTGTGGGGGGTGATGCCAGGAGCATAGGAAGTCAAGTGCAGGGTTAATCCTTTCCACACATGTCTTCGAATTTCTCCCCTGCTTCAGGCTCTGTGTTGGGCACTTCTGGGAGACAGAAACATAATGAACCAGACCTTGTGTCTAAAAATCTTCTAATCTAGCAGGGAGATAAAGCAAGTACACACAAAATTATAATGCATAGTATTTGTGATAAGTGGCTGAAGAACTGTGGGAGCATCCCTGCATGGGGGCCACAGAGGGCTCTGGAGCGGGTGGGATGGGAGCCACATTTGGTTCCCATACAGTTGTTCTGATTGACACCCAACAAATGAAATGTGTGAGGGTCCTGGACCTTTCCTGGGATGGAGGGAACGATGAGCTAGAGTAACTACAGGAAGGAAGAAGTGAACTGATTCGTGACCTTTTGTAATCGGGTTGGTTCTGTAATTAAATAGACCGTTCACAAATTTGATTGACAACTGACTGCCAGCTGGTCCTCATGTTGAGCATCCATCCTCCTCCTCACCCTCCCCCCCTACACACACATCTCTCACTTACCTGAGCTCACTGTTCCATAGGAAATACAGGTGGTTTAACAAAGTAGTATAATAATGTGTTTGGGCTTTGCAATCACAAATAAGGAAAGATCTCTGAGGTGACACCTGAAGATGGTATGAGAGTTATCTAGGAGAAGGACTTTCTGCCCTTCTGGAAAATTGTTCAGCTATTAGGGCATCACACACCAAAGTATTAGTTGACCCCACACCTGGGAAGGAGCGGGTCCAGATCAGCTCAGAATCAGCTGGGAGGAAGAGGGGTCCATTCATCCCCTCGTCCCGTCTTGCATGCTCCTGGTTCCTTTGGAGTAGTCAGCCACACAAAACTCGCACATTCTTGAACTTCACTTTGGATTTAATTAAAAACACCAAGGTCATTCACTGACTGTTCCAGTTAATTCTGAGGTCTGTTCAATTTTTATGGAATCCCATTAAAGTTCACTGCAGATACGTTAAAAACGGTAACTCTTTTACAGAAAGTTTTAACCACTTTATATGACTTTTGCCATGGAGAACAAGGGCGTTGGAACCCTCCTCCATCCCCTGAAACTGAAATCAGAGCAGAGGGAGTCTAGTGGTGGAGGGTCCCCATGGACCTCCATGGGGCTGATGCTACAGGAACTGACGACTTCTCTAGAGGATCCTGATCCTCAGGCCTCTGCAGTCCCAGCCCCAAGCTCCACCCACACGCTTTACATAACTTGCAGGCAGGCAGGGTCCAGGGCCCTGTGTATACCAGCAATGCCCAGCATGGCGGCCAACGGCCACAGGTGACCATGGGACACTTGAGATGGTTCGTCTGAATTCAGAGGTACTGTAAGTAAGTGCAAAGCACACCAAGTTTTGAAGACAGTACAGAGAAAAGCGTGTAAAATATCACATTAATATTTTCATATTGATGACATGTTGAAATGATGGTATTTAGGACATATTGGGTTAAATATATTATTAAAATTAATACCTCCTGTTTCTTGTTACCTGTGTTAACATGGCTGCTAGACAGTCTCACACTGCACTGCAGCTCCACTGGAGCGAGCTGCTCTCCACCCTGGAGTGGGGTCAGCACCTGCCCCTGCCCCTCGTCCCCGCCTCTAACACGGCTCTGCTGTGCTCGGAGAGCGAAGGAAGAGGAGCTGCTGACGCACTCGCACCTCCAGCGGCGCCGGGGTTGGGAGGTCTCCCGGTGGGCGAAACTGGGGGAGGAGGGCCTCTGGTTGGGAAGATGGTTTAGCTCTGCACTTGTGTCTTCATCTGAAAGATGAAGGGGGTTTGTGCCGGGATCAGGGAACACATGTACATGAAACGCAGGGAAAGCAGCACCGCAGAGCGGCTGAGCCCATGAGCTTCCGTCGTGCACGAAAGTTCAAATTCTGGTTCCTCAGCCCTGAGCACCTGCCCGACTCTGGAGAAGGGGTGGGGCCTTGATAGGCCTTGGTTTCCACTGTGGGGCGGGGGTGACTGGCTGTGCCCTGAAGGGATGTAGAGGGGGGTAGATGGTGATGCCAACAGCTTCCTTACTTTTCCACGTTGCGTCCGGGGTAGACCATGATGAGGTTTGTTTGGCTCAGTGAATTGAAAAGATGAGCCTGCTGGGAGCCACTGTGACCAGCCTGGGAGCTCCCCCAGCCCTGCCTGGCCGTCGAGGGCACAGCAGCTCACTGCGTCGGCTGCTGGTCACACATTGGGGGCCTGGCTCTGTACAGGACTCTAGGGCAGGGTTTCTTCACCTCAGCATGATTGACATTGGGGGCCAGATAATTCGTTGTTTTGGGGGGCCGTTCTGCCTGTGCATCGTAGGATGTTTAGCAGCATCCCTGGCCTCCACCCAGTAGCTCCCATCAGGTTGTGACAACCAAAAATGTCCCTGGATAGCGCCACATGGCCCCGGGGGGCCAAATTGCCCAGGTGAGCAGCACTGGTCTGGATGGTTTGCAGGCCTCATCTCCTCTCACTGTTGTGACAATCAGTTGCTCTGGGAGGTTCCCGCCTCCCTCTACTCTGTAGAATGGGTCCCAGCAGGGTAACCACACTGCCCAGAGCTCGGGGACTCTGAGTTCAGGCCGCACATGTGCTCTCACGCCACCCCGGGCCTCCCTCCTGGGCAAACTCAGAGACATTGGGAAGACCTCGGCCTCCTCTTCTGCCCACAGACAGCGGCCTTAGGCCCCCACCGCGGGAGCAAATCTCAGCGTTTCCCAGTAGCGATCCCCGCTCGCTATTATTTTGCACAGATACTTACAATTACACCAAGATGCAAAGGAAGGCCAGCGCAGGCTTCCACATTGCAGCCTTGGCCGTGGGGTCAGGGTTCCTGGGGTCAGGCGGGAGTAGATGCAAGCCCGCTCTATCCGCCTCATGGTTTCTCCAATCCTGGTCCCGTCTGGAATTGCTTTCATAGCCATTTCAGTCTGGGGGCCAAAGTGAAACGTTTTGCTTCCCTAAAAATAACTAAAGCTTGGTAATACTGAAAAGAGCCATTTGCATGTTTACTGTTGAAACCACATGGAAATTAAAGTTCTATCAATTATAACATAGAAACTCTCCTTCAGTGTAAACACCCACATGCAATTTACTCTGTTTGGGAGTGTGTACACACAGCGGATACCAAACAGTATTAAACGATCATTAGCGACAGACCGCTGAGGCTTTCGGGCTGGAGCCTCTGCAGGCTGAAGACGCTGCCGAACTGTCAAAATACCTGGCATCGACTCGCAGGCTCGTTCACACTGCTTCTGGATCTCTGTGGCGGCGCTGAAGTCGTTGTCGGCCATGGATTGGGGCAATGGGGAGGAAGAGGGGGATCTACCCAGGCTGATACGAAGGCCACCTGGTAAAAGATGTCCAAGAGACCCTGTCACTCATCTCTACAGAGTGGCCGCAGTGAAGCCCCTGCTTCAGGCAGCGTCGGCCTCCCTCCCGGACACTTTCCTGCTGCATCTCCAAACCCAGCTCCATATTCTGAGCTCCCAGGCCGGGTTCTTCCCACCGGGCCCCGTGTACTTGATCAGACCTTGAAATTCCCCTGTGTCACATACACCATATTTATAGGTTTGAGTGTTTTCCTTCCAACTGTGTCCCCAGCATGTGGTCTGACACACGGCAGGCCTTCATTCATTCATTCATTCATTCCACAAACGCTGTTGAACACACCTGTCATTGATTTGCCAGGTTCCTTCATTCATGAAATTGATATCTAGTGGGGGTGGTAGACAATGAACAGTGGAAAATGAATACATTAGTGAGAAGCACCATGAAGTAGAAGAATGGGGGCCGCGGTGTGGGGTACAGCTAAGGTCACTTTGCTAGGGTGGTCAGTAGAGGCCTGTCTGGGCAGTGGACTAGACCAGGCTGAAGGATGTTCAGAAAACACTCGAGGATCTGGCAAGACCCGTGACAGCACTGTGATTTCTTCAGCAGTTACCAGGTGCCTGCGCCGTCTGAGGTTCTTTGTCACTCTGTCTTGTGTCACACTCTCCGTTCTCTAAATCGGGAAGCGGAGGCTGGGGAAGCTGCAGAAACCCAGCTGGCCATCGGAGGAGGCACGGTGCCTGGGTAGGTGGCCGGATTCTGAAGTCTGTGCTCGGGGCGACCGCAGGGCTGGGCCCAGGTGTCTTCATCATAACTGCCCTGTCCCACGACCTCCTGGGTGAAGGAATGGACTGCTCCTGTGGCGTGTCTTCACTGGTGTCCACAAGCATGGGGTGAGGGAGGTTTTACTGGTGGACATGTGGTCTCAGTTTTCTTATTTGCCAAATGAGTGTCATGCTATCATCTCACAGAGTTTTATGAAGATTCAATGATGATGCGAAAATCCCAGGAATGGAGCCAAGGACAGGGTCCAGGGTGGTTGCTTAAGAAGCGTGGGTGTTTTTTGTTTCTGTTTTTGCAAACCTCTGAGGGTGTCGGTTCCTGATCTGCAGCATGTCCACAGGCCGACATAAATCTCCCAGATCCGCTGGCCAGCACTCACCACAGAAGCAAGAAAACGGGTCCTTCTGCTGTTGCTTCCTCCCTGCAGCTGAGGGCTGGTGGGGCACTTGTTTTTCAACGTGGGTGAGCTGTACCCACTTTCCCTGCCTTCCTCAGCACATGAGGCCGCCTTCCCTGACCTGCCTTCTAGAGGGTCATCATTCTTTTATTGAGCGTTATTTTGATAAAAAAACAAAAACAATAGAAAAGCCCATTCCAGACAAGCAATCCCCTCATGTATTGATTTGCTCTGTCAGGTTCTTTTATGCAGACATACATTTTACAATAAAATTTCAGCCTCGCCTTTTATGACAATAAATAATGCATTGTGCTTCTCGCGGGTTTCTGTGTCCATGTGGGGTCCGCACCGGCTCCTGGCCTCATGGTGCCCGGCAGGCCCCCCTCCTCCAAGTCACACAGTTCCAGAGTTACGATCAATTTTCTCCTTCTGAAAGATGATATCAAGATGGCCAGCTGGAAACCACCATCTCTAATTGCTAATGAAATTCCACCGTGTGCGTTTTTGTATTATATCTGCTCTCGGCTTAAGGATCTCTGTCGGTGGGTGAATGAGTAGCCAACGCCTTGACCAGAAGTTTTCACACTATTTCTCTTCAAAAGTCCTCCCTTCCTCCTGTCTCCTATGCCCCCCAAAAGGGGAAGCTACGGTTGTGGGCAGGGCGAGTGGTACCCCACCAGTTTTCCGAAACGATAGATTACGACTGAGCAGGCGAATGCAGGGCCTGCCGCACGTGCCCGTCTGCGTCCCGTGAGGGCGTGGCTGTTCTGGAACAGAGGGCCTCCTTCCTCTCTAGCCTGACCAGTACCAGCTCAGGCTGAGCCCAGGTTTCCTCCTGCTCTGAAGCCCTGAGTTTCTCCACCTGCCGAGGCCCGGAAAACCAACGTGTGGTCTATGTGGAGGCGGGGGTGGAGGCTCCGAGGTCCGAGAAGATGATCGTCGGGGCTGGGCCTGCCCGCCGTCCATGCGGTCTCCACGCCCAGGCGGGAAGGGGTTTCCCGAGGCGGGCGGAGGGGAAGGGTGATGGCGGGAGTGGAGGCGTACAGGGAGGGATATTCAACACTGGGTGGGCAGCTCTTCCTTCCTCAACCACCCCTCTTCCTCGTTCCAGTCACCACGAGGGATTGTAAAGCCCAAATCCGTCTCCATTATGGCCAAATGCCGGGGCCCTGAGGCAATCACAGCTAATTAATGACTTCCTGGAGAAGAGTGGCATTCCCACTGCACCCTCAGGCCAGCACAGAGTCTCGCTTCAGCCCCGCCCTGAGGCCAGGAAGGAGCGGCAGGTCCTGCCCTCGCAGTGGCCCAGGCTCTGGGGTAACCACCACCTCGTCCTGCTCCGCAGCCCTCGAGGACTCTGTTGGCTGCTGCAGTTATCCAGGAAAAGTGCGAGTTCTTTGGCGACGATTGCAAACCTAGTGGCTCCCTGGGCGAACCGATCGCTTAGTGTGGTTGTAAAATGAACAATTCATCGTAGATTATTTGAAGGCAAATCACTTTAAGTGTAAGAAATAAAAAGACAAATTGGCAATTGGATTTTGTGTGCAAACATAAGTGGATGATTTGCATTGGCGAGTATGCTAGGAAGACTTAAATACGCTGGGGGAGAACGAGGAGATGGGGTCATTTTGGGGCTTCTCAATGGAGCTCCCGACGAGGAGCACGGCCCGGCCACAGGCTCCTTCTGCAGCTCTCTGCAGCCCGCGGTCCGCCAGAGAGAGTGACCGGGTTGTGTAACTGGATTAGCCCGGGAGGACCGAGCGGCTTTGTCAACAATGTAACTGATTTTTATACTACACTTTTTAATAGGACAAATATTGATGTTGTCCAGAATAAGTCTGTCTTGGATTGTATCCAGTTCCCCGAGCTCCTGCGGTGGAGACCGGGGCTCTATTAGTTCCACTTTTGCAGAGTGAGCCCAAGAAGCAATTGCCTCTTTAAATTGCCCAGGTCTCCTGGGACAGATGCCAGGCGCCAGAGCACTGCTGGAAACTGCGCTGGGAGCCAGCCCCGTCCACGCCGCAGCCTCTTCTCTGGGATGTTCTGCTCTATGGAGAAGGCTCTGGAAGTCTCCGACGCATCCCCACTGATCTCGCTCGTGATAACAGGCCTCAGTGGGACTGACACTAGCGCAGCGTTTCCAGCACCCAGCAAAGCTCTCTGCATCTCCTGCCCTCCCTGCTTTCCATTCTGTCTTAAACAAGTACTTTTTAATTTGACACTCAGCTTGGTGCTGGAGGGTCGGCCATGCTCGCCAATCTCATGCCGTTCAGAGTCGAGCAGGAGAGAGACGTGGTTCTCGGATGCACAGACCTCGGGGAGGCTGAGACGCCCCCCCTTGCGGCAGGTGGGCCTGGTGCACTGGAAGGGGCTGGACCTGAGAGGGGCATCCTGCTCTCGTCCTAGTCCTATGGTCACACTCATTCCCTGCCGACACAGCGTCCCAGAGGGAATCTGCAGTCACCTGCGCTACGAGACCACAAGAGAGCTGCTGTCTCAAAAAAAGTGTTTTGGTCAAATGTATGTGGGAGAGTAAACCAAGGAAAGCAGGTGGGCTCATTGCAGGCCTTCTCAGAACCTTTCTCAATCTGACACGTGCATATAGATCCTCCAGGGGTGGAGGAGGGAGTTTCCCAAGGGACATCACGTTTTCACACACCTTCCCAAACGCCCTCTGTGAGTGGCGGTCGGTTGGACAAATGCGTGAAGGTAGATGCTCCTTCTCTGTGTCCTGCCTGGCGCTCCCCCGCCCTGGGCGAACGCCTCTGGTGACAGGGAACGCACCATGTGCCCACATCCCCCTGGGCCACACACCTTTTAATGTGCTTTTTCCCCACGTCAGCCTGAACACCGCTTCTGTGAAGCATCTTGTACCCAGCCCAGCTCTGGCTCCTGGGCCTGTGAGGAACTGTCTTACTTCTTCTGCAGACACTTCCCTGCATCAGGCAGAACACATCCAGTTCCTTCTACTGTCCTTCATAGCGTGTGACCAAGTCCCCTCGCTGCCCTGCTCATGCCCCTTTGGACGCTGCCCAGTCTGTTGTGTCACGGGAATTGTTCCGCATAGACATTTGTGGAGTGTTCTAGGGGCTTATAGCAAGCACTCCATGCCCTGGGCCCATCACCTCCAGCTTTCCCAAGCTTATGCTTCCGTTAATGCAGCCCAGCCTCCATTAAATAATTTTCTGGCAGCTGTGTTGTGTTGGTGACTGGAATAAAGCTCTGAAGATGCTTCTCAAACACTAGTTGCCTTGTCATCGCTGTTGGCTGGAGTTTTCAAGCGTAAACTCGGACACCTCCGCCTGTTTGTGCTCAGCCTTGGCTTGCTGGATGATGTGGATGCTGAGTCTCTGTCCCTCCCACACTTGCTTTGCTCACAAATTTGACGGGCACTGCATCAGAGCCCACACCCGGGCCAGTGACAGAGCAGCACAGGGTTGTGCGGAGCCTGGAGGCAGGCTCTAGAGATGGCCTTCTAGGAAGGCCACCAAGCCCTCTTGGGCACCTCTGTTTTTCTAGCTGTGACCCCACCGAATGCAGCTGTTGTCCTGCAGGGAATATTAAGATGAATGCAGGTGCCTAGCCCCATCCCGAGCTGCAGAATCACGACTAGGGGAAGAATGTCCCAGACAGTTGTAGCTTCAATGTTCCACAGGGATTCGGATGCCTACCTGGTAACGACGACTAATAACCTGTGCGCGACACCACCTGTGGTCCTCACCAGCGACGCCGTCCTGGAGAGGGGCTCACAGTCCCAGGGGACTGTCCAGGTTCTGCATGAAGGAGATACTCACTGACCGCCTCCTCCGGGCCAGGCACCATGCTGGGAGCTCGATGGTGGGTAAAGACCTTCCCAATTCACTTTCCAGGAAGCATGGAGATGATTCCTCATTGAGAAAGCCCATTCACATCATGATGCAGAAAGCCCTTCTGAGGGGGGACAGAGTTAAGCTGCCACGAGGCCAATGGAAAGCCAGTTAATGCCATTCCAAGACATGCTCGTCACTTATTCAACAATTATTTGCTCTCAGATCCACAGTGTCGATGTGGGGCTGTGGGGCGGTGTCGGGACATGCTCCATGAACGGAAGACGATGCAATAGTATATCGTTCACACCTTCCTTCGTCCATTCGTCTGTTTAGTACCCAGGTGCCAGGTGCTCACAGAGGAGCAGAAGCAGACTTCGCCTGTGCTCTCGGCACCTCCTCTCATGGGTCCCTCCCTGCAAGTTTTCCTTCTGTACAGCTTTGCAGGGAACGTGGTGCTTGCCCCGGCTAGGAGCAGAGCGGATGAGCTTAATTTGCATAAGTCAGATCCGAATTCAACAATAAAGGAAATATTTGGAGTTGATGTGGAAAATTATAGCCAGACTGGAGGGAGAACTGAGTCGTTCCTCTTGAATTTATTTCCATCTGAGCCAATGAAAGCACCTTTAGGTGTCCACCCCCATCCTTCTTAAAGCATTCTTCTCCTGGTGGATTAGATAGAATCTCCCAGCCCCACCCCCGATAGGACATGTATAATCGCTGTCCCAGGCTGGGAGTTTGAGTTTCTAATTATGCCTCAAAGCTACTAAGTTCAGGCCACCGTGTTTGCTTTCTCCCCTTAAAGTTGTTAGAAAACTATAGTGTATGAGGAACTTCGAGCAGAGATTTACCTGTTGATACAAGAATGGGTGCTTAAGTCTGAAATGAAAAAAACCCAACTCAAAGTCCTTGTGTCATAAACGCAAGGTGTTGCTCACATAACAGGGCTGTGCTCAGGCACAGCAGGATCCAGGCGCTCACGTTGCGTTCAGGAGTCTCCTCCTGCTCCAGGGCTCTCAATCTTGACCTCCACAGTGTAGCTGGATTCTCAAGCAGGTTCTCCCCTCAGTCTGGGCCCGATGGCTGGCAGCAGCTCCTGGCTCCCCACCCCTCTTCCCGGCAGCTCTGTAATCTTCTCTCTTAGGCCTTCCCTGGCCACACACTTGTCTCAGAAACATTACTGTGGCCCAGGGAGGTGAGCCTGTTTTTGGCTTGGCCTGGGTCAGATGCCCACCCCTGCCTCAGGATGGCTGGAGTCAGCCCCCTCAGAGCTACAGGGACTGAGAGTGGGTTCTTAGTGAATAATTGGGGTGTTGTTACCAGGTTAAGGGGGGGAATGTTCTGGGAAGTGGAGCAGCAAACCCCCACCGCGACGGTGAGTGGACAGCTGCAAACGACGCTGAGCACCCGTCAGCCCTCTCCTGGGTTATCCCACCGAATCCTCGAGGGCGCAGTGTTAGCCCCTCAACAACCAGCAGCCCAGAGCTAACGGATGCTCACCAGCACCCGACACTCTGCTGCCCTGCGAGGTGGGGCGGGCAAGGCAGGGATGTCATCAGGCGTCACACACTTTCAGCGGGCCGCGCTGACCGCTCCATTTTGTCAGGGCTCATTGTCCTTGCCAAGACCCGTCACTGAAGCAGGGGGAGGACCGAGTTATCCTGAGATTCTGTGACAAGAGTGATTTCAGCGTTCTACCTCGTGTCCATGTGCCGTGACACTTAAGTGATCAAGTGGGGTCCAGGGACCCCAGGGCTAGAGAGAGGGGCACACGTCCCTTGGATGGGGACAGCCCCGGGCAGTGCAGTGCCAATGGGCACAAGGAACAGTAGAGGGAAGGCAAGTTAAGGGGACACTGTGTCTGGAGCAGAGGCGATGGGAAGCAGCTAGTGTATGGAGCTGCGGTGGCACCAAGGCCCCGCCTTGCAGTGTCTTGGGCTCCCTTAGTCTCACCCCAGGATAAAGGATCAGAGCCTGGACAGAGCTGGTCTATTGAGACAAACACAACTCTGGCGTAGCCTGCAGCCAGCTGTGGGGGGTCAGGGCTGGGACCTTCAACACGAATGGCTTGGGCAAATATTTCTGAGAAAATTCACACGTGGTAGAAGTTGCCCATAGATGGGAGTGACACAGGAACATCATAAATAATAGTTTCCCGTGGGGCCAGGTGTGTCTCTCATTGATGTTGGATCCAGAGAAGTCCCTCCACCAAGCAGGCTTTCTCACGGTCGCTGACCTTCCCAGGGCCTCTCTGGCCTGTCCAAGCTTTCACCATCCTCTAGGCTGGCCCCACTTCTGTGCCCACGACACTGCTCCCCTTCCCACCCCCACCCCCCGAAGCTTTGCTGCACTCGGTGTAGTCACCCTTGGAGCCTTTTTAAGATGCATCTGCTGAGAGCCACCTGGAGGCCCTGGTTCCCCAGATCGAAGCAGTGGCACCTGTACGTGCAGGTGGTTCCCCAGGTGCGTCTGGAGGACGCTGTCCCCACCACTAACTGCACGTGCTCTAGAAAAGGCATCCTGATCAACGGTTCCATAGGGCAGTGGTCTCACCAGGATGACTGTGTCCCCTGGGGATGTCTGGAAACATTTGGAGACATTTTTAGTTGTCACAGCTGGGGGGACTACTGGCATCCAGGGGACAGAGGCCAGGGCTGCTGTAAACGTTGCCTGGTGCAGGACAGCACCCACAACAAAGAACTCTTTCCCCAAATGTCAATAGTGTTGAGGTGAAGGAAGCCTGCTGCAGTGGCCTGGGGGGGGGGTCCTCCATCTGCACTACTCTGGGACCCTAAAGAGGTTCAGTGTGGACGAAGCCCGGGCAACGTGGTGGGGGAGGAGGCGGGAGGGGACCCGGGCAGGGGCAGCACAGTGGGTAGGGCCTGGCCCGTCAACAGGTGAGGCTCCAGGGCAGGAGCAGGATGAGGCAGGAGGCTAACCTCCGGTGTTGGAGCTTGGGGGATCCAGGGAGGCCTGGTTGCTGGAGGACAGCACCTTTCACTCCTCGGATCACCATGCTGACTACCCACCAGCCCAGGCAGTGGGGAGATGGCAGGGGGGCTCCTGGGAGCTTTGTGCTGCCTGTGCACATCCGCTTCCGCAAGCTGTGATCCCCTGTGAGTGAGCAGGGCTGCCTGCCACTTCCTGCACCGCGCCCAAGAATCCAGGGCTGAGCGATGGCGCCCCTTAGGCCAGGGAGGGGCTTTCTAATCGCGCCATGTGATTAAATGAGCAGAGAGGTGGTGTGGAATTCAGGGCACGCGGCAGCGCCCGTGAGGCTGGGGGCGGCCTGTGCCAGCACAGAGGTGGGGTTGCTCCTGGCCCCTGGTTTTCCTTCCACCGGGCTCAGAGGGCGTTGATGATTCTGCTCTCCTCGTCACCCTCCCGGCCCCCACCTCGCCACCCCCCACTTCATAGGCCTTTCAGGAGCAAGCTCTTTGATCAGAACGTGTGCAAGTTTCACACAGCAGGAAGGAGCAGCCCTGCTGGGCCCCCAGACCCCGGTGCTGGTGTTGGGGACAGAGCAGAGAATTTGCTTTTGGTGCAGTCTCTGTGATCTACGGCCAGGGAGAGACTTTGAATCTCTGTTCGTCTCGGTGACCCTGCAGCGAACCCCTGAAAAGAAGTGAAATGTCGTGTCCAGGGCGTCTTTCTCATTATGGGGTGATCTAATACGCAATCGCCCAGCAAACATCTACGGGGCCTCTGGTAACCAGCTTCTCACAACGGTTTTACGATCAAGTTCAAACCCGCTGGCATCCACCCCTGCCCTCCGTCCCTCAGGTCTCAGTGGGGACGTTAGTTTCTCCAGGTGGTGCTTCCTGATCCCTAAAACTGCCTGTGGACCCCTGCTCTGGGCTCCCGCAGCCCCTGAACTGCCCCTGTGTAGCCCTTGTCCTGTCCTGTTGTAGTCGCCTCCTTCCTCAGTCTGCAGTGGCCTCCAGAGGGCCACCCGAGTTTGTCCCGATGACCACTGCATTTCCTGTGTCCAGCTGAAGGTCTGCCAGGTGGGAGGAACTCGATGGACACAAATGCAAGGGTGTCCTGCATTTGTGTTGCAAGAATGTAACTGATCTGTGCAGTGAATTTACACCAGCAAGGCATACACAGTGCTGGCAGTCAGCACCTTGGCCCCACTCACGCTGGGCCGCCCCCACAGAGCCCCTGAACTGAGGTCACTTGGTAAAACGGGGGCTTACCTCCACCCCTGACACGGCCCCAAGGACCGAGGGTGTGATTCGCATGCAATTCACCCTCTGCATCCGTCTGAAAGGCCTTGAACAGACTGTAACTGAACCCAGTGCGGGAGAAGGGGACACGAAACAGGGCCGTGTGCGGGAGGGGGAGTGGACGCAGGCGGCACCTGAGCTGTGTGGACGACGGTGTTGGGAGAATAAGTGCCCTTGGTATCCCTGCAGCCACAGTGCAGTTTCTGCTTTCAGACGAGAGAGCGTTTGTGGAGATGAAGTATCCCCGGGACTAAACTCAAACGGAAGGGCTTCTGTTTGTGCAGGGTTAGTGGTGTGGAAAGCCAGAGCCCCGGCGGCGGGCTTGGCTGCAGGGCTACGACGTCAGAAATAACGCTTCCAGCCCTGCACAGCTGCACGGAGCGCATCCAGCGGGGCTCGGTCCGTTTCGTCTGCAGTTTGTCGGTTTCTGCTCAGCACTGGGCGTCCTGGGGCCTACAACACTGCTTGGCACCGGCTAGGTGGTTGGTAAACCTTTCTCGAATCAATGAAATGAATGCACCATCACAGCAGAGGGTTCGTGACTTTGAGAGCCGACCATGTGACGTTTTGTCCACAGCGGATGGTCAATAAATATGAGAGGATATGAATAGCCATGGTCCATGGAGTGAGTACTCTGCACCCAGCACTGTGCTGTAGTAATAAGTGCCTGCATTGGTTGGCTCGGGCTGCCATAACAACCACCGCCAACCAGGTGGCTTCAACAATAGACATTGATTTCTCGTGGTTCTGGAGGCTGGAAGTCTGAGGTCAAGGTGTCATGTTGGCAGGGTTGGTTTCTTCTGAGTCCTCTCTGCCTTGCTGTGTAGACGGCTGTCTTCTTGCTGTGTCCTCACCTCGTCTTTCCCTTGTGTGCAAGCTTCTCTGGTGACTCTGTGTGTCTTGATCTCCTTTTCTGATAAGGACATCAGTCACAGTGGATTAGGGCCCACCCTAGTGACGTCATTTAGTCTTAATTATCTCTTTAAAGACACTATTTCCAAATACAGTCACATCTCGTGGTCCTGGGGTCTAGGACTTCAATGTATGGATTTGGGGGGCCACAAATCAGCCTATAGCTGTGTCCTGTCAATCATCCCATTTGGTCCTCCCACCAACAGGTAGGTCTGCTATGGGGGATGGAAGGAATGTTGGTGTACGTGCCTAGGGGCATGTCGCTGTCCTTGATCACGCACAGAACAGTGTCAGAGCGAGGCTCAAAATCAAAAGTGCAGAGCACAGCTGTACAAGATGTGTGATAAATGTGTGTTGAACGGACCAGTCCATATGCCAGCAATAGGACCACTTCCCCCCTCCTCCCTCTCTGCATGGCTGGTCCTGACCTTCAGGACAGGTGGCCCCTGAGCCAGTGGTGGGCTGTGCTGCTCCAGGCGGCTGCCCCTTCCCAGACTCCACCCCACATGGCCTGCTGCCAAATTGTGGGTCTGGGCTCCTGGCGGGTCTTGCATGGGAGGCCACTGCCTGGCTTGGTGCCAGAGAGGACAGACAGGATTCCTTTCAGGATGTGTGAAGGCGGCATCCCCACCCGGCACTGCGGCAGCCTTTGCAAGGGAGTCTGAACACAGAGATACAGAGACCCGCGTGTTCTGCCTGGGTGGGATAAACCCGATGGAGCCACGCAGAGACAGAGGTTGTCGTCTCCTCGGCATAAGCCTGTGTATATACATTTTCTCTTTTCAGATTCGGGGTTGCTTTATTGACTGGGAGCTTGCCAAGCAGGGAGGAATATGTACATATAAATGCACTGGTTGGATGCAGTCTCTTATTGTCGGAGAACAAATCAACTCTGATTTGGCCTTTTTCCCGGCCAGGTTTAAACACACAACCTCACAGTTCAACCCCAGTATTTTTGACAGATGACTTCAAACTGATGCTGCTGGAGGCTCACACACCTGGGGGTCACGCTGTCCTGACGAAGCTCAGGTCACCGTGGTCTCTTTGGAGAATGACCACTCGAGCCTGGACTTGTCCTGTCACCACTGGGGAGGGGCAGTGGGCCCGGAAATGAAGGCGCCTCCCTCGGAGGATGTGGGGTCTGCATGGAGAGGGGCTGGATTTACTCTGTGAGGCCCTGAGGTCAGAGGTAGAGTCTGAAAAGCAGGGTCCCGGGGAAGGGGAGGGACCGAGAGGAGACAAGCACACGGCCTGCATCTTCCTGACCCGGGGCCTGGAACCCTCTGGTCCGCTTTTTAAAAGAAGAGCAAAGGATGCCCATCATGTGAGAAATGCACTCAGTCCAAGCAAGAGTCTGCTATTTTCTCTGACGGGAGAGGGGACAATGACCCACGCAGAAGTGGTGACGATGGTCCCTGAGCTGTCGCGGTCACTGTTATGTCTACAAGCTGCAGGCGAGGTGAGGGCAGAGCTGATTCCCCGAGGCCCCGGCTTCTGGGAGAACGCTGGCCTGTCCGCCCTGCTGGACGTAGTGGGCGGTGTCCTCAAATGAATGCTAGCAACATGGGGCCCCACAGGGGATCACCTGGAAAAATCCTAACTGTTTGGGGACTGAACAACACATTTCTAAACAACACGTGGGTCAAAGAGGGGTCTCAAGAGAAGTTTAAAAAATATTCTAAACAAAATGAAAATATAACTTATCAATACTTGTGTAATGCAGAGAAAGCAGTGCTTAGAAGGAAGTGTGTGGCAGTGAAGGCATATGTTGGAAAGGAAGAAAGATTGAAAATCTGTGATCTAAGCTTCCATCCTAGAAAAGAAGAGCAATTTAAACCTAAAGCAAGTGGAAGAATAAATAATAAAAATTAGAGCAGATGTTAATAAAATTTAAAACAGGAAAACAGTGGAGACAATTGACACAACCCAAAGCTGTTTCTTTGAAAAGAGTAATAAAATAGATAAGTCTCTAGCCAGGCTAACTAGGATAAAAATAGAAAAGTCACAAGTTACTCATATGTAATACCAATAAATTACTGATACTAATAGAAACGAAAGGGGGGCCATCATTACTGACTCCACAGACATTAAAAGGTTAATAAAAGAATACTATGAACAACTCTATGCCCACAGATTGGATAACCTAGATGAAATGGACCAATTCCTCGAGAGACACAAGCTACCAAAACTCACACAAGGATGTATAGATATTACGAATATATTTATAAAAGAAATGAATTAGTAATTAACAACTTTCCTAAAAGTAAGCAGCAGGCCCAGATGGGCTCGTTGGTGAATGCTATCAAACATTTAAGAAAGAAATGACACCAATTCTCCATAATCTCGTCTAGAAGCAGAGAGAACACTTTGTAACTCATTCTATGTGGCCAGCATTATCTTAACACCAAAACAAGACAAAAACAAGACAGGAAATCTACAGACCAATATCTCTCGTAAACATAGATGAAGCAATCCTCAACAAAATAGTAGCAAATCGCATCCAACAATGTATGGAAAGAATTATATACACAACCAGGTGGGATTTATTCCAGGTATGCAAGGCTGGCTCAACATTCCAAATCAATTAATGTGATCCATAGCATCAGCAGGCTGAAAAAAGAAAAATCATAAGATCCTATCAATAGATGCAGAAAAAGCATTTGACAAAATCCAACCCCCACTCATGATAAACAAAGCCCAGCATGGAATCATCACTCAATCACCATGCAGGGCTGTGATTTCCATGGTGAGGACATGGCTGCTTTAGTTTGGAATTCCACCTCGAGTCTCCCCCATTAATATTTGCAGATTTGAAAGTCCACCGTGTGATGAGCAGTTTTCTGTCTAAGTTATTGCTTTGTATTACATCATAGAACGTGCTGGAGCTCCAGAGAGGGAGGAGAGGGTGATGAAGATAGACCTTCCTGGGCCCCTGTCCTAGACTCTGACGTGCTGGGTCTGGGCTGGGCCTGGAAAGTGCATTTTCACTCAGGGGACGGGCCCTTCTTACAATCATTCGTGTTTGGGAGGCACGAGAACATACAAGGAGTTAAGTCAGGAATAAAAACACCAAGTTGGGACTAAAAACCCAAAGAAGAAAGAAATCATCTTTGCAGAGGCATCAAAATACAAGTCTGTGGGTCTGAGATAGAAAATCAGAATCAAAAGCAAGTTCTCAAAACTCACCCCCTGTGACCTAAAATGCAGAGTCTCGGGCACATTGGTATTTAATTATCACAAGGACAAAGCAACAGAGCAACATTGTAGGTGTCCATATGTCATCCCAGCACCTAAAATAATGTCTGTGAAGTATTATTCCTAACCTTCAATTCCTTAAACGTTTATTAAATGCCGTTGGTGCTCATTGTGCCCTTTGTGAGTGGGGACAAAAATGAGGAGGATGTCAACCCGGAATGAATAACCCGCCTGGACTGGGTCCCCCTGTGGCAGTCAGTCCTAGAGGGACAGAGCTGCGGGGCCACTATTGATACTGAGTATAGATTTCTCTCCCTTCCAATATGTGCGTAATGGTTAGAAGTCAGAGGAAGCTTCCTCAGGACCACGTCTAGTTGATCTTGGCTGAAATGACTCTCTTTCTCTCTCCTTCTCTCTCTCTGTCTCTCTGCCTCTTTTTCCTGCCTCCCTCTCTGACCCTCCCTCTTCCTCAGTCTCTCTCTCTCTCTTCCTCTATCTCCCTGTTTCTCAGCACTTTTTGGCATTTTCAACAGAAAAGTCTAGAGAGAGAGGAGTCAGGCGAGGCTGACTGCAGGGTCACTGGGTGCTGGCTTCCTCTACCTCGCGGCTTGGCCTTCCTCTCTGTGATGGGCGCTGCCAGCTGATGCGGCCCTGGGTCCCTGAAGTCTCAGACTGAAGGTGGCGATGGCAGTTCAGGAGCCGGGGTCTGAGTGGGGCCCAGGCTCACCCGTGTGTGGGCAGGGTGGTCACGTGCCAGACAGGCCCACCAGGTGGCAGTTCTCTGGGGGTCGCATGGGGGTCTGTTACTGGAATAGGTGGACCTCTGTAGGGGGTTCTGAGTTAGACAGGCAGGTGGGGATGGACTGAGGGCCGGGAGAGAAGGCCCTGGGCTACAATCTCGGGGCAGGTGCCGTGGTCCTGGGCAGACACACAGAAGCTGTCCCCTTGTCACAGTGGAGCCAGCCCAGGATGTGTCCAAGTGCCTCTTAAGGAGCTCATTGGCTGTGGTTTATGTTGTCCGTTCACTTGGCTTCGCTTTCCCACACCTATGTTTCCCTTCATGAGATGGAAGGGACGGGAGCAGAGGGAGGCAGAGGGGAGGGTTCTTCTGGTGCAGTGATGATGGGTCCTCATATGTGTTCCAGCTAAGGAACTTGTTCCCCCCGGGAGCATTGCCAGTGGAGAGGAGGGGGAGGACACAGTTCTGCTCTCCAGGGATCAGCCCACCAACCATAGAAGCCGTGAGACTTGGGGACTGTGGAGGGCTTTCTGGAGGAGGCGATGCCTTGAATTAACATGAGAGAGAAGAGCAGGAGTCACTTGGGTGAAGAAAGGGGAAGCTCCTCTGGGCCGCTAGGACACCAATGTAAAGCAGAGACCGGGGGACCAATGATGCTGGCGAGACGTGCATGGCTGACCCTCAATGCTTTGTCTGGGGTTTTGCCTGAAGACGTGAAGGCCCAGGAGCAGAGGGACAGAGTGCAGAGATGGATCTGGGAGCAGACCCACAGACCAGGTTCTCACAGCCCCCATTGCAAAGGTGGCCAGGGAACATGAATGATTGTCCGAGGTGGGGACACGGGCAGAGCAGGTGCTCATGGGAGGGTCCTAGCGCTCTCCTCTCTCAGGCTACGGGGCAGCCCTGCACTTCAGCCAAGGAGCTACTTTGTGTTTGTTTTCTCTGTTCTTAAAACATTGCTGCATAAATATGAGTATGGGGACTTCAGGGGACAGTTGCTTTTCTTCAACATGCAAAGCAGTTAATAGAGTTGATACGGCAGGAAATCTCAGGGAGATGTTAAGGTGTATTTTAGTTTTGGGAATTTTCCCTTCTTGCTTCTGAAAAAGGTAAACAGCAGCCCTGAGGTCCTGGAACTGATCTGACCTCAGTGTTGTGACAAACGGGTGTGATGCTTACATCTAAGCCGTGCTGTTCTCCTGTCGAACATGGACCGACAATCTCGGAGATGGTCCACTGCCAACAGATCACTGTGCCCCGGCAGACGCCCGGCTAACTGAGTGATGGCTGCTGCCCTGCAGGGACAGCTTTATCCTCTCTCTGGTCTTCTCTTCCCAGAGACACCACTGCTTGAGACCCCCCGTCATAGAGTCGCCCCCTTTTCTGACAGCACCCAATCCTGAGCGAGACCCCGTCCCTAGGCCCTCCTCAAACCCCCCACAACCGGTTCTTTTTATCGCCCTCTTACTGCGATGCCCTGGACCCCCAGGGTGTGCAGTGTCCCTCGCTGCAGCAAGCAGTAAACCAACGTGTTCCCTGTGGGCGTGTTCCAGGGTCTGTGGCTGGTTGGACATCGACATCGCATGGACCGCTCATCGACAGCCCAAGAAGATAGCCGGGCCCATGCGTCTCCTCACTCCGGGACATTTGCACAGCCAAAAGAAGAAATAGTCCGAGGACAATTTCGCTTCTGATTTAGCGTGAACGTCTGAGTACCTTGATTAGGTTCTGCGGGGCTGGCCCCAAGAGGAGGAGCGGGAAGAGATGATTTGAAGGGAGAGGGGAAGGAAGGCAGAAAGAAGAGCGGAAGGGAGAAGGGGATCAGAGAGAGAGACAGAGGGGGGAGCTGGGGGAGAGAGAGAGAGAGGGAGAGAGAGTTCTTCTTACCCTGGGGAAGGGGCGTGGGCCATAGCTTGGGCAGTAGTGGCAGCTGGACCTCCTGCCCAGGTGTGGGAGGTCCCTGCCATCATGGCTCTCAACCTGGGCCAGCACCCCCGTGTCCCCTGTACGGCACAGAAGCAGTGGTACCCAGGGTTTCATCTACCTGTTTGGACAGAGAGCACATCAGCCACGGCCAGCAAAACACTGAAGCCCAGGGGGTCTCTCTAGTTTCTTTGCTTCCTGTAAGACCCCTGTGTTCTTTGCAGGACGCTGGCGATTGGAGAGAAGCCTGGAATCGGCTAAGCTTTAATGTGATTAAATTTTGTGCATATCCCAGTTTGCAATCGCAAAGTGTAACCACTGCCTGAAGTTGTGCCTTGCAGAGCAGGTTTAATAGGTGAGGGACTGAGTCATCCAGACAGCTGCCATCTTTCAGAACAGAAACCCGGGCTTTCTTTTGCAAAGGGAGAAAGACTGGACTCTTTTCCGAACTGGTTGAATCTGTTTTGACTCAATCATTAAATCTCACAATTAATCCATCTTCTGAGCAAATGTTTTGCACCAGCTGAAAATGTTTGTGTGTGGCTGGGAACAGGAATTACACATCTGCAGCCCGGCTAGTGTGCTCCTCCTAATACAAAAGGAAAACAGTCAATCAAGGCATGCTCAATAAATCTTTTTTGTCAACGAGAGACTTGCCTTTTTAAAAAGAGGGACACAGCTGGCTCGCATACCCCCAAACCCTTGCAAAGCTGCAAATTCACAAATAAAGCCCAAAATAGAATTTGAGCATGAACTGCCTTACCCAAGGTGTGAAACACTTAGCACTAAACAAATCCTCTGTCTCATAACTGTTACATAAACAGTGGGATTAAATAGAACCAGGAACGTGTAAGGAACTGGAGAGTGGCAAGGAAGGAGCGTGGGGCTTTGTCAATACAAAGCACTTACAGTTTCTGCTCGGCCATTATGTCCTCGGACCATCATCTTCCTATTTGAAGTGTCAGTTTGCTTCTCTTGGCTTGAAGTCAGAAAGCAGTGATGGCAAACGTATTCTGGTAGGTGGATTTACGAGGGTCCAATCTAAGCTTACTTTGCCTTTCAGGTGAAAATGAGTAAGGGCGCAGGAATCCGGGCACGTCACCGTGAGTTTGAGAGATGTCCCACAGGCCACATGAGGTGTCGTCCACACCAACAGACGCAGAAGACCTAAAGGTTTCTATCCCAGATGCTTTGTGACAGTGGACAAACTAACAAGAGAACTTATCCAGCATTCCACTGTTCAGTTCCCCGTAGAACTAAAGCCCGTGCCTGAAAAGCACAAGTGTGTTTCTTGTTTTAAGGGCACAGGGGGGAGAGAGAGAGAGGGAGGGAGGGGTCAGCTGAGATCCAAAGGCCTTACTTAGATTAGAATTTCCTTATTTCCCCATAAATAACTTATATGCAAGTTAAGTTTTTTATAGCAAAGGAATAAATTTACACCTGGGCTTTTTAACACATTGGTTCCCTCCGAAAATTCATCTCCATAAAAGAGTAAGGATGTGTATGTTATTAAACATGTCCTTAAAAGGTGGTATTAGTATCTTAGAATTGCCATTTTAATTCCAAAGACTTGCCAGAAGACCTTGCCTGCACTCACCCTCACCGACAGCCTGAAAAACACGCTGTCTCCCATCTCCACCATCCCTCCTGGCGCTGAACGCCCGGCCCGTGGAGAACTGACCACAAGCCCAGGCAGAAAGCCTAATTTGCCAACACTCCATTCTTTTGCTTGCATCCAAGTTTCATATTAAGCAGTTTGCACCTCAGAAAACATTATTGGGTTTATGTTTCTGGAAGTATTTTTCATTATTCGTATTTAAATTATGTTCCTTTGAGAAGGAGATAAAGGCTGGAAATTTTTATCAAGAGACAAAGGATGTAGATAGTGAAAAATCTCAGGACTTTTATTACTGAAGGTATAAAACATTCCAACAGTAACCAAAATACTTGAATAACATAAGGTCTGAGTATAACATATTTAATGATGGAAGTAATTGGATGGTTAGACGTAAGAAATCAATTATTTTAAAGCTTTCTTATTTAATCAGGTTGACCAGATGGTCGGCTCTCAGTCTAAAGGTGTGTCCTTCCATTTTGCTCCAAGCCTTTTGGAGAGCAAGGTGTCTCAGGTCGCTGGACTCTCAGGCACAGGGTGTGTCTCATCTGCCCAGTGTCGCCCACACCCAGAATGTGCATCAGGGAGGGTGTGGTTTTCTTCATGGAAAATAATTCCCCTGGGGAAACGAGATAGAACGCCCGGCATAGCGCCCTTACTGAAAAGATACTTTCAATTTGGAAAATGTTTAATAAAAAATAAAAGCATATAAATAAATGAAAGTATAACTTTTCTTTTTCTTTTTTTTTGTCGAGGAAGATTCACCCTGAGCTAACATCCACTGCCAATCTTCCTCTTTTTACATGTGACCCACTGCCACCACAGCATGTCCACTGACAGACGAGTGGTGTAGGTCCTCGGCCAGGAAACGAACCTAGGCCGCCGAAGTGGAGCGTGCTGAACCTAACCACTAGGCCACCAGGGCTGGCCCTAACTTTTCTTTTTAATTCTCGTAAAAGCGATAACCCAGAATCGACTGTTTTTTAAGAGAAGTTTTTAAAGTAGTTGAGTTTGTTACCACAAAAAGAAGTGAAAATTGCAGGAGAATCCGTTCTTGGAGCTTCATATTGGGATGGTGGATGCATTGATCTTTGATTTTGCTGAGCTGAGAAGCTCAGGGAAGGCTCTGGGATCCTGTGTGGAACTGTCAGGAGGACAGAAGCTGCTGATCTGAGCGCTGACTAGGAACCCGGCTCTGTCCTAAGGCGGGACTCTCGCAGCGTGCAGAGGACCCACCTGGGGGTCTTGTTAAAGGCAGGTTCCGATTCTGCGAGTCTGGATCTGGCAGAGGGGCTGCCTCCCAACAAGCTCCCAGGTGAGGCAGAACCTGCTTGTCTGCGACCACACCTTGGAGAGCAACCTTTTCAGGTTTTACAAACCGGATCTCTCACACACCTCATTAGACTCAGTGAGGAGGGTGCTGGTATTGCTCCCACTTTCGAAATGCAGAAACTGAGGCTCGCACTGGTAAAGTACCCCTTTGCTAGGGGTTGAACAGTGACCCTCTGCTCAAAGATATGTTCCCTTGGAGCCTGTGAATGTGCCCTTATAGGGAAAGAAGGTCGTTTTAGATGTAGTTGCATTACGAATCTCAAGATGAGATCATTCTGGATTGGCCAGGTGGATCCTAAATCCAATGACTAGTGTCCTCATAAAAGACAGAAGAGAAGATACACGGGAGTGGGGGTACACGGGGGAGAGCCGCGTGAAGACAGTGGCAGAGGTTGGAGTGATGCCCCCACAAGCCAGTGTGCACCTACAGCCTCCAGCAGCTGGGAGAGGCAGGAAGGAGCCTCTCTTAGAGCCTGTGGAGGGAGCATGGCCCTGCCGTCACCTTGATTTCAGACTTCTGCCCTCCAGACTGTGAAGGACTAAATTTATATTTCTTTTTTTTGTTTATTTTTGGTGAGGAAGATTGTCCCTGAGCTAACATCTGTGCCCATTTTCCTCTGTTTTGTATGTGGGATGCTGCCACAGTATGGCTTGATGGGCCACGTGTAGGTTCGAACCCAGGATCTGAACATGCAAACCCCCAGGCCGCTGAAGAGGAGCATGTGAACTTAACCGCTGTGTCACTGGGCAGGCCCCAAATTTCTATTTCTTTAAGCCACTCCATTTGTGGTATTTTGGTGTGGCAGCCCTTGGAGACCAACACAGCCCCAGAGGTACCAGGTTAGCACATAATGCCCCAGCCCTGTCCTCCTTGCTGTGTAGGTGGGACCCACCGGCCCATCTGGGTCCCCCTGGGAGTCTGTTCCCCGCCGGGGAACCCATGTCCTCACTGTCGCTTCTCTGGGCAGGTCTCCTGGGCCTCCACAGTCTCCTGCTGCAGAGCACGCACAGGCCGCCGGCCTCCCCACCCTCAGCTCTCGTCCTGTGTGTCTGGTGAACACGGGTTGGGTGGGGAGAGAGGAGGGGGTGGTATATTTTTGGCCTTACAGCAACGTTACTGCCTCCTGTGATTTCTGAGATCCTGCCGTCTTCACTCTAAAAAGCTATGCTCCTTGAATTTGAATCGTTGGGGAGATCAGATAGGTGGGAAATGGGGAAGGGCACAAAAGAGGTGTTTCGCTAACTCCATACCTTATCTTGCAGCTCCCAGCTGAAGCTGGAGCAGGTGAACGTCCCCCTCCAGGACAGGGCAACTCTCGGCAGCGGCAGGGGAAGCCCAGTGCTTGTCCCATCTCGAAAGCCTCTTTATGGCTCTGAGGTGCAAAGTCCCCTCAACCATCACAGGCTTCCAGCCTGCAGCCTGCAAAGGCCGCTGCAATTTCAGAGCAAACCCGAGCATCTTCTCTCTGCCTGTGAGGGGTTCTTCTGTGAGTGAGTACCACTGTGTACCGTAAAGCATTCAGGGGTTTGAGGACCCCGTGGCTTTGAGCTTCATGTTTGCCAGCTCCGTCTGTGCTGTAAAGCTGTGGAAACTGACCTGCACCAACAGTCGTGCTGTGCCAAGTGCCCGATGACTGCTGTCTCATTTCATCCTCTTTCCTGCAGCCCCGTGAGGCAGGTGCCATCATGATGCTCATTTCACAGGTGAAGAAACTGAGGCTCAGGAGGTGAAGGCACCCCTCAAAGTATTTCACAGCTGGCAGGCAGAGGCCTCCGATTCAAACCTGCATTGACCGACCACTGAACCTATGGTCTAACCCCGCACCCTGGGGCCTCCCAAAGTTTGTGCTGATGTGTGAGGTTTGTGTAGGTTGGGCCCACGCGACTCTCTGCAGGGCCTGATTCCCAGAAGGCGCTCAGTGACGACTTACCAGTGACAATTCAGTGAGTGGCAGGTGAAAAAGAATTACTTTGGTGACATAAATAGAGCAGACAAGTGCATGTCTGAGGGGCTTAGACCAGCGTCACTCAGAGGGATTTGCTGACCCACCCACCACCTGTACCTCCTCTGTCAGATGTCCCGGGGAGATGGCTAACACTGCTGCTTCCGGGCCCACCTAGGCCTTAATGGAGCAGCCCACCTCGACTGGGGCCGCGGCCCAGGAACCTCTGTTTAACAAGGTCCCCGGGGACACTAAGACCACCTCGTCCTCTTCTTCACCCCCTGGAGGTAGCGGGTGGCCTCGGGGGCCACAAGGAAAGGAATTAAATCCTATGCACCCCAAGGCTGGGGGACAGAAGTTACCCAAATGCCCAGAAGATGAGTAATCCCTCAGAAGATAAAATGTGAAAAGCTAACATTTTTATGAAATAGCATTTAGCTGCAGAGTGAAAAATAAAGAAACTGCAAATCGTTCCGGGGGGTGGTGATGTGGGAGTGAGGCTCCTTCCAGAAGGTACGGGCAGTTCTAGGTCGGCCTCTTTGGTCTGTTTTTCCTGCAAGGAGGCTACGGTGGTGGATAAATAACCCCTCCAAGGTAACAGATCAAAAGCACTTAAGTGCAGATAAAAGGATGAAATACGGCTGCAATTCTTGTTATGGGATTGTGCGGGGAGACGAAGAGCACAAGGTTAAATTCTTTAAAAGCAGAAACGAGAGGAAAAGAAGAAGAAAGAAATAGATGGTGTAGGTACACCAGTAAATAAAACCGTGGGCTCTGAGAATAGGTGCTATTGTGTGATGGTATTTTCCCGGTTTTTAAAACAAAGCCAGGAACAGCATTCAGGCTGAACATGGAAGGATTCGACTTCACACTCGGCAGAGGATGTGAAATTCCACAGAATCCTCCCGTGAAATATCCCACTTCAGAGCACCCATGTCAGAGAGCCGGGGAGACCTGGCGATGCCCAGGAATCCGCGCGGTGAGGGGATGTTGGGGTCTGTGCACAGGGAGCTGGTGAAGAGACGCCAAATGGAAATCGAATCTTGCTCCTTTTAGATGATCAGCTTCGGCTGACATCACCGTCCATCCTCCGGCAGCCGCGTGGCTCCACATCCACCCACAAGAGAGCCGGTGAGACGCGTGTGCCGAAACTCTGGGTTTCCAGCTCCCCTCCCATGGGCCCTGCTTGCTGATTCCGCTGCATGCTTGCTGCACATCCCGAGTCCTGCGGCTGAGACTTGGGCCCTGCAGCCGGTGTCTTGGCTGGTCTCAGGGGATCACACCGTGTGGGAACTTTATGTCGATTTATGCCACCGGCTCCTGCAAATTTAGTGTGACGTGGAAACTGAGAAGACTCTTATCAAACCACGCTTCTGTTAAAACTCAGGCTCCTTCTCTCTGCCGGATGAGCTCCCGAATTTGTGGCTGTAAATCCCTCCTTTATTTCCCACGGCCTGGAGTGAGTCCAGGACACCCACAGCTGCAAAAGCAAGTCTGGAAAAGCTGCCCCAAGAGGGAGATGAGCCAGGCTGTCCACTCTCCTCTAAGAAAATTGTTTGCTTTTCACCAATCTTCTGTCCACGTTATTTTTCTGCCTGTTTCTCTGTCTGTCAATGGGGTTGGTAACAGGACTCTAGAGCATTGTTTCGAGAACTAAATGAGATCAGTCTAGCTGAGGTTAAAGGAAGACACAGGTCAAAAAAGTTTGAGGGTAAAGGGGATCTTCTGTGTGTGTCCGTTTTCAATAATTTTGACCCAGGTTCCTTGTTTATAACACCCCAGTCGGATCATAGAATTAAGCAATCAGGTGCTTGCAAAAATATCCCATTTTAATTTTCATTTCATTAAAAAAGTCAGTCCACTGTGATAAAGTCTGAAATAAAGCCTATGATGAGTAAAGCAAGTTTTAAATTATTAAATGTTTTATAGTTTCCCTGGAACCCATTGTGAGATGGCTGTCAGGTTAGACAAGGGTGGCGTCCCTTTGTTCTTCCAACCCTTCCTCACTCCCCTCCTCTTTTCTGCCTTGATCTCTGGATCCTCATGGAGCAGGGGGAGGAGACCTTGGCGTCCGGTGACTATCTCTCTCCAGCTGGTCATCTCTGTGCTCCCAGGCCAGAGTGAGAAGGGGAGTCGCTTGTTTTCCCTGTTCCCTGTGCCTGGATGTACAGCCAAGCGCTCCATCATTTTTTAAAATGAACTATAAATTTCGTGCTAACTCTATGTTTTGTTTCTCCTGTGTGTACCTCTCCAGAGCCTCCAAACAGATAGTGGAAATTGGACAAAGATGGAGCCCACTATCGGCCCATCCGTCAGAGCGGCACCAGCCAAGGAACATATCAATAAAACTGGCCTGTGAGTCTTTGCAAGACGGCCCTAACTAAAAAGCGCTGTCTTCCACCTAAAAGGAAGCAGCCCAGACGTCCTGCGGATGAGTCCATCCTCAAGGCTCCACCTACGTATTGTCGTCTTTATTTTAAACTTCGCTTCTTTAGAACACACTCCTCATTGAGAACAAGCGTGTGTCAGAAATAAACCAGTGGCTTCATCTGAGTGGGGGCATCATGCATGTGCTGGAAGGTTGATCCACAGGGGTATTCATCACAGCGCTGCTAGTAATGGAGACAAACAGGAAAACGTGGCTTGGGTAAGGGAAGGAGGCTCTAGCTCCATGATTCCAAAATAGTGTGGGCAATGTTTTGTTTTATTTTTTAAAAATATTTGTCAACTGTCTGAGAGATGGGAAGGAAGCACACAAGATGCTAACAATGATAATCTTCTGGGTGACATTGCGTGTTTTCATTTGACTTAATGTTGAAATAATTGTAGATTCATATGTAGTTGTAAGAAATAATATAAAGAGATCCCATATGCCCTTCGCCCAGCTTCCCCAAGGGGAACAGCTTGCAAGGTTAGATGACACCAGGATATTGACAGTGATACAAACTACTGATCTTATTCAGATCTCACAAGTTTTACGTGCACACGTGTGTGTGTACATGTGTGTTTACGTCATGCACTTTTACCACGTGTGTAAATCCCTTTGACCACACGTGGTCAAGACATGGAACAGTCCCTCACAAGGATCCCTCCTGCTCCTCTTTTATAGCCACACCCACCTCCTACCCTCCCTCTTCCCTATTCCCTAGCAACCACTAACCTGTTCTCCATCTCGGTAATCTTGTCATTTCAAGAATGCTTCATAAACAGAATCATACAGTAGGCAACCGTTTGGGTTTGACATTTTTTCACTTAGTGTAATTCCCTTGAGATCCATCCACATTGTTGCATACATCAATAATTCATTCCTTTTTATTGCTAAGTAGTATTCCATGATACAGATCTACGCACTCACAGTTTTGTTCAGCCATTCACCCACTGAAGGATATTTATGGCTACAGCTCCTTTGAAAATTGCTGTACAGATTTTTGTGTGATCTTAAATTTTCCTTTCTCTGGGATAAATGCCTAAGCGTGCAATTGTTAGATCATATGGTAAGCTCATGTTTAGTTTTGTAAAAAAAACATTTTTCCAGAGAGGCTGTACCATTTTATGTCCCCGCCAGCAACGGATGAGAGATCCAGCTTCTCCACATCCTCATCAGCACTGGATGTTACCATCATTATTTTTAAAATTTGGGCTCTTCTGATAGATATGTAGTAGTACCTCCTTGTGGGTTTAATCCACGTTTCGCTAAGTGCTGATGATGTGGAGCTCTGTTTAGTGTGCTCATCTCTGTCTGAACGTCCTCAGTGGAAAGCCCCTTCTTGTCTTCTGTCCGTTTTCTAATTGGGTTGTTTGCTTTTTTTTTCCTCTTGAATTTTGAGAGTTTCTGGTATATTCTAGATATGAGTCCCATGTCAGATGTGTGGTTGGCAAATATTTTCCCCCAGTCTGCAGTTTGTCGTTTCATCCTCTTAACAGTGTATTTCTCAGAGCAAAAGTTCTAAATTTTGTTGAGGTCCAATTTACCAATTTACCCTCTGGTGGAATATGCTTTTGGTGTGAAGTCTAAAAATGCTTCACCTAGCCCTAGGTCCTGAGGATTTTCTCCTGTATTTTTGTTTTTTTTTTCCTAAAGGTTTCATAGTTTGATGTTTTAAATTTAAGTCCATGATCGGTTTTGAATTAATTCTTGCATAGGCTGTGAGGTTTAGGTCAAGGTTCATTTCTTGCCTGTGGAGTCCAATTGCTGTAGGACCATTTGATGAAAAGGTCATCCTCCCTCCAGGGGATTGTTTTTGCCCTTTTTCAACAAGCCATTGGGAATATTTACATGGGTCTATTTTGGGCTCCCTGTTCTGTCCCACTGACCTGCATGTGTCCGTTCCTCTGCCCAACATCGGCTCCTGATTTCTACAGCTTGCCCGGGAGCCTCACTATCCATGGAGTGATTCTCCCGTTTCACACTTCTTTCTCAGGATTCTTTGCAGCTCTTCTAGGTTCTGCATTTCATGTTTATTGCATGATGAAAAGTCTTTGTCAGCATGAAAAACGTGTTATAAAAAAATCAAAGAAAGTAGTTCTACATTCAAAAATAAGTCTTCAGTGTGTAGCAGTGTTGGTGGGACATTAGGGAAATCCTTGGGTGCTGGAAAGTATGATAACAGATTAATGCTGAGAGGTAAGTGAGCCCGACCTGGCGTTTCCTTTCAGAACTACAGTTACCTGTGGAGGCTGAGAGCCCCGATAAGAGGGGCCTCGAAGGAGGGAACACCCGCCAACCCTGGGCCCACAGCGTGGAGACTCAGCCTAAAGTCGGACCCTGGAAGACAACATCCTCAGAGGAAGCTGGATGAAGACTCGCTGAAAAGAGTGAGTCGCTCCTGCAGGCCTCGGCCCTACACAGGGAGCCCAGGGAAAGAGGAGCCCGAGGGTCCTGACTGCAGCTCCGCCACCAGCACGCCGGGGCTCAGCTGCGTGACGTGGCGTCGTTGTACTGTTACCTTACCATCTTTTTACTTACGTTGTAGTTCTCGGTTCTGTCTCCTGTTTAATTAATATTAATGATTTTATTGTATTCCTTTTTTCTTCATAAATCTTGTGCTATCTTTTCATAGAACAAAGTTTTTTTTTAATTTTATCTCTTTTGATATCTTAAAAAATGGAAAACTGCCTTGAAAAATATCTCTTACTAAAAATTAAGTCAAAAAGAAATGCAAAGTTAGACTGCAGTGAAATCTCATTTCATATCCTCTTCCCAACTGACAGTGATGGGGACCGGTCATTCTGGCCGGGCTGTACAACAGCTGGTTTTCTCACCCAGTGCTGGTGGGAGTGTAAACTGGAGTAATTTAGCACTCCTTGGTAAAGTAGACGTACCCACCCACGACTCGGTATCTCTACTCCAAGACGAACATTTAGAGAAACACTTGCTCACGTGTGGCAGGAGAGAGTCAACAACCTTGACAGTTGCATTGCTGGTCACAGCAGAAATCTGAGGGCGGCCCAGATGTTCATCGGCAGTGAAACTGTGGTACCAAGAGCGAAATGAGTGAACCACAGCTATATGCAGCAACATGGCGGACCCTTAAAAGGAGACGGTTGAGTGTATTAAGTCACAGAGGAAACCAACAGTATGTTTTTTCAATGAAACTTCCTTAACACTCAAGGGTAACTTAACATGGAGAGATCCATCTAGATGGAGGGAAGCTAGAAAGTGAAAGAAAAGAATGAAAAACACAGATTTTAGACTGGTGTTTCCTTCTCAGAGGAGAGGGCTGAGAGCAGAGTGGGGCACGTAGGGAGTTTCAAACAAAAACTTGCTCTCCTAAGAGAGGTGGGGTGCCCATGGGTGTTTTATTATTGTCATCACTATTATTTATTACACACACCCTTGTACATTAAGAAGAAATAAAGCCTTCCCTCTCTTCAGTGGAGACGCTGGGAGGGTGGTGAGGCAGGAACATCTCGGAAGGATGCTCCAGTAGGCCTGCACCCGGGACATACTGCCCCTGAGGAGGTCTCTGTTGTTCACCCAGATTGAGATTTAACTGGGCGTCTTGTATTTTAATTTGCTAACCTGGCTGCAAGCCTTGTTCCAAGGTGGCTTAACGGGGCTCCGAGAAGCCGATGTCAGGGTAGGGAGGTGCTTCTGCTACTTTCTCTCCAAAAGATGACCCCACCCCAGCCTGACGTTCCCACAAAGTACAGGTGACGCTCCTCAAGATGCCAGATCCGGCTATAAATAGGTTATAATCTCAAAGAAAATCAGGCTGATGTGTGACTGTTGGGCCGACTTGGCAGCTGCTGGGTGATCAATAAGCAATCCCCTCTGACTGAGACATCTCTTACGACAAATCTTTTAGGGGCAGCGTCTGCCAGCGAGCTGTGGGCACAGAGGTTGGCAGAAAGGTCTCTGGGGCTCTTACTGGGCGCCTGTCAGGATTGTAAAATATTTAAAAGGTAGATGCAATTCAGTGGTTCTCTCTCTGGTAAGGAACACAGCTCCCAGAAGACACAAATCACTAAACCCTCATAAAAATGACTCAGCTGGTGGGCAGAGCATCTTCACCTTCCTGCTTAGCTGACCTGGAGGAAGCACTGGCACCTGGCTTCTTGAAGGCACCATCAGGGAGCAGAGCCAGACTGCGGAGAGCTGGGGAGTGATGACCGGGCTGCGGGAAGCCGCACAGCCGTCTAGCAAGAGGGGAGAAATCCAGGTGTGGGTGCCAAGTTCCTACTGGGCCACACACAGTCTCTCCTGAGAAGCCTCCTCCTTGGAAGACAGCACCTGCTTCTCTCACAAAGGTGCCGCCATAAGGTGAGGTGCCCACAACAGGGAGACTGCTGCTTCAAATGTTCTGCCAGGTGGTGGCACACCTGGAGGCCTTGGTGTGTGTCACATGGAAAGACGAGCGCATTCCACAGAGGAATTTACGGGACCTTTCTCGTTGCTGCCTGGCCTGCACTGTCACCTGATTTTGCAAGGAAGGCCATTAACCCCTGGCTGCCAGGGCCTTGATAGGAACTTGTATTTACATTATTATCCAAGACTGGCCTGGGGGACCCAGTGTTCTTCCCAAAGAATGTAGCCACTGCTTAAGACTGTTTTAGGGGCAAGGAAATGGACTCACCATGTGATTTGAAAGCTGGCTTATATTTTCAGAGCATACGTACAATAATTAGTCGGTTATTGCTTCAAAAGACAAAAGATAAGGTTGAGAAAAAACAGCATAGTAAAGATGAGGACTATTTGTCAAAAAGAAACATGTTTGCCCTCAGTAGGGACCAATATTGCCCCATGTTCTCACCCGAGGGTGGCACTCGATCACTAGAGGGTATTTGGAAATATCATCACCGTGGCTTGGGGTGCTACCATTAAGCCCTGGCTGGTGACAGCATGGACACTAAGTGTCCTGCAATGTGCCCAAGGGGGATTGTTCCACCTCAATGCCCATAGGGCCCGCATTGTAAAGCACTGAGAGCAGAGGAGAAACACGAACACAATTCCATGGCTTTGTGAGCTTCCAGCGAGCTCACTAAGGGAAAGCTACAGCCTTGACCGCAGATGGCTAGTTAAGTAAAATATGTTTGTGTTTCCAGTGTGTATTCTCCATGTATTGATCCCATATTTTACAATTGGGAGGCAGGGTCTCTGGAGAGGGCAGGAAATTTCATGTAAACAGCAGCAAGAAAGAGGCCCAGGGGACCGGCCCCGTGGCTTAGCGGTTAAGTGCGCGTGCTCCGCTACTGGAGGCCCAGGTTCGGATCCCGGGCGCGCACTGACTCACCGCTTCTCCGTCCATGCTGAGGCCGCGTCCCACATACAGCAACTAGGAGGATGTGCAGCTATGACATACAACTATCAACTGGGGCTTTGGGGGGGAAAAGAGAGAAAAAGGGAAAAAAAAGGAGGAGGACTGGCAATAGTTGTTAGCTCAGGGCCAGTCTTCCTCAGCAAAAAGAGGAGGATTGGCATGGATGTTAGCTCAGGGCTGATCTTCCTCACAAAAAAAAAAAAGAAGAAGAAGAAACAAAAAGAAAGAGACTCAGGTGTGAAGAGGAAGGTAGTTGGCTAGTTACACGTTCCCGCTGGGCTAATAGGAGAGAAGGGGAATCGAAAGCTCTGGGCTCTGGCAACAAGTCCCTGGTTCTTCGCCCAGCAGATTTGAGAGTCTTCTCCCCCAGTGAATCGGTGCCACCTGTCCTGTCAATCACAGGAGCTGTTATGGGCAAATTAGATAATGGACGGGAAACATCTTGAACAATTCTACCAGATACATAAACATGGGGTCGGATAACAGCGCCAAGAGATCCTCCCAAGCACAGACCCCTGTAGCTCCTGATCACAGGGATTTCAGAAGAAAAAGTAAAGTGTAATCCTAGTGGGGGACTTCAGGACCTGCTAGGAGTAATTAATGATAATAATGACAATAATAGCCAAAACTACCATTTATTGAGTACCTGTGGGCTATGTGATACCGGTTTTTCATTCTTTTGCAAAGGTGATGTCATTTAATCCCTACGAAAATCTACTGAAGTAGGAATAAATATCCTCATTTTAAGATAAAGAACTGAAGCTCAGAGAGGCTCTTTAACCCCCACAAGTTCACACAGCTAGGAAGTGTCAAATCAGGGATTCAAACAGATCTTTAGGAGGGGGAATCTCCATTTTCCTGCCCACAATGTGCTGTGACGTCACACTGTGTTTCATGAGAAGAGAGCTGAGGCCTCGAGGCCCAGCGCTGCTGGGGCGAGAGGGCCTTGTGATCAGTTTATGGGAATCTCAGAGTCTGCAGCCTGGTTTGTAATGTTCACATCTTCAACCATGGATGCATTAAAAAAAAAAAGTGATCAAACACGGCACAGTACTCCATCACCCTCCAGAACCTCACTTGGTTTGGCTACTGGGCCCGCGTGACCTGGGTGAGAGCTTTGCTTCACGCAGCTGAGCAGAGAGGTCTCGTTTCCTGTGATACCTACCTGTGAAGGTGAGCATCTGCCTCAGCGTGGTGGCGAGGACAAAGACATTTACCTTCCCAGGAGAAGGAACTCCTCTGTGGTTGATGTTTAGACATAGTAGAAATTGTAAGGGGCATTTACACTCCTCAGCAGTATGTCATAGCATGGAAATAATTCTTAGATGTCTCTTTTCAAAGGGGAAAAACAAAACATTTGGAATATGTGCATATTTCTTTTTTCATCTTTGTGCTGTAGAAAAAGAGGCTGTCAAATCCACTAGTGTATAGATTAACAAAAACCCAAACCCCAGACTATGAGTTAAATAACTTGAATGGCATTCAAGATTAGACTAAATTAACATTCATACCGTTTATTCAACAATTATGCTTTGAGGGCTTACCGTACCTGGGCATTGGGTAAGCTCTGGAGATAGAAGGAGAGCCAAAGTTGGTTTGGTTCTTATACTCACGAGGCTTTCAGCCTAGTGGAGTTGATCATTAATCAGATAGTCACACAAATGGTGAAACACTGAACACTTTTCCTCTGGGACTGGGAACACGGCTATGGTGTGCCCCCTCACTGCTTCTATTCAACACCATACTGGAAGCCCTAGCCAGTGCAATAAAGCAAGAAAAAGAAATACGAGGCACACAGAGTGAAAATAAACAGGTAAAACTGTTGCTATTAGAAGTCAACATAATTGCACACTGCCAAAACAGTATGGTGTCTACAAAAATAACCACTAGAACTAAGAAATGAATTTACATGGCCCCAGGACACAAGGTCAATGTGGAGATTTGTTCTGGGATAGCTACTATCAATTTCCTTCCTCCCTATGTGTGTAGGGCATGGCCCCACTGAGACATAAAGTCTATTGCTCCCCAGCCCTTGACTTTGGGCCAGCCTTGGTGATTTGCTTGACCAATATGATGATGTGGAAGGGACATCTTGGGACTAGGTCATAAGAAGAACCCTCTTTCTGAGTGGGGTCCAACCACCATGTAAAAAGTCTAAGTACTTTGAGACCACCATGCTGTG